>NW_020171809.1:2266697-2380441 GCF_003031525.2 Neophocaena asiaeorientalis asiaeorientalis | reverse complement strand
CTTCCCCACCGACCTTGACCTCACTCGCCTGCCCGCCGGGGAGGAAGAAGGTGACTTTGTAAGGCTTTCTCTTTGGAAAAATAAGAGCTGTGGGGAATGACATTAATTTAAAAGCTTTTAAAGTGTCAATTCACCTGTGAAAGTGCTCCCCAGGTGAGAGCCTTCCTGTGTGGAAAACAGCCCGGTCTTTAAAAGGATTTTAATTAATGTTGCTGAGAAATGTACCAATGGCACTTAAGGCTGAAAGCTCGAGAGCTAAGGTGCCAGCCAAGAGTTTTATGACGGGGAGCGAGTTGTCTTAAAGGCAGTTGAAATAATATTCCCATGCACTCAGCCTCAGCAGTCACCTCTGGTCACGGCCAAATATAAGTGCCAGAATCCTTGGCGGCCTGACCCCCAAGCCCCCAGATGACACAGCCTCTGCCAGGACCTACCTGGTTGAACTGCAGAGGTGTTTTCAGGGACACGGCGCCTCCTTGCCCTTCGGGGACACACCTTGCCGGGCCGCCTAGCGCAGCTCAGATCTGATCTGGATCTGATCCGTCGTCCAGCTGGGTGGCAGATCTGGGACGGCCCATCCGGACAGTAGGCAGATGGTGGAGTGGTCGTGGCTGGAGACCAGGGGCCCTGGGTGTGTGGGAGCAGCTCTGGTGGCAGCAGCTCCGCCCCACGGATGGCTGTGCAGTGACGTGAGACGTGCCTGCGGCTGTTCCTCCTGGGACGCTTGGCCGAGGGGCTGGGACAGGGCGGGCCTGGGAGTCTCTCTTCTCTGAGCCAGGGGTGAGAGAGATGGTCTCCAGGCTGTGGCTGCAACATTCTAGGAGGTGTCGGGGTCTGGACGGGCCGGGAAAGGCCTCCTGCTTTCCTCACGGTGGGTCCTGGGGACCGGCCTGGGCCCAGCGTGCCAAAGGCTCTCCTCTTTATTCACGTTTTACTGTTTCCTGGAGAACTCTCCCCAGGATGAAGTTGCCTTCCCAATAAATTCTTACCACCACTTCTTGCTTCCTGAGGGGCAGCACAGCTCAGTGAACAAAAGCACGGAGCCAGAGGGCACAGGTTCAAATCCTGGCCGTGCTACTTACTAGCTGGGTGACCTGGGGCAAGTTACTTCACCTCTCTGTGCCTCAGTTTCTCCATCTTTAAAGTGAGGACAAGAATAGCAACCCCTTCATGGGGTTGTGGTGAGAAATGAGACAATATAAATAAAGCCCTTAAAACAGTGCCCAGAATGTTGTAAGCAAGCACTTCAGTCCTGCTAATGGCGCTGTTCTGGAGAAAAGGGAAACGTGACCCGCAGCCCGAGGCCCCCACCCTGTGACGGAGTGAGAGAGGGGATGTATCAGTCAGGAATGGGCTAGGTCAAGTGTGGTAGTAAACACACCTCAGATCTCAGCGGCTTAAGCAAGATCTCACGGCTTGAGCAACAGACACTCGTTTGCCATTCACCATGCTGGCCACTTGGGGAGGGGCTCAGGCTTTCGAGGCTTCACTGTCTGGACCCTGTGGGTTAGGGTGGCACCGGAGGGGGAGAAGTGCCACCGTAACCCACTCACTGGCTCTTCAATGCTTCCTGTGGAGGTGACTCAGGGTGCTTCTGCCCACATCTAATTGGTCAGAGTGAGTCACGTGCCTCCTGCCTTCCAAATCTACCATGTGGCCGGCCAGCAGGAGGAGAACCAGAAGTGCCGAAGACCTAGTGCCCCAGGCCCCTCCCTTCAGCTGACCAGGGGCTGAGCCTGGGGGCTCACTTAGGCCTTGCACTGTGATGGCCCCTGTGCCAGGAGGCAGTGCTGGGGGCTCTGTGGGTCCCACCTGCCCCCTCCTCTCAGACCCACCAGCCTTTCTCCTCCTTCCTGCAGGTACCCTCACCTCTCCCTGTCTTCCTGCTTGCCAATCTCCCTTCTGATTCATTGTGTACATTGCCTTTCCCATGCGTGCATCTGGTCCTGTCGCTTCTGCTATGGGCTGGATGTTTGCATCCCCCCAAGTTCCTACGCTGGAACCCTAATTCCCAATGTGATTATGAGGGCCCCATATGAGGAGGTGGGGCTTTTGGGAGGTGAGTAGGGTTATATGAGGTCATGAGTGTGGGTCTGTTGCAGGAAGGGGGACCTCTTCCAGGGCCTGAGAGTGGGCTCTTGTCTAACACTTGGAAATGAATTGTCCGAGGAGACACACGTGCTGACAAAGCAGGGGACTTTATTGGGAAGGGGCGCCTGGGAGGAGAACAGGAGGGTGAGAGGACCCAGGAGGACTGCTCTCCACGTGGCTCCCCAGTCTGGGCTTTTATGGTGACGGGGTTAGTTTCTGGGTTGTCTCTGGCCAATCATTCTGACTCAGGGTCCTTCCTGGTGGTGTGTGCATGGCTCAGCCAACGTGGATTCCGGCGAGAAGGATTCTGGGAGGTTGGTAGGACATATAGACTGGTGTCTACTTTCTCTTTTTGACCTTTCCTGAATTCTTCCAGTTGGTGGTAGTTTGTTAGTTCCGAGTTCCTTACCTCCTGTGGTAAGAGAACTCACGCAAGTGGTTACTGTAGGGCCTGGCCAGGGTGCATGGTTTCAGTCAGTGGTTCCCCTAACCGGTCCACGGTGGGATCGAGGCCCTTAGGAAGAGAGGAAGCCCTCCCTCTCCCTGTACATGAGGGCGTTAAGGAAAGGCCATGTGAGGACGTGACCAGGAGGAGGGCTTTCTCCAGAACCTGGTCTCACTGGATCTCATTCCTTGGGGAGCTTTGCTGACCGGCCAAATCTGAATTCTGTCCTACTGCTCCCCCACTACCTGGTCCCCCAGCTCTGCTGTCAGACCTGCCCACCGGCAGCTTCCACACTGCGCTGGGCGTCCCAAGAGGACAGAGGCATGTGTGCTGGTCCTCGCTGGGGCCCAGCACAGCGTGGGCAGGTCGAGCACTGACCACTGATGGAGGGAGTGGATGCTTCCTTGTCCTACCAGACTCCGGGGCCTGAGAAAGGCCTTTTTGCTCCCTGAAATATGTGCCCTACATTTTTTTTTGGGAAGTACTAGATTTTTCTCTCTTGAATATTTCCTCCCCATCCCCCCCAAGACGCCAGGTCTTGTGCAGTCTGGGTGTTGGGGTCCTTGTGCCTGATTTCTGTGTGGGGTAGTCAGTCCCCAGCCGCGTAGCACCTCTTCCTGCCATGTGGCATCACTGTCTAGGGCTGGCGGTCCAGGGTCCAACAGGCTGTCTGGTCACCCAGAGGCCTGCTGCCTCCCTGGTCTGGCTCAGAGGACAGGTGGCCTCCACCTTGCTGAGGTGGACAACTTCCTGCTCCTGTGCCCCGACTTATGTTCCAAACCTATATTCCATCATCTCCCCAGAGCCCGGCTCTCTTAGGATGATGGGGCAGTGTGGCCTAGGCTCCAGAACCCAGAGCCCCAGTCGGTCCCTTTTCTTACCTGAAGATTTTCACCTTAAGAGCTCAAGCAGAACTTCCTTTCCTCCTCCCCCAACTTTTATCTTGAAAACTTTCAAACCTGCAGGAAGTCAGAAAGGAGAGAAATAATGAAGCCAGATCACTAGTTGCTAGCATTTGGGGCAGATTTTTCTTTTCAGCCTCAAAGCACAGAAGTTCTGATTCCACCTTTTTTTCCTGGGCAGTGGAGCCCCCTTCCCATCGTCTTCAAGGTCACAGCCCCAGTTGTCCGAGGGGAGACATATTACCAGTCCCCTGCTCATCCCGAGATGCAGGTGACTTTCTAGTAGGACTTTGCTGGCTACAGAGAGAGCAGAGGGAGCACAAACTAATTCTCCATCTCAGAGACACATTGTATTTTCCTTCCTGGGGATTCCTTCTCAGGCCTTCTCTCCTTTCCCTCTTAGGAACACCCTCTGCTGTCTTTGCTCCAAGCTATGGTCATGCCCACTCACTTCCTCAGTAACCCTCTCCCTCACAGCCTTACCGCCCTTTCGTCCTTCTTTTCATACTCCTAATACCCTTTCTCCATTCTTCAATCCCAACTGATGTCCTCACTCTGTTTGAAAGTCCTCATTATCAGCGAGAAGCCCTCATCACCCAACTTACAAATTCACCTGCGTCTACACCCACCTGGCTGGCTGCCCACGTGGCAGAGGGTGACGTCTCTCTGCTCTCAGGACCAGCCCTGCTCGCAGACCCCTCTCAGTTGCTGAGGGTCTTCACGCCGTCACCACCGAGTCTTCTGCTCTCTAGATCTCATCCTTAGAAACATGCTGAATAGCTTGAATCCTGACAAACGCTTTCGCAGCCCCGTGTCTCCCTTCAGCCCTTGCGTCATGTCTATTGTTCTTAGACCAAGTTTCTTGAAAGTGTAGCCGACCTGCTCTCTCCTCTCTCCAGTTCCTCCCCCCACCCCCCTTTGCTTCTCAACCTTCTCCCACCGGCTTCCACTTTCAGCATCATGGAAATGCTCTCAGGGTCGCGGAAGATCTCTCGGCCCTTCCAAGGGTGAATCCTCGGTGCTCGGCTCACCCACCGACTCAGCACCTTTGCTCACAACCTTTCCGTGAAACATTGTCTCATTTTGCTCCCAGGATACTCGCCCTCATTTTCTGGCATCTCCCCGACTTCTTCCCTGGCTCCCAGGCTTTGCAGGCACCTGCCGCGTCCCCCCCAGCCTCTCAGAGTTGGTGTGTATCAGAGCCCACCCCTTCCTATCTCCAGGGGACTCCATCCCAACACTGGCTGTGTACACCTGGACCCAGAGATGACTCTGAATTTCTACAAACTTCTCCCCTGCACCCGAAGTTGCCTACTCACCACCTCCAACTCAATGTCTAGCTGGCACCTCAAATTTAAAATATCCAACCCTGGGACTTCCCTAGGGGTCCAGTGGTTAAGAATCTGCCTTCCAATGCAGGGGACGCGGGTTTGATCCCTGGTCAGGGAACTAAGATCTCACATGCCGCAGGGCAACTGAGCCCATGTGCTCTAGAGCCCACATGCCACAACTAGAGAGAAGTCCGTGCACTGCAACAAAGAAGCCCGTGTGCCACAGTGAGAGATCCTGCAGGCCACAAACGAAGGTCCCGCGTGCCACAGCTAAGACCCAACGCAGCCAGATAAATTAAAAAAAAAAAATCCAACCCTGAACCCTTGATTTCCATCCCTGGATAAAGTCCTATTCTTTCCCCTGTGGTCCAACCACACCACCACTCACCTAGTGCTCGGGTCAAAGTTCCTGGAGTTGCTCTTGATTCCTATTTTCCTCTCACACCTGTAGCTTCAACAATCCATCGCTGCATAACAAACTCACCTAAAGCCTAGTGGCTTAAAGCATAGGAGCCATTTCTCATCTCCTGAATTCTTGGGTTGACTGGTCTCAGCTGGATGGTTCTTTGGTTCCATCTCGTTCTGGGTGGGGCTTCAGTCAAGTGGAGGATCAAGTGAGGTGGTGTCTCCAGACAGCTCAGCCTTACGGCTGCCAGTTGGTGCTGGCTTTCAGCTGGGGGCTGGAGGGGACAGGGCTGTGAATCAGAGTTCCTTGGTGGTCCTCCATGTGGCCTTTCTACCCGGCTTGGCTTCTTCATGGGAAGAGCGGCCAAGAACATGGGGCCATCTTTAATCTGTAGTCTTCTCTATGGCCAAAGTTATTTATATTCACCTGATAAACAAAATCCTTTTACCCTGGTCCATTCTGGCATCAGACTCAGGCTCGAGGCCCAGGATTTCATCTCTAAATCAGGTCCAGGTATGGGTGGGGCTCCTTGGTGGAAGCTCCTCCAAAGCGGTAAACTATAAAGGTAATGCTTAGTGTATGGAAACCACAGCAACACCATTTGTTTTCCTTCATGAGTTTCTGGGTTGACCGTGCTCAGCTGGCTGACCCTTCCGCTCCCCTGGTCTTGGCTGGGCCCTTGTCCTCAGGGCTGGGACGTTGGGTGTGGTTCACTCACCTCGCCGGCAGTGGTGCTGGCTCTTGTCTGGGAGCTCAGCAAGGCTACCAAGCAGAGTTCCCTGGTTTTCCCTGCAGGGGCTTCTCCAGATGGATCGGGCTTCTCAAGCAAAAGTGAAAGCTGCAGTTCTTAGGGCCCAACCTTGGAATTTACTCAGTGTCACTTCTGTCACATGTTACTGGGAAAAGACCCCATCTCTTGACTGAGGAATCTGTGGTCACTTTAAATCCACCGCACTGATCTGCCAGTAAGTCCTCTAAGTTTCATATCCAAAGAATCTATTTATTTACTTTTATTGTGTACACCTATTGCCCTAATCCAATCACCACCAACCCTAGCTCAGACATGGTGGTGTCCTCCCAACCATCCTGCCCACTCCTCCTGGCCACCTTACCTGGTCCTCGCAGAGCACACACACCTGGGGACAGCGGGGACTCCACTGAGACCGCGGGGACTGCTCCACACACTTCCTCGTTTTGGACCCGTTGGTTCCTTGGGGCACGCAGCTCTCACGGAGGGGGCAGAAGTGCAAGAACTGTTCAAAGCCTCTGCTTCCATCACACCTGCTCACATCCCATTGGCGAAGCCCAGCACGGAGGGATGGGAAAGAGGTGTGTGTGCAGGGATGGGAGGGGTCACGGAAGGGGGGCTGGAAGAGAAGAGCGTGGACAGACAGTGCATTTGGCCCCAGACCCACATTTAGACATTTTTATTATGTCCGTCAGTGCTGGGTTAACCATACATTGCTGTGTCTGCATGTCTCTCTCTCCATTTATTTTCTTCTTTTTTTTTTTTTTTGCGGTACGCGGGCCTCTCACTGTTGTGGCCTCTCCCGTTGCGGAGCACAGGCTCCGGACGCGCAGGCTCAGCGGCCATGGCTCACGGGTCCAGCCGCTCCGCGGCATGTGGGATCTTCCCGGACCGGGGCACGAACCCGCGTCCCCTGCATCGGCAGGCGGACTCTCAACCACTGCGCCACCAGGGAAGCCCTATTTTCTTTTTTTTAGACTCCTTCTCTTCCTCTAATATCAATCTCACCCAGTAGTATCCACAGGGCTAGTGGGACAGATACACACTTTTGTTGACTGACAGTTTTCTGGAAGGCAATGTATATGTAAAGGCTTGGGAATGTTTGTACCATTTGGCCCAGTAATTCCATTTCCTGTTACTTAGTTTTAAAAAAGAACCAGAGACACACAGACATTTCCATGCCAGTGGGTTCTTGGCAGCACTGTTTATAATAGGAGAAGCCTGGAGCCTCTTTGTCCTTGCAATCTTCCTTTGGCCTTTTTCTTCCTCCGTGTGCCTGGGCTTTCTTGCAAAGCACAACCGACTGAAAGCTTCCAACATGCCAGATTTCCTTGATTGATTGATTCATTCGTTCATTTATTGGCTCCGTGAAGGCATTTTTTAAACATTTATTTATTTTATTTTTGGTTGCGTTGGGTCTTCATTGCTGCGCACGGGTTTTCTCTAGCTGCATTGAGCAGGGGCTGCTCTTCGTTGCAGTGCGTGGGCTTCTCATTGCAGTGGCTTCTCTTGTTGCAGAGCACAGGCTCCAGACGTGCAGGCTCAGTAGTTGTGGCTCATGGGCTCAGTAGTTGTGGCTCGCGGGCTCAGTAGTTGTGGCTCGCAGGCTCAGTGGCCATGGCTCACGGGCTTAATTGCTCTGCGGCATGTGGGATCTTCCTGAACCAGGGCTCGAACCCGTGTCCCCTGCATTGGCGGGCGGATTCTTAACCACTGTGCCACCAGGGAAGCCCGAAGGCATTTTTTTGAGCACTGACTATGGACCATATTCTGGAGTCTCACGGAGTTACAGTTTATAGTGAGGGAAATATCTCATAAATGGGTATACAGATTGTAAAGTACATAATTGTAATTTGTGATAATTTGTACAATTAGTTAATCGTAATTTGTGAAAGAAATTATGCGCACCCAAAGAAAACCATGGGGACATTACCTAGCTTGTGTAGTCAGGCCTCCCTGAGGAAGTAACATTTAAGTTAACTCATAGAAGTTAAGGTGCTGTCTCCACATAACACTGGGGAGAGCGGTCGAGGCAGAGGGGCACTGGGTGTGAGAAGGTCCAGAGGGAGCAAAGACCTGGGTGCATGTGTGCTGCAGACGCTGAGAGGGGCTGGGAGGGGGTGCTGGCTTGGATCACGGGGGCTTCAAGCCTCGTAAGATGACTGAGTTTCATTGAATGTACCATGAGAGACTGTGGAAAGCTTTCAGTGCAGCCCAGCTGAAGCTTGAGAAAGACCACTCTAGCTGCCGCTGGAGAGAGACGGGCTGTTAGGTGAGAGGAAGGGGAGGGAGGCGGAGGGAGAGCAGGTGGGAACCCCCGGCAGAGCTGAGATGAGGTGAGAGGTAGAGGTGGCTGGACCAGCGCTGAGGGGGGTGGGGCACGGAGGCTTCTTTCCCGGCAGTGACGTTTATCAGATGACCCCTCCCTCAAGATCCTCCAGCCGCCAGCATCTTGTGCAAGATCCACGTCTCAAAGAAGGGAGGCCCTACAGAACAAGGGAGAGCAAAGTAGAGCATTTTCAGGTTTTGAGTTTCAAAATGAACATTTGAAACTTCCCAGATGAGACTGTACATTGAGAAAAGTTCTTTGTAGTCTTTAAAGGTTAAATTTTTGTGCACCCAATGTTATAAACAGCAGACTTGGGAAGAATGCAGAATGAATGAGAAACAGTTTTTCCACCCTCAGTTGATAAACACTCCAGAGGCTGGGGGGAGGGGGGAGAGCGTGGAAGAGCGAATGAACCAGGATGTGAAGATGGGACCTTCCCATATGAGGCCGTGGAGACAGACGCCATTGTCCAGAGGAGCTGCGAGGCCACTGCGGTGGGCTTGCAAAGGTGGTGGAAGGAAGCCAGCTTTAAATCCTGAGTGGACCAGTGGTTCCAGCCAACAGGAGAGGGGGAGAGGCCAAGAAGAGGATCCCTGGAAACTAGAGGGGGCTCCTTTGGACAGAGCTGTTTAGGGAGCCCTGCCCTGGAAGGGCATGGGATGAGGGGTGTCTCATTCTGACCCTGGGCTTAGTGGGAGCTGCTTCCAGGATGTTTCTGGGGAGACTTGATATGGGTGCTCTGCACTTGGGAGACCCCGACTCCCTTGGGGTGAGAGGTTGTATGCCAGGGCTGTAGCAGCAGAGTTGGAGCTTTTGTCTGGACTCCCAGAGACCTCGTGTGGGCCCCACACCACAAACAGCTGGCCTGGGGTCAACCACAGAGAGATGGCCAGGGGTCAACAACAGAGAGATGGCCAGGGATCAACCACAGAGAGATGGCCAGGGATCAACCACAGAGAGACCACTCGGAGGTCAACCATAAATGGCCAGCCCTGGGTCAACAGTAGAGAGTTGGCACAGGGGTCAACCATAGAGGGCTGGCCTGGGGTCTACCATAGAGAGCTGGGCCGGGGTCAACCTATATCCTGTCCATAAGGGTCACCTGAACGGGTGGGAAGTCCTCGGCAGAAAGGAGCTAGAGGTGGCGCCGTCATTTAGAGTGGGGAAGGATGAGTAACACTTGCTTTTGCCAAGAGGACTGAGGGGAGAAGTCCAGTGATGGGATTGGAGGGTGTCTCCAGAAAACTCACCCAACGTGAAGAGTCTACTTTAAGCCCCAGGAGCACTGAACTGGGCTTAGGTCAGCAGAAAGGGACCAGCCAGGGAAGACCTTCCCAGGTCACGCTGTGTCCTCTCCTTCCCTGGCTGGACACAGCAGGAGTCTAGGGCAACCACTGGAGCGAGGAAGCCCTACTCCATTTGTATTGTGTGCCTCATCCTTACACACCCACCTTGTCCTGTGGGATTTGTGCTCATTCTTTGAGACTTAGCTTGGTTGTCACATCTGGAAACCTTTTCTAATCTCCAAGAGCCAGGTGTCTCCTCTAAGGGTCCCCCCAAGACCATGTACTTAGGCCAATATTTCATTCACTGTCATTGCCTGTGGACACATGTGGGTCCCTCACTAGATCACGGCCTCCAGGGCTAGGGACTGTGTCTGTGGCTGCAATATAGGAGGAAGCAATACTTACATTTTAAAAGAGTGAGTGGACGAAGGGGAGGCAATTAACTGGATTATGGTCCTTTTATACCAATAATAATATGCAGTCAGTTAAAATCATGCCTTAAACTATTTAGCAGAATAAGAAAAGTCTGACTATGTGGAAAAGTGTTAATAAAAGTGTGGCTACTTCTATACCAGTATACACTTAAGGGCTAAAATGAAAAAGACTGATGACACCAAACATTGCCAAGGTCAGGGAGCAACCAGGATATATGTGGGAATGTACGTGGTATAATAACTTTGGAGAACCCAGTCCTTGGTATTTCTTACCCTATGACCCAACAATTCTCTTCTAGGTGTTTATCCCAGAGAAATAACAACGTGTGCTCCCAAAAAAACTTGTACAAACATGTCCACAGTCATTTTGCAGATAATACCCCCAAATTGGAAGCAGCCCAGGTGTACCTCAATAAGAGACTGGGTTAATTCACACAATGGTTGCCCCCTTGGCAGAAAAAGGAAGAAACTATTGGTACATATAATAACGTGGGTGAAAATAAAAAATTTATGCTGCATTTCTGAAAGAAGCCTTACTCATAAGAACACATACTTATGGTTCCATTTATATAAAATCCTAGAATAGCCAAAACTATTCTATGGAAGGAAAAATTGGACCAGGTTGCCTTTGTGGAATGCAGAAGATTGGCTGGGAAGGGGGACAGTGATATTCTATATTTTGAAAGGAGTTTGGATTTGTCAAAACTTGACAAATATACACTTAAGATTTGTGCATTGTATATAAATTTTACATCAAAAGAAAAAAACTATTACTGAGTTCTAGTTAATTATAAGCATGCTGAGGCATTTGGGGAAATGTATTAGTATTTTCAATTTAACTTGTATTCTGTAAAAAAAAAAAAATATAGATTAATGGATGGATGGAGAAGTGGATAGATGAATGGAGAAGTGATGGGATGCAGTAAGATGTGAGGGGTGAAACCCAGATTGTGACTATCTGGCCGCTCACTGTGTATTGGTTTCCTGTGGCTACTGTAACAGTTCTGGAGGCCAGAGGTCTGAAATCAAAGTGTGGGCAGGGACATCCTGCACCAGAGGGGCACATTTGCTACAATTGATGAACTTGCATTGACACATCATCATCACTCAAAGTACATAGTTTACACTAGAGTTCACTCTTGGTGTTGTCCGTTCTGTGGGTTTTGACAAATGTACAATGACATATATTCACCATTATAGTATAAACAGAATAGTTTCACTTCCCTAAAAATCCTCTGTTCTCTGCCTAGCCATCCCTCCCTGGCAACCACTGATACATTTACTGCCTCCGTAGTTTTGTCTTTTCCAGAGGAAGCAGTAACAGAAGGGTTCAGTATTATTCTTTTGCATGTGGCTGTCCAGTTTTCCCAACACCATTTATTGAAGAGACTGTCCTTTCCTCATTGAGTATTCTTGGCTCCCTTGTCAAATATTAGTTGACTGTATATGCATGGGTTTATTTCTGGGCTTTCTGGGTTTATTTCTGTTCCATTTTGTTCCATGGTTTCATTTCTGGGCTCTTTATGTGTCTGTTTTTATACTAATACTACATTGTTTTGATTACTATAGCTTTGTAATATGGTTTGAAATCAGGAAGTGTGATGCCTCTAAGATCACTTTGGCTCTTCAGGGCCTTTTCTGGTTCCATGAGTTTTAGAATTGTTTTTTCTATTTCTGTGAAAATTGCCATTGGAATTTTGATAGCATTTGCATTGAATCTGTAAATGGCCTTGGGTAGTATGGACATTTTACCAGTATTAATTCTTCCAATCTCTGAACATGGAATACTTTTCCATTTATTTGTGTCTTGTTCAATTTCTTTCCTCTATGTCTTATACTTGTCAGTGTATAGATCTTTCACCTCCTTGGTGAAATTTACTCCTAAGTATTATTGCTTATGCTGCTGTTGTAAATGGGATTGTTTTCTTTTTCAGATAGTTCATTGTTAGTGTATAGAAACACAACTGATTTTTGTATGCTGACTTTGTATCCTGCAACTTTACTGAAATAGTTTTATTAGTTCTAACAGATTTTGGGGAGAATTAAGATTTTCTATGTATAAGATAATGTCATCTGCAAACAGAAGCATTTTACTTTTTCCAACAAATTGGACAACCTAGAAGAAACTGATAAATCCTAGATACATACAATCTACCAAGGCTGAGTTATGAAGAAATAGAAAACCTAAACAGACCAATAACAAAGAAATTGGATCAGTAATGAATAATGTGCCAACAAATAAAAGCCCAGGACCAGATGGCTTCATGGTGAATTCTACCAAACATTAAAGTAGACTTGATGACAATCCTTCTCAAACTTTTTCACAAAATTGAAGAGGAGGGAACACTTCCAAACTCATTTTACAAGGCAAGAATTACCCTGATACAAAAGCCAGACAGGCACACTGCAGGAAAAAAAAAAACACTACAGACAATTACCCCTGATGAATATAGATGCAAAGTTCTCAACAAAATACTAGTAAATTGAATTCCACAGCACATTAAAATGATCAATCATACACATAATCAAGTGGGATTTATCCCTGGAATGCAAGAATGGTTCAACATACACAAATCAATAAATGTGATACACCACATTAATAGAATGAAAGATAAAAATGATATAATCATCTGAATTGTTGCAGAAAAAATAGACAAAATTCAACTTCCTTTCATGATAAAAACTTTCAACAAAGTGGGTATAGAAGGAACATACCTCAACATGATTCAAGGTCATATATGACAAGCCCACAGTTAACATCGTACTAAATGCTGCAACGTTGAAAGCTTTTCCTCCAAGCTCAAGAACACAAGGATGTCCATCCTCACCACTCCTATTCAGCATAGTACTGGAGGTCTTAGCCAGAGCAATCAGGCAAGAAAAAAGTAAAAAGGCTTCCAAATTAGAATGGAAGAAGCATAAGTCTTTATATGTAAGGTGGGTTTCTTGTAGACAACATATAGTTGGGTCTTGTTTTACGATCCATTCTGACAATCTCTTTTAATTGGTGAAATCCCAGATTTGGACATTCTGCTCTGTTTTCAGTTTCAGTCTTTTTTTTTTCTCTTTACTTTTCTGTTTTGGAAGTTTCTGTTGATTTATCTGCAAGCTCAGAGATTCTTTCTTCTGCTGTGTCTAGTCTACTAATAAGCACATCAAAGGCATTTTTTTCATTTCTGTTATGGTGTTTTTGATCTCCAGCGTTTCGTTTTGGTTCTTTCTTAGGATTTCCATCTCTCTGCTTACATGGCTCATCTGCTCTTGTGTGCTATCTACTCTATCCACTAGAGCCCTTAGCATGTTAATCATAGTTATTTTAAATTCCCCGTCTGGTAATTCCAACATCCCTGCCATACCTGAATCTGGTTCTGTGCTTGCTCTGTCTCTTCAAACTGTGGTTTTTGGCTTTTAGTATGTTTTGTAATTTTTTTCCTGATAGCCAGAGCTGATGTTCTGGGTTAGAGGACCTGCTGTAAATAGGCCCTTAGTGATGTGGTGGTGAGTTGTGGTGGAGGGAAGGTACTATGGTCCTATGATTAGGTCTCATTCTTTTTATGAGCCTGTGCCTCTGGACTGTGAACTTCATGAGTGTTTCTCAGTTTTTTCCTCCTCCCTTAGGTGGGAGAGGAGGGCTAGCATGGGCGGGAGTTGGGGATTTTCCTTCCTCCAGGACAGTTAGGGTCTGATAAAATCCAGAAGGTTAGGCTCTGGTTAACTAGTTTCTCCCCAGGACAGATGTCTCACCTATTCCAAAATGCTTCTTTTCCCCTCCCCATGCCAGGAGAATGAGGGGATTTTTCTCCAATATTCACTGAGAGAACCTGGTTCAGCCCCTGGTGGTGTCATTCACAGAAGTGTGGGGTCCCTGATGACTGGAGCCCCCTGGAGTTTTTACCTCTCAGACTTATCTGCACTGAGCCTCCAGCAATTCACCCATTACAGTTCAGGCTTTTCTGCCCAGGCACTGGTTCCTGTGGACATTTCTGCTGGTAGGTTTCTGTTCTGGTAAGTAGTGAGTCTCAGTGTCTACCTGGCCATCTCTCCAGTTTTGGGAGCAGTGGTTTTCCCTGTGACCACACTTTTCTGACGGATCCAAGAAGAATTGTTAATTTTTCAGTTTGTTCAGGTTTTTACTTCTGGTTAGGACAGAGTTACGACTTCCAAGCTCCTACATGCTGGAGTGGAGACTGGAACTCCAACACTACTTTTTTTTTTTTTTTTAACATCATTATTGGAGTATAATTGCTTTACAGTGGTGTGTTAGTTTCTGCTGTATAACAAACTGAATCAGCTATATGTATATATATATATCCCCATATCCCCTCCCTCTTGCGTCTCCCTCCCATCCTCCTTATCCCACCCCTCTAGGTGGTCACAAAGCACTGAGCTGATCTCCCTGTGCTATGCAGCTGCTTCCCACTAGCTATCTGTTTTACATTTGGTAGTGTATATATGTCCATGCCACTCTCTCACTTCATTCCAGCTTACCCTTCCCCCTCCCCGTGTCCTCAAGTCCATTCTCTACGTCTGTGTCTTTATTCCCAACACTACTTTTTTATTTAAACATGTTTTTTCTTTGATGAGTATGTGTCATTTCTATAACAAAATTGTTATTTTAAATATTAAAAGGAGGAGTCATACTTTTGACTCAGTACATACGCTTTTGCGTAAAGGGAGACAAGATTTATAAACAAAGATGTCCATGGCGATTGTCCACAATCATCTGGAAATAGCATAATTGTCTACTACTAGGAGAATGCTTGCATAAATTATGCTATAATGGAATGATGGCATGCAAATATGAAAAGTAGGTTTAAAAAGAGTTTTAAAGCAGCATGAAAAGGCGTGACCTGAGCTTGTAAATTCAACCAGTGTTTTAAAAGTTTTCGAGATTCCAAGTTTTCGAGATTCCAAGTTTTCCATAATGTAAATACTTGTTAATTAATATTCAGAAAAAATGTTATAAAATGTCACTCCTTGGATGGCCCTCCTAGGCTCTCTCCGCACCCCCCGCCTGCCCCGGGCTGCCTTACTGTGGCCAGGCCTCCCTGCCTGGAGGCCTCAGCTAGCCTGACTCCCCTGGGAGGTGCACTTTCATCCACTACCAGCTGAGCCGTGTGTACTTGGCAGCTGATTTTTTGGTCCAGTCCATCTCCTTGGAGAAAATTGGTTTCCGTGGTTGTTGAGTCTAACTGCCAGTTCCCATTGTTCAGTTGAGTAAATTTCCTTGTATCCTGTCACCATGCTATCAGCCCAGCTGACGCGTGGCTTTTACATTCTTCCAACAAGAAACTGAAGACAGCCATGAGCTGGTTTTTAGAATGACTGAAAAGTCATGAGGATCTCTGGGCCAAGACAAACAGGCTGATGGAGATCTCAGCCTTGGGGTGGTTTGGACGGCAGGGCCAGGCATGGGTGTCCAGGTGGAGTGCCAGCAGGTGGCGACGTGGTGGTCCCCGGAGAACGGGAGCAGATCGTGTTGGTGGGCTTGGCAGGGGGGCACAGCTGGCTGGAGAGGCTCTGTCCCCCAGCAGGCATGGTTCCCTCCCACGCGTGGGTCCAAGGCATTCCACGGCAGCATTCCTGCTTTGAGGACATGTTTCCCAGTTGGAAGAAAGTCAATCCCTAAAAATCTCTGCCTCTGCCTGTTCTCTGCCCACGTGCAGCAGCAGCTGAACAAGCCTGTTCCCAGGCGGATCACGGAGCCCATGAGCTGCCCATGTGAAAACTGTCAAACATGAAAAGGAGGCACACTGGCCTCTGGCTTGTGTCTTGAACTTTTGAATTAGCAACTCACCCGCCAAGAACGTGTGCCGAATGGCTCTTTTGCGTGGCAGGGACTAGTGCTTTGCAGATTCAGGATCTAGATTACTGCCAGTGAGTGTAAAGCGTCTGGTGATTTGGGAAGGAAACCTTTCCAGACTAAACTGAGGCCCACATGACTTCCCGAGCTACAAAGAGCACGTGTTCTTGTTGGGTGGGAGTGGCCTGACGTGGTGCCCTTGCCTTGTGTTAGTGTGGGCACCCCTGAAAACTGACCCCATGAGGAAGACGGATGCACATGGTTGATTTGGGAGGGATCCCAGGTGAGGAGTTGGGGAGGGAGGAAAGCTGGTGAGGGGTGGCGGGTGAGCAGGGTCCTGTGTGGACTTTGGGTCTCAGCCCCCGGGTCCTCTGAGGAGCTGCTCGCTGTTCCCTTGGGAGACTAGAAATCTGGGGTGTCCGTTCACTGACTCCCATCTTTCACCACCCAGGCTGTAAGTCCCCAGTGCTTCTGGGCTGCCCTACCTAGGACCAAGCAAGTGCCCATGGCTGGAAAGGCCCCAGGCAAAGACGCAGAGAGTCAGGGCACCAAGAGGACATGCATGGGGACTGTCCCCTGCTGGGTGGGTGGAGTGTGTGTGAGGCATACCTGACACCCCTCTTCCCTCAGAAGCAATAAGACCCCTGAGATGCATCCGGCATCTGAATTTTAGATGATACTTTGCCTTAAACTCAGTCCGTCAACGCAGTACTGGAGCGCCAGCTGTGTGTTGGGCAGTGTCCTGGGGCCTGGGAATGGCAGGGGGCAAAAGAGACCTCACCGTCTTGGAGCTCCCATGGATGTAGCCATGTGGGATGGGAAGTGGTGGGGAGGGCGTCCGAAAAGACCAAGCTGGAGCGGATGTGAGTGTGGCGCGAGGGGAGGGTTAGGTTAGGGGTAGGGGTAGGTGAGGGGTCAGGGGCACTGCAAACGGGTCCTCTAAGCCGACACTTGAAGCTTTCATCACAGGCAGACCTGGGGGCCATGTGGGCTGGGGCCGTTGACCACGAGGATGCTCCCAGAGTGGTGCACCCTGGGAAGCTCCGTATCCTGGCCCCATCACAGGACTGCCAGTAGGAGCAGCTGACTGCTCATGCGGGGCCAGCAGCCGGGGTCTCTTGGCCCAGGTGGCCCACCCTGGACTTGGCCCGTGGAGTAAACGCCAACATCTTCCCTGTTTCAGTGGGTCATACGCCCTCCTCGCAGACTCAGCCCTCATTTGCCCTTTTCTGGAAGCCTCATCATGACCGAGAGCTGGAGGGAAACAGTGCAGTGTGGGCAGGTACCACTGGTAAGTTAATTAGAGCAGTTTCCCTCCTAATGGGAATGTGCCTGTGGACCAGTTTTTAGGGTCTCTATAACATATTATTACAAACTTGGTGGCTGAAAACAACAGAAATGGAACCCTTCATGGGTCTGGAGGCCAGAAGTCTGCAATCAAGTCATCTTCCTTGTCTAAATCATTTTTTTAAACACCTTTATTAGAGTATAATTGCCTTACAATGGTGTGTTAGTTTCTGCTTTATAACAAAGTGAATCAGCTATACCTATACATATATCCCCATATCTCCTCCCTCTTGTGTCTCCCTCCCACCCTCCCTATCCCACCCCTCTAGGTGGTCACAAAGCACCGAGCTGATCTCCCTGTGCTATGCGGCTGCTTCCCACTAGCTATCTATTTTACATTTGGTCGTGTATATATGTCCATGCCACTCCCTCACTTCAGCCCAGCTTACCCTTTCCCCTCCCTGTGTCCTCAAGTCCATTCTCTACGTCTGTGTCTTTATTCCTGTCCTGCCCCTAGGTTCTTCAGAACCATTTTTCCCCCTTTAGATTCCATATATATGTGTTAGCATATGGTATTTGTTTTTCTCTTTCTGGCTTACTTCACTCTGTATGACAGATTCTAGGTCCATCCACCTCACTACAAATAACTCAGTTTCGTTTCTTTTTATGGCTGAGTAATCTTCCATGGAGGTTCCTTAAAAAACTAAACATAGAACTACCATATGACCCAGCAATCTCACTACTGGGCATATACCCTGAGAAAACCATAATTCAAAAAGAGTCATGTACCACAATGTTCACTGCAGCTCTATTTACAATAGGAGGACATGGAAGCAACCTAAGTGTCCATCGACAGAGGAATGGAAAAAGAAGATGTGGCACATGTGTAACTCTCTTTGAAGCTTCCAGGGCAGAGCACGTTCCGGGCCTCTCTCCCTCTCCCGGGTGTTGCCGGCAATCCTTGGTGCTCCATGGTGCATAGATGTATCCGTCCAATCTCTGCCTTCACATCACCTTCTCTGCTTTGTGTCTTCTCCCCTTCTCTTCCCTTATAAAAACACCTGTCGTTGGATTTAGGGCCCGCCCTAATTGATCTCATGGGCGATCTCATCTTGAGATCCTTGACTTAATTTCAACTGCAAAGACCCTTTGGTCAAATAAGGTCACATTTACAGGTGATGGGCGGGCATAACTTTTGGGGGCCACCATCAATCCACTGCAGCTTGCTTTGGGGACTGAGAAATTAAAAAATCTTCTAATTTTTAACCAGTTAGTATGAAGGTGGTCTCAAGGCAGCCCCAGGTGCAAACTCAGAGGCATGGAGAGGACCCCCAGCTGGCAAGGACAGTCTCAGGGCCCGCCTTTCTGTGCTGCTGACGCAACTCCGGCAATCTCAACCCATTTCCTCCATCTCCACACTCGACGCCAGACTTTCTATCTGCTTCTTTTTCTCCCAGTTGTCAAATGGACAGGCAATACAGTGAAGTAAAGAAGCAAGATCCCAAGCCCCAGCTATAGCATTTGTGAGACTTGTGAACTTGACCAAATGCATCTCTAAACCTCTTTGCACCTCATTTTTCCCATCTGTGAAATGGGGATAATTTCTGCCTTATGCCTTTCATCTGTGGTCAGGGATGCAATAAAATCATGTGTTAAAGTATTTTGGAAATGGTAAGGTGCTAAAAACCATTATCTAATTAGAGACCAACTTAGACTTTTCAACTGTACAATGGGAAGACTTTATATTACCTAATTCTTGGATGATTAAATAGGATAATTTGTGTAATAACAGTTGACATATTACAGGTGCTCAAGCAATATAAGTTATAATAATAATGCTTCAAAAACCATGTTACCTCTCCAGGATAATGTTCTGACTTGTGAAGTTTTAGCTATTACACAGTGACATGAATAAAAGCAGAGAATACAGATTAAGCAAAATTAAGAAAAAAATTACCTTATTCAGAGGAATCTTAATTAACATTTTTATAGATCTTTTCATATTTTTCCATGTATATGACTATATAATTATTTTCTAAAAACTGGATCAACAAATATATTTTCGTACCATTATTTTTAATGCTTATGCAGAATTCTGATTAACTTTTTATTATTGAACATTGAGGTTTGATTTTTTCTTTTTTTGCAATAATAATGCTGATAAGAACATGCTTGTAACTAAATCCTTATAATTGAAGGTTAATCAGGTAAAGAACAAACTAGAAGTGGAAATATGAGGTCAAATCACTCACATATATATTTTTAAAGTTGTGGTAAAATATTATAAAATTTACCACGTTCACAATTCTTCTTTTTTTTTGGCTGCGTTGGGTCTTTGTTGCTGTGTGCAGGCTTTCTCTAGTTGCAGCGAGCGGGGGTTACTCTTCGTTGAGGTGTGCGGGCTTCTCATTGAGGTGACCTCTCTTGTTGCAGAGCACAGGCTATAGGCGCACGGGCTTCAGTAGTTGTGGCACGCAGGCTTCAGTAGTTGTGGCACGCAGGCTCAGTAGTTGTGGCTCACGGACTTAGTTGCTCTGCGGCATGTGGGATCTTCCCAGACCAGGGCTCGAACCCATGTCCCCTGCATTGGCAGGTGGATTCTTAACCACCGTGCCACCGGGGAAGCCCATGTTCACCATTCTTAAATGTGCAGTGCGGTGGAACAAAGTATATTCACGTTGTTCCACAGCCATCACCACCGTCTCCAGAACTCTTTTCACCTTGCGAAACTAAACCCCCCATTAAACACTAGCTCCCCACACCCCTCCTCCCTCCCCCTCGCAACCACTATCTAGGTTTCTGTCTGTATGAATTTGGCTACTCCAGGGACCTCGTAGAAGCAGAATCACACAATATCTATCCTTTGGTGACTGGCATATTTCACTTAGCATAATGTCCTCGAGGTTCATCCATAGTGTACTATGTATTGGAATTTGCTTCCTTTTTAAAGCTGAGCAATATTCTATCGTATGCACAGACTACATTTTGCTTATTCATTACTCAGTCAATGGACCCTGGGTGGCTTCCACCTTTTGGCGACTGTCAACAACGCTGCTCTGAACATGGGTGTGCAAATATCTCTTTGAATTCATGGTTTTAATTCTTTGGTGTATATACTCAGAAGTGGAATTGCTGGATCATCTGGGAGTTCCATTATTAACCTTTTGAGAAACTGCCGTACTATTTTCCGTAGTGATCGCACCATTTTACATTCCTATCAACAGCACACAAATGTTCCAGTTTCTCCACATCCTTGTCAACACTTGTTATTTTTCTGATTTTTTCATAGTAGCCATCCGGAGGAGTATGAGGGAGGATGTGCATATTTTCAAGGCTTTGAAAGTAATTGCCAAGCTATTCAGCAGAAAAGTAATACTTTGCAGTCTTACCAACAACGGATAAAGCAACTGTTTTCACCATCCTCATGAATGCAGAGCATCCCTGCTAATTTTTTGATGGGCATTTGCAAAAGGAAGTGTGGGCATGACAAGATGGGCCCGGAGGACTGTGCCTGCCTGCCCAAGAGAAAGGCCTACCCGGCTGAGACCGTACCCCAGCTGGTCGACCCTCTCTAGGGTAAACAGGGTATCCTGTTTCAGCTCCATGAATTATGTCTTCAGAGTCTTCTTTCTGATGCGCACGCCAAAACCTTTACAAGAAGCAAGAGAAGCTCCTCGAAGGGCCACGAAGTAAGCTGACCAGTCCCAGGAAACAAACCTATGTCCCACCGGAAATCTGGTGTTAGTTAATTAGCCTTTGAGGGGACCGCAAGAGCGATTAATTGATTGCTTTCCCTCTGTTTCATTTTATAATTTGAGTTGTGATTGCAGGGCTCTGATTCCCCAAATCTCCCAAACCTTCACAACTTAAAACTAAGCAGTACACAGTGTTGCGTAACAGGATAGAGAGCCCTCTCCTACGCCCAAAACGCTCCCTTCCCCAAAAATCTGCTCAAAAAAGTGAAGTCCAGCACTTGGTCTGTTTGTCACTGGATCACGTCCGTGCTCTTGACCCCAAATGGAGTTCCTGTTGCCGTTCTGATCGCATTGCTGAGCTCTGGGAACTGGCAGCTATCTTCATGCAATGTGGGAGTGAGTAGCTAATTAAGATGAAAGGAGGTTAAGTAGATGAAAAATACGCAAGTGGTCATGCAGACCAGACATTTACTGATGGCTTCTCCTGGCTTCCGTTAGAGCCGGGTCGGTTGACTCTGAGCTTATGGTCATTGGACGGATCCTGCTGGATTCCCCCCTTCCCACCGGTGGGGAGGGCTCTCAGGCCCCTGTGTGGAGCAGAAGCTTGTTCAAAATATTTATAGTGCCATGGTTGCTCGTTATCTGCGGACTCCGGATTTGCAATCCGGCCCACTTGCTAAAATGTATTTGTAACCCCCAAACCGATGCCCATGGTGCTTTCGGGTCATTTGTGGACATGTGCAGTGCGGTATAAACTTTGAGCTGCTCTTTGCAACTCCTGCTCAGGTGAGGCTGAACCAGGAGACACTCTGCCTTCTTGGTCTGGCTCTGACCCTGTCATTACGTGTCCTTTTCTTGGCCTATTTAGTGCTACACTTTTTTTCAGGTTTGTGCTTTTTCTCTTTTGTTGGTGACCTTGCTCTTTAAAATCGCCCCTGACCTAGTGCTGAAGAGCTTTCTGTGTTCCTAAGGACAAAGCTGCGATGTGCCTTGTGGGGAAAATATGTGTTAGAGAAGCTTTGTTCAGGCCTGAGTTACAGTGTGGTTGGCTGTGATTGTTCAACACTAATGAGCCAACCGCATATATTCAATAAGGTGTCTTGAACTAGGAACACACATAAAACAAGGTCACGTATTGGTCAGCAGATGAAAACGTTGGGACCAGGGCGTGACTCTAGGACATTCCTCCTGCAGATGAGGAGATTGGACTCTATGCGTTTTGCCTGTATTATCAAAATTTATCCTTGT
Organism: Neophocaena asiaeorientalis asiaeorientalis; assembly: GCF_003031525.2. Taxonomy (NCBI): domain Eukaryota; kingdom Metazoa; phylum Chordata; class Mammalia; order Artiodactyla; family Phocoenidae; genus Neophocaena; species Neophocaena asiaeorientalis. The sequence continues at coordinate 2,358,436 of NW_020171809.1, read as the reverse complement.
TTGGTTGAAGACTCACAGCAAGGTTTTACCTGTTGTTCAGCCACATCGAACTTCTGACCCGTCTAATACTAGCTTCCACTCTGCTCCACTGCTTCCTCTTTTTTTTTTTCTTTTTGCGGTACGCGGGCCTCTCACTGTTGTGGCCTCTCCCATTGCGGAGCACAGGCTCCGGACGTGCAGGCTCAGCGGCCATGGCTCACGGGCCCAGCCGCTCCGCGGCACGTGGGATCTTCCCGGACCGGGGCATGAACCCGTGTCCCCAGCATCGGCAGGCGGACTCTCAACCACTGCGCCACCAGGGAAGCCCCACTGCTTCCTCTTGTCCATGGCAACTCAGCCTGCATTGGGTCCAACCTCTTAACTAATTAGATCTCGAGATTTTTAACTAATTACATCTGCAAAACCCTATTTCTGAAGGAAGTCGTGTTCTGAGATTCTGAGTGGACATGAGTTTTGAGGAACACTATCCAACCACAGCTGCATTTTGCAGAGATCTGTCTTCCCAGTGGTAGCAGACCTCGGTGGCTGCCTACCCCACACCCATTTCCCTTAATCCCAGGCAGGGAACACCATCAGCCTGGGAAACCAGTCCTTGTCCCTGGTTTCCCAGCTTCGCTTTCAGGTAGGGGAGGCCATGTGACCCAGTGAAACTTTATGTGCTGAAGGGGTTTCTGGGAAAGTTCGTGCACTTTCCTATAAAAGGGGACAGATGCGGTTGGTGCCATTCCCCATCCCGTCCCCTTTCTTCCTGGCTGGAATGCAAATGTGATGTCTGGTTCTTCGGCAGCCACTTGCAAACGCAAAGAAACAAGCATGAGGGCAACAGCTAATTTGCTGGGATGGAGGCTGGAAATAACAGACAGAACCTTGGTCTGTGAGGGCATCACTGAGTAGCCAAGCCTGCCCCCTGAGTTCTTCCTATGTGGGAAAGTCCCTGCGGCCGAGATGGTGACTTAGTCACCGAAATCTTTCCCCCTTCTTCTCGGACACGTGGCTGGACTACATTTCCATCTGCCGCCGCAGTTAGGTGTGACTGTGGGAATGGCTTCTAGCCAATGGAATACCAGCACAGGGACGTGCGCCACTCCCAAGCCTGGCCCCCGGACGCCCCCAAGGTGCCTTCCAGCCTCTTTCTCCTTTCCCTTCTGGGGGTGCCCATTATGGTGAGGCCCAAGTGGGAGGAGGACAGCTGGTCCCTGAATTACTGGAGGACCAGAACGTCTGCTGACCAGGAACACCTGCCTGAGACGTTGCAAAAACAAGTCAGTTTCTTTTTTTTTTAACAAGTCAGTTTCTATCGTGCTGGAGCCATTACGCCCTGTGAGGATTTTTTCTCGTGGTTGGGGACATGTTAACAAAAATGAGCTCTGTGTTTCCACGCCAGGGCGCTCTCTGCAGGCAGGGGCTTCCATGGGGGCAGAATCCCTTCCCTGCTGCTCTCGTCAAACCCCACTTGGTTGTCCCTGGCCTAGCCTGGCTGGTGATCCTGCCTGTGGCCTCACCACCCCCAGGCCGGCCAGTTTGCTCTGCTACCCAGTAGTTGTTGCAATGCTCGGCAGTAGAGAGCTGTGGTCCCCTGCCAGGCCCTGGCACTGGCCTGCCTGGCACACCATGCCACCTTGGCCAAGCCCTTCAGCCACCTGACACCTCATCACAGCTGGAGGCCCTCCCTGGGGGGCTGGGGTGGGGGCCACAGGGACGGTGCTTGTTCAGGGCTCAGCACCTTGTAAGCGTGCCATCAATGGGAGGCATTCCTGGTGGTGGCGTTATTATTAAACCTAGAGACAGAGGCTCACGGAGGCCTCAGCATCCTTCTGCGGTCCGTCCCTAGAACTTGGCCTGTTATGTCGTCAGCAGAGGGACCTTTGGGGGAGGTACTGACAGCATGGAGATGACATGGAAGGAGACACCAGGCAGTCACCATCTATGACTTGTGGGCGAGGACGAATGGTGGCTGAGATTCAGAGAGGGGAAGTTCAGGGGCCAGCGTCACACAGCCAGGAAACGGCAGGGCGAAGGTGGGGGGTTGGGGTTCTATACCCAGCTCGTTCCTACGTCCTTCTCCTAAGATGATGGCTGGTGGAGCTTCCTACTCCCCTCGGCGTCCTGCTCTCTGGGTGACCAGCAGCATGCGGGCAGCTCCCAGGGGCAGAAGGTGCCCTGCCGCCCTGGAATAAAGTCCCAGAACCCAGAACCGGACCAGGGGAGACAAACAGGGACCTGCTCCGGAGGGAAGTTGCTGGGGAAGGTGAGCAGCCGTAAATAAATAGCGGCCGGGAGACCAGCTGTGTGTTCTTGCTAATAACCCTGCAAATCCAGCGGAGCCGTTTCCCTACGTGAAACTGACTGGACAGACGGCACACCGGCCGTCTCCATCAGCATGTAGTATGTGCCTTCTTCTCTTTAAAGAAGCAGCTTTCAAATGTTCTTAATAAAACGTTTATATATATCATGCAAGGTACAAATAAATATTTTAATATGATTGGAAGAATGCAGAGAATTGTAAAAAGTTATGGAAGCTTTACTTCTGATTGGCTGAGGCTCAGTCAACTCCGGTTTGATATACTCTAAGCTACAGGCGTGCAAAGCCAGCTCTTTGGCGTGGACAGAGGCCGCTCATGCCGTAATGATGTCCAAACGCTGACAAATGAGCTGCTTCGGCTGCACCTTCAGTACCGAGGCGGGAACTGTTAGGGCTGGAAGGTCTGCTCTCTTCCTGCTGTCCTTCCTTCTTCTGCACTGATGGGCAGGTCGACGCGTGCAGAGGAACGGGCATCAGGGGCCGCTGGTTTCCCTGGGGGGCCAGGTGTGGGCACCGGGCACCAGCAGAAAGGCTGGTGCTGCTTCTTTTTCACTTTTGTCCCTAATTATGGGCTTTCTCATTAAAATAACAAGTACCATGTCAGCTAGAAATGCCAGCACATGTTTCTACTTTTCTCTGCAATGGAAACCACATGTAGAAGAGAGCTCTTCCTTCTTTCCCTCCAAAATGCAAAGGGGGTGCTGGTCCGGGTGTCCTCCTCATTGCTCAGCGCTGAACAGAGGCTGGGGAGCCCCTCGGCCTCCTTCGCCGGCATGAGGACTGGCCTTCTCCAGGCGCCCTCTTGCCTGCCCTGCCAGGGGAGGCTGGGAATGGCAGGCGGGCTAATTCTACCTCGTGATGGACCACATCTGGCTCCGGGGCCCCATGTCCCCCTCGCTGGTACGGCGTGCATTCCCATGGCAGGCGTAACCCAAGCCGACCTGAGCAGTTATTTATAAACTCTCCCGAATGCCAAATGCCAGGAAGGACCCGTTCCCCCGGTTCGCAGGAACATATTTTCAGCATAACTCATCACTTTGAAGATGGGTCCAAACTTTTGTTCACATTTATTGAAAGGAAGTTGTTTTTCAAAGCCCCAGTCAGCAGGCGGCCCCGTGCCAGCGCCAGGCAGCTTCTTGCGCTGGGGGTCCAGGGCCCTGCATCCCGCGCGGTCCTCCACCCAGCCTCCCCTTCCCGGCATCCCGCGCGCCCGCGCATCTCCGTCCTCGCCTTCCCTCATCCCGTGCACGCGCCCCAGCCTCCTGGTCCCCGCATCCCGTGCCCCACCTTGCTTTCCCACATCCCTCGCCACACCGCACCCCCCACAAGCCTGGCCCCCCCCGGACAGTGTGCCTGGAGGTTAAACAGGACATGCTTTCCTCTTTCTTCCCTTTTAAACGTCTTTTTTTCTTTTCTTTTTAAAAGGGAAAATCAGTACTGGAAGTGCAGAGGGTCCCTTCCTCTCTGAGGTTCCTCAGGGTTTCGGGGGCCCTCCAGACTCCCCTGTCCTGCCCGGGCTGCTCTTTGGGGGCTCCTTCCAGAGCAGATTTCCTCTGGCCAAGTGTCTCTCCCCAGTGCACCCACAAGAGCAGAATCTGAAGCCTCTGAGGCTGTATTCCTCGTGTGGATCTCGCTCTGGGCGGGCCTGCTCGACCTGCCGGTGGACAGGCTGGGTGGGGGGCCGGGGGAGGGCTGAGGTTGAGTCGTGCCCCCTCCCCGACCTCTGTTCCCTCAGCTGCGAAACACGAATTCTGGGACAGTTTCCTCAGGCTCACGGGGCCGTCTGGAGGAGGACCCAGCCATGTGGGGTCTCCCATGGCCCCTTCCCCACCCTACACTCTCCCTGCAGGGGCAGCCTGGGTGTCCCTGATCCCGACCTTGAGCCGCACGCAGACCTACATATAGTGTCTTCCGCAGGACAGCTCCCCCTGAGGCCTGCAAATGCCCCCTCGTTGTCAATCCCCCAACAGAACGCATTTCTCCTTTAAATAAAGCCCCACTGACCCCACCACAAGCTGGAGTCTTCCCAGACCCCTCCGGGCCTCTTATTCCCCTCCCCCCTCCCCGCTCCCCACAGCCAGTCTCAGGCCCTCCTCACGTCCCTTCTGGATCATTTTTGGCCTTGCAGGTTGTCTTCGAGCCTTGACTGTAAACTGGGAATGCACTAGTTCCCACCTTGCTGGGGGTGACCAGCACTTCGTGAACCCCTAGTGACAGGCCAATCCATTTTTTTTTTGGCTTGTTTTAGCTTTGGCAATGGCATCAAAGTATGCCAAAGCCTTTCTGTCTTGGTATGCCTATAAACTTTTGAACCCAGATGGACTCGGCCATGGCTCACGGGCCCAGCCGCTCCGTGGCATGTGGGACCTTCCCGGACAGGGGCACGAACCCGTGTCCCCTGCACCGGCAGGCGGACCGTCAACCACTGCGCCTCCAGGGAAGCCCGAAAGCTAGAATTTTTGATGGAACTGAGAAAGAGGGGCTGGGGTTGATGGGAAAAGGTTAATGGGTCCATTTTGCTTGGAAGAATTGGGGGAATGCAGAGACTCACAGAGGGTCCTCCAGGAAGGGCGGGGGACGGTGCATGAGGTTGGGATCTGCCTGGCACCCAGACAAGCCATGGGTTCTCCCCCTGTGGCTGGGAATCCTGCAGCTGCTTGCTGCTGGGGGAGGACGCTTTGGTTCTGGGGACAGTGGCCTTGGTGAAGCGAGACCTGACCGCAGGTGCCAGGTTCCGCCAGAACTGGGAGGGTTTGGCCCCTTCCTGCCACTTGTTCATTTTGTTTTCAAATATTAGCAATAGGACAGAAGGCCCTGGTCGGTTATAAACACTTGCGGAGCCTCTGGTGCTTGAGAAGGAAGAGCTGCAGGGGCTAGTCACTGACTTAGGCTGGTGTGCACCTAACTGCCCGGATGTGAGGCATCCGCCTACCCTCCTGCCTTTCAGCTTGCTGTTGGGAAGCTGTGGCTGCACCGGCTGGTCCCGGGCACATTCTGGGCAGGGCTCCATGCCCACCGCAGAGCCTGATGCCCTCACAAACTCCGCAACTGACGTGCTGCCACGGAGGTGGCGGCGGCCGTGACAGTAACCCGGCGGGTCTGAGGGTCCGGAAACCTGGTCCCCTCCTATCTGTGAACCCCGAGCAGTCGCGAATGCACCGCAGCCAGCCTTGTGCCTGCGGTGGAGGGTGAAGCTGCTGCCCAGACGCTGCTGTCACCCGCCGTCCCTGCTGCCAGCCTCTCGTTGGGGGGTCTCTGAGCTCAGCACTCTGTGCTGTGTCCTGAGGACCCTCCTGCCTTCCCACATCGGGGGCCCCGCCCCCTTCCTCTTGGCAGGCTCCGCGCCGTGATCTCTGGTCCCTTTCATCACTTTGGGGGGTACTCCCTCACATTCTCAGGTGGAAACGTTTAAACCCAGTCCCAACAGCCACCCCTCTGATTTCCCCACCCCAGCGCGGTGCCCCCTGCAAATGGGGCCCACATGTACAGCCAGGCAGGATGAGACAGGCCCAGCCTGCCAAGAATGCGCTGGGAAGCCGCCCTGGGCGCGGGGGAAGACGTTGGAGGGAGCTCTGCGTGAGCCCACGGGGAAAGCAGCATCTCCTCCCGCCTGGAAACGCCGGGGGAGGCCCCCTCGGAGCGGAGGGTCTGCCATGGCTGCCAGATGCTGCGAAGTGGCGCAGGGACAAGCAGGAGGTGACAGGAGGGGGTGGGGAAGATGCACGCTGAGCGGTGCCCGCCTGGGTTGGGGAGTGGTCCCAGCCTGGTGGTCTCAATTTGGCCTGACTGAAGTCAGGCTTGGTCTCCCCAGCTCCATCTCCCAAGCTCCAAGACACCTGAGGTGCTCTTCCCATGGGGGGCAGAGGCCCCCCGTCTCCCTGGGACACCACAGAAAGCCCACATCCGACCTTGGGCTGTCCGTCCTCTGCCTGTTCCTCTTGGGTTTCTTGTGAAATTGCATTAGAAATGCACAACCTTTTAACACGTTATATTCACTTCCATCTGATCCCGTAGTAACTCCAGAAAATGACTTTGATCGCCGCGCAAGAGGCTCGTGGAGGTTCAATGACTCTCCTGAGTCTGTGGGGTCTTGATGGTCATGGAGGGATGGGAACCTGGTCTTCTCACCCCCAGTGCCACTTTTTGTTTTTCCTGTTTTGAGTGCCTCAGAGGTGGCACCTGTGCCTTGTCTATTTCACAGAGCCTCCCTTTATTTTATTGGTGGTTGCAGATTTGGGGAGAAGTGGGAGGGGATTGGGCTGTGAAAATTGGCTGAGCTGGGTGAACATGACCGGGGCAGGGAGGCTGGGGACAACCAGCTAGTCCAAGCTCAGGCCCTAGGTCAGCCCACAAATGTACCCCTGTCCTTGGCTTGATACTCTGGGCTTTTACTGCATGAAGGGTGGATGGATGGGGGGAATTAATGTTTGGATGAGTATGGAGGGGTCATGATCAGCAAAGAGCCTGGGCTGGATGGGAGCCTGCAGGGTCTCCGTGCCACCACCCTGGCCCCCTTTAGGGGAGCATGAGATCAAGCTGGGAAGATGGGCACAGAATTCCTCGAGAGGAAGGCACATACACGCGCCACCAGTTGCTCATTCCGGCCCCTCCAGTGCCGCTGGCCTAGTGGCTGCCTGCCCATCCTTGACACGTTGTACTTAGATCCACCACTCCTGCTTTGTGTCCCAGTATCCAAGGAAAACCAGCCAGCAACCACCGTACCAGTTTTAGGGAACCTCCTAGACCCCCCTGCAGGTTCCTGCCTCACTTGTCTGCCGACTGGTGGGTCTGTTCTCAGTGTGTCCATCTCTGCCAGCCCCTTGGTCTGACAGTCCTGGGCTTCTGTTCCTCCACTGGTTCTTGCTCTGCTACTCTGTCATGGCTGGTCTCTGGAGAGGAGTCTCCTGCTTGGGTCAGCCCCTGTCCCGGGCCCACTGGTATGAAGAGGCTGGTGGTGGTCAGTCTCTTATGGCTAACTTCCCGTCTGTGCACTAAGACTTCCAGTTCATCATGGGGCAAAGCCAGGAAGCCATGACTGAAGCAGTAAAACCTCTGATTGGAAGCTGTGAGCTCTTCCTCTTTGAGGAGCAATTCAGTCAATGCATTCCCCCAAACGGATTGGGTCATGCTGAGGTATGGTACAATGAAAATCCTTCCTGCCAAGAAGGGAATGCAGATGAAAGGCGGGGTGACTCACACCAGCTCCCCACATCCCCGGTAAAAGTGAGACTCGTCTCCCTGTGCCCAAACAGCCCTTGACACTGGCACAGTCACAGGCAGCTCTGGACCCCAGCCCATCCCCTTGAGATGATGCAACATCTTGTTCCTCCAACCTCACCTTCTAGGACCCACATCTCAACGTCTGGAACTTTCTCCCTCTTCTTGTTTCCTCCCAAGCTCCAGAGGGTCTGTCCTTGGCCTAGCATCACTTGGCTAGAAATCGCACTATTTCCATTTTAGGACAGGATTTTAAAGGCTGTTTGATTTAACTTTCAGTGTTGCTGGAGTTCCTATAGGTGGTGTCTGTGATGGTGTGACAGTGGGAGAACAGATTCTGCCTCCGATCCTTTCTTACAAGGGTATACGAACACAATTTTCTTTCTTCTAAAGATAGTAAACTCCTGGCGCTGCAGCAGGGCACTCACTTGGTTAACCCCCGAGCCTCATTCTCTTCATTCCTAAGGAGGAGATGACCATTGGGTAAGGTGTGTGGAAGGGCTCTTTAAGCTGTACAAATACTGCTGACTAAACACCGTTGTTATGACCAGCGTATTGGAGAGAGCTTTTGTTTGGAGGCAGGGTTTCAACAGGAACTCTCTGGTGTTTTGGAAACACCAAAAAGAGAAAGTTCTACATATTGTGAAAGACTTGAGAGATTTGCTACCTTATTAGCTGTTCTATTTTCTCCAAGTATTATTTTTGGCACCTCAGATGTTCACTGACATAATAGATTCTTTCTCCAAGTCCCCCATCTCTCTTTCAGAAATCACAATGATAGAAAAATCTCACTGGCAGGATTGTGGGGAAGGGGCCTAGGAATGGATGAAGAAGTTTCCTCATAATGTGGGAGACCCTTTTCCCTAAGTCACACATTTTTTTCCCATGATTATTTTTTCAGTTTTGAAGTAGTTTTCTTTTCTTTTCTTTTCTTTTTTACTTAATTTTTAAAATTGGAGTATAGTTGATTTACAATGTTGTGTTAGTTTCAGGTATACAGCAAAGTGAGTCAGTTATATAAATACATATATCCACTCTTTTTTAGATTCTTTTCCCATATAGGTCATACAGAGTATTGAGTAGAGTTCCCTGTGCTATACAGTAGGTTGTTATTGGTTATCTATTTTATATATAGTAGTGTGTGTATGTGAATCCCAGTCTCCCAATTTATCCTTCTCCCCTTTTCCCCTTTGGTAACCATAAGCTTGTTTTCTACATCTGTGACTCAATTTCTGTTTTGTAAATAGGTTCATTTGTACCATTTTTTTAGATTCCATATATAAGCGCTATCATATAATATTTGTCTTTCTCTGTCTGACTTACTTCATTCAGTATGATGGTCCATCCATGTCGGTTTTTTCATGATTAAACTAAGGATAAATTAATCTGGATGTTAGAGTTTGCTTTATAATGTTTAAAATAGTTTAGTTTTAATATATATTTTATATCTCTGATGAAATCTGATGAATCAGAGAACATGAACACCATCTTGATACAAAATGTCTGGGAATGTTGGCTAAAGTATAACAGATAGACACCACTCACTGAAGTATCTTTTATAAGGACCCAAATCCAAAAGGGAATGAAAACCAGAAATATATGGGAATTGCTGCTGAGCTGTGCTGGGGGTAGGCATGAGCGTGGCAAAGATGGGAATAGAGGTTACTTCATGGGTCTTTTTAATTACTGATTTTTTGTTTGTTTTAATGGCTGTACAGAAACAGGAGATGCATCTTTGAGCTCATAAGAGGCTGGAGGTTAGAACTGAGATTCCTACATGGAGTCATCCTGCTCCCCTGAAGAGCTATACTTTCAGTGAAAAGGTGGAGCAGAATAAAAAATCCACCTGTTGTCACAGGGAGATGACCCTGTCAACCATGGTCTGATTCTGAAGAGGGAAAATGGTTGCATTGGAGATTTGTAATCAGTAGCTGTCCTCAAGAGTATCTGGGGTTTGAATTTATACTATCTGAATGACATGGAGCCCCAATCTGAGAGATTAGGTTAAAATTAACCCTGGACTGGTACCTCTGGAGTACCTGGCAGGAGAAAACATACAACCTCTGTGGATGTGCACAAAGAATTCTTGTTTGCAGGGCAGAAATAGAGACACAGATGTAGAGAACAAATGTATGGACACCAAGGGGGGGGAAAGTGGTGGTGGGGTGGTGGTGGGGTGATGAATTGGGAGATTGGGATTGACATATATACACTAATATGTATAAAATGGATAACTAATAAGAACCTGCTGTATAAAAAAATAAAATTCAAAAAAAAATTCTCACAGATAAACCCCAATGAAGATGTAGTGCCAATCTGAGGAGAAAAATAAACTCTGAATAGTTTCATAGATGTAACAAACAGTAGGATTAAATCCCTGAGGGCTCCGGGAAACAATAGTATCAGACAGAGATTATAAAGTAGTTAAGATTAAAGACACAGTGAAAAAGTTTTTAAAAATGAGAAAAAAACAAGCCACCAACAAAGGAAAACGAAAGACAAGGAAGATTTAAAAGACAAGAGAGAACTTCTAGGAATAAAAAAATAGAGAATGAAATTTAACAAATCCAGAATGGTTAGGTTAAAAAGCAGATTAGACACAGCTAAACAGAGAATTAGTAAAGTGGAAGATCACTCTGAGCACGTGGAGGTAAAGAGATAGCAGCAAGGTTAACAGGCATGAAGAACAGCTAAGAAGGTCCAAGAAAACCACAAAAGGGATTCCACATGGAGCGAATAGAGAGAAGGGGAGTGAGTCTATGTTCAAAGAGATGATGACTGAAATTTTTCCAAACTTGGGGATATTCCTGAGCTCTCTGATTCAGGGAAAAAAATAACTCTAAGAAGAGTAAATAAAAGAAATTTACATCTGGATATATAACAGTGAGCTATGCAAGAACACCAAAGACAAACACTAGAAATAAAAGATTACCTAAAAAAGAATGGAAATTAATTTGGCTGCCACTTCTCAACAGTATGCAGAGGACAGTGAAATTAGATCTTCAAAGCGTTGAAGGAAAATTGGAATCTCTACTTAACCAAGCTGTCATACAAGAATTAGGAAGAAATGATGAAAAACAAAGCCTTAGAGAAGTTATCACTAACAGACTCTCACTAAAAGAACTTCTAGGGATGTACTTTAGCAAGAAGATCATTGAACCCAGAAGGAGGGAGAGAACAGTAAGCAGAGTGGTGAGCAAATAACTTAGGAAACATGTGGGTAAAACCCTACACAAGATCGACAGTGTAAACAGTAGTAATATTCATGACTTACTGTAAAGGTATAAAAATATGCAGGATCTGAAATACTAGATTAAGCAGTCTGTAAGGTGGGAGGAGAATAATCCAAGGATTCTAAAATCCTCGAAGGACCCCACAAACAAATGGAGGAAGTGTAGACTCTGTCAGGTCAAGTGCACAAGTTACAGTTTTAATCATGATATTAAGAGAGCAGAAGTAGAATTTGTAACTTTCAAAACAGTAAAGAAAAAATGAAAAAAAAAAGAACCCTCTAATCCTACAGGACAAGGGTCAGCAAACTTGTCTGTAAAGGGACAGATAGTAAATGTTTTTGATTTTGTGGACAGATGGTCTTTGTTGCAACTATTCAACAACATTACAGTGTGAAAGCAGATGGCTGAGAAGACTTAACCAAATGGGCATGGCTGTGTTCCAACAGAACTTTATTTACAAAACAGACCTCAGACTGGACTTGGGCTGTAGGTTATAGTGCACCAACCCCTGCTCTAGAAGAATGGAAAGGAAATAAAATCTAGGAAGAGAGACAGCATAAACTAAGGTGGCCAAAACAATTCAAATAGATTAGTAGCTGCAAGAAAAGTAAATTAATTAAATTTGCTGGATAAAGACAGAGACGGATAGACTAGATAAATTTAAAAACATATGACTTTATGTTTTGTAAGACAAATACTTAAACCGTAAGTAAAATAGAAAGGTGGAAAATAAAAGTGGAGAAATGGATATCCCAGGCAAATACAAATGAAAAGAAAAGCTATTAGCTCCATTAGCACACAAAATAGACTTTAAGGTAATAAAGCATTAATCATGACAAAGAGGGTCATTATAAAATGGCAAAAGGAAGATTTCACCAGATTACCCCCAAAACATAGCCTCAAAATGTATAAAGCGAGATTTGACAGAATTATAAGGAGACATTTACAATTCACCCTTGCAGTATGACAAAGTAAGGGTGTGGGCTTTTAAAAGACAAATTAAGAGGTTTGATCTAGTGATATAATGTTGCACCTAAAAATGAAGAACGCATATTCTCTTCAGACACACATGGGACCACTGTAGTGATCACATATTAAGTCATAAAATAAGATTCAACAAATATTAAAAAACTGGGATCATGCAGGTCATGTTTTCTCTGCTCAATGCAAGTGTTAAAAGTTGATCAATTTAATAAAGTGATACATTTGGATATTTTAAAGCACATTTTTTTTTTTTTTATGGTACGCGGGCCTCTCACTGTTGTGGCCCCTCCCGTTGCACAGCACAGGCTCCGGACGCGCAGGCTCAGTGTTCATGGCTCACGGGTCCAGCCGTTCCATGGCACGTGGGATCCTCCCGGACCGGGGCATGAACCCGTGACCCCTGCATCGGCAGGCGGACTCTCAACCACTGCGCCACCAGGGAAGCCCCTTAAAGCACAATTTTATAAATAAGTCATGATTCAAAGAAGAAATTATAATAGAAATAAGAATGTATTAAGACCTGAGTGATAATGAAAATATCATATATCCAGACTTCTGCAATGCTGTTAAGGTAGTATTTAAAGCAAAATTAACAGCAGTAAATAAATACATTTATGAGAAAAAAGAAAGACTTGAAATTGTTCATATAATAGAAATTAAAAGAACAACACAGAAAAGTTTAAAAAAGAGAAGAAAGGAAATAATACATATAGGAGCAGGAAGGGACACATACAAGGCAAAGATGGTTAATTGAAAAGACTAGTAGTTTAGAAAATTTTCTGGCTACATTTCTGGAGAAAGAGAGAGAGAGGGAGAGAGAGAGGATGAGAGACAGAGAACGAGAGACAGAGATATTGAGAGAGAAAAGCAAATAAACAACTACAATTATAGGAATAAAAAAGGGCACAGACACACAGATAAAGTTGAGCTTTTTAAAAAAGAATAAGATGATACTGTGGATAATCATGAAAATGTATAACAAAATTGTCAATCCCCCAGAAAAATGTAAATTACCAAAACTGACTTAAGAAGTGGAAACCCTGCACGCACCTATTGTAAAATGGAATCGATAGTTAAAAATCTATTCACAAAATTCCTACCAGGCCCAGACAATTTAGATAGGTTTTACCAAATAGTCAAGAAACATAATCTCAATCTATACAAACTGTTCGACAGAATGGTTTGTATAACACTTGCTGCTTCATTTTGTCTATGTGTACAAACTTGGTGCCCAAACCAGGCTGAGGGCAATATGAGAAAATCAAATTATTGGCTAAAGGCACTCATGATGGTAGATGCAAAAGGTTTAAACAAAGTAGCAACACATGGGGCCTAGCAATGAATATATAGAAAACAGATCAAGACAAAGTTGGATTAGTCACTTACCGACCTGAATCTGTAGCCTTTCTTAAAAGAGCCCAGTTTCTGTGGCATAATTCACCACAAAGCCATGTTTAACCACTGCCAGAACAACTGGGTAGCCTCACAGCTAGCAGGCTAACAGGGACAAATGCCAGCCATCTGCCCAGAGTAAGCATTTCCAGGTTGAGGAGTCAAGGTTTTCTCAGCATCAGGAAGGCGGAAGTGGGAGCTCCAAAGCCCTCTAGGTTCTGACACACCCACCCAGCTTCCAGTCTGGTCTGCCCTTATCCAGCTCCCACCAGCTTACCTGGCCTGCCAGGGGTCTGCCTGAACACACCTGAGCTCACCAGCTCCAACTTGACACAAACTTCAGGTCATGTCTGGATCCCCGCTTTTATCTTCACTTAAAAAATAAGCAAAATAATTATTCCATTTTTCTTATTACAGAATTCATGTTCATTATGTTCAGTGCAGAAATGTTGGAAAATAAGGAAGAAAATAAAACCTCCCTTTCATCCAATCAGAGAGGTAACCACTAGTAATGGTTGTTATAAGTGCCCTCTCCACACGCACACACACATCATATTATAAAATATAGTCTGTGTTTATTCTTTATGTTTTATAATACATATAATATTGTACATTTTGCTTATTCTCTCTCTATACATAAATATTTGTGCATATCTATAAATATATAGAGATATTTGTTAAAATTAGAATTGTATGAACATATATTTTTCAACCTTTTCCTCCTAAATAAGATAATATGAACATTTCTTCAAGGAACCCTGCCCCCCACCCCCATGATCAGTGCTGGGCCATCACATTGCGGCCACATCCTTGCCCTTGATCCCACCGAGCTGGGCTGCCACTTTGTTATCAGGAAAGTTCATGTAGTCCACCTGTCAGGCTCCCTCTCCCTGATCCTCACGCCTGGCACTTCCAGATCCCTATCGTTGCCAGATTCCTGTGCAGGGACCTGCACACCTGCAGGTCTCCCTGTCTTTGGGGTTTGCCCAGTGAAATGTGCTCCAGCAGGACTGGTGCTTGCGGCTTGCCCACAACGCCAGGTAGATCCGCTCAGCTCATGCCCTCCTTTCCTCACCCACCCTGCTCAAATGTCACTTTATCACAGTGCACTGCCCTGACCACCTAGTGTAAAATATCTGAGGTAAAATGAAGAAACCCAACTTTCTCCAATTCCTGCACTGGAAATCCTTGGTAGGGTGATTCCACTCGGATTTTTACATACGCTTATCAAAACTGAGCATAGAATATATGTATATAAGTTTCTATATAATTTATGTGTCTAACTATGTATCTATATTCCTTAGTGCCTATTTGTCTATCTATCTATCTATCTATCTATCATCTATCTATCTATCATCTAACATCTATCACCCATCCACCTAAGCTATGTATGTATGTGCATATATATCTATCCTGCCCATCCATCTCCCTCACTATTGTTGGATCCCAGGCACTTAGTACAGGGCCTGGCATGTGTTTGCCAAATATTTGTTGAGAGAATACATGTATAAGTATTAATTTCCCTCTCTTATTTTCTGTTATCTAAAATGATTAAAGTATACCTGAAACTAATATACTAGTATATGTCAACTATACCTCAATTAAAAACATTAAAGTTCTTAGTGCCAATGTGGTTTTCACACCCAAACAAATGTAGGCACTGAGATCATATGGCATTGCTTGGTTCAAATGAAGCTATCCATGTGACTCCGGATATGCTTGTATTAACCTTTTCCTGGAGTATAATTCAAATGAACAACACAAAACATTATTTTGAATAGAGTTGTGAATTCACTCATATAACACACTAACGTGCAAACAAAACGTTTATTTCTTCTCTCACCACCCCCGCACAACAACACTGGGTTGCAGGGGAGAGCAACAGAGCATTCGGCAATAATTCCAACAATTTCCCAGCTTCTCCTTGGATGACTCAGGCAGATGCTGCATCTTAGAGCATCCTCATCCCTGCCCTGCTTGCCTTGAGTTGGCATCAGGGATTGGGGGCAGGTGTGTGGCTGGTCCTTGTGGATCCCCGGAGCCTCGCTGGCCTCTTCTGCAGAGTGACCCCTCTGCTTCCTGGATTGGTCCCCATGAGGCATTGCTGGTGTGTGTTTCTAGCCACTGTGGTGGGGATCAGTGCTGGTCTGCTTCTTGGGCCGGGCTGTGTTCCTGGTGGTCGCTGCCATTGCCCTTTGCTACGTGACCCACCCTGGCTGCTGCACCTTAGAGACCCTCTGCATTGGCCCCTCATGCAACTGCCCTGGACTCCTTTGTAAACTTTGCTGCAGGGTCAGGCAGCCCTGGCCCACCCCCCAGTGGCAGCCACTGGCTCTGAATGCAGTACTCTCCCGTTGGCCTCCGCAAGGCATGCAGGGGTTCTGGTTGTCTTTGATGGCACAGTCATCATGCTTGACTTACAAAGACATGGCCACTTATGATGGCCAGTGTGCGGGGCTTCTTCTTCTGGGGTTCCAAGTAGGAAGGCAGGCAGAAGCTCCTTGATGCTGGCATTTCCCTCAGCTCCAGACATACTCCTCTTCATGCTGGAGCTCCTGTCCATCTGTTGCCCACCCATTTCCTCTCCTTTTCTCTTCATTCTCCAACCTGCAATTCTCCTCCTGTCAGGAGCGGGGGAGTTCTCCTTTCTCCTGGTGGGGTAGGGTCTCATTTATATAGAACTATTATGAAACTGGATAGATTGCCTCTTGAGTACCTGAAGTGGGAGATCTATTCAGGAAATGCTTTTTCTGTCTCAACAAAGTCTTGCTTTCCTGCTGAGATACCAAATTCCTATTTTTCAAGTAGAAGATGAATGTTATATCTTTATTAAAAATTTTGCTTTCCTACTATAATAATCCTAAGCCCTATCCCTTCTTTTCCAGGTCAGGGAATGCTCTTGACTAAGGAAGAGATGAGATACCTAGACATGCAAGAGAAGAATGCACGCAAATACATTTCCAAATATTTCATCCCTCTGACACTTGTAGATGAATCTTTGACTCTTGAAAATACATTTGGTTGCCCCCTAGTGGTCCACAGACGTCAGTGTAGAGAAGAAACTTGTTGATTTTACATATTTATTTTGGCACCTTACTGAACTCTCATTTTTATAATTTTTCAGTTAGAAAAATGTATCATTTGCAAATCATAATAATTGCTACCTCCTTTCCAATATACTATTTCCTATTTCTTTTTCCTTTCTAACTGCATTGGCTAGCAGTTCTATATTTAATATTTACTAATATTTAATTCTTATTTAATAAAACAGTGGATGTAGCTTCTTTTTTATTACAATGGGAATAGCTCTAGTATTTCAGCATTAATCAAGATATTGGCTGTTGGGTTAAATTAGAAAAGACTTTATTTTTCTCTACTCAAGTTGAATGGCAGCCTATATCTCAATGACATCTTGGGCAGATTCTACAACTTCCCGGTCAGTTTTGGTTATTAAACTCTAACCAAGCTCAAGTCCTATTTAAAGCTCCCCCATCCCTCATTCTGTGATCTGAAGGCCTAGAAGTGAAGAGAGGACCTGGCACGACCTTTTACTCTGTGTCCCAAGCCCCGCTCCTCCTTGGAGTATCCATGGAGCAGCTTGAACTCTATGCTTTCAGGAGTGTGGGGGAAGGGACAGCAAGGTACAGGTGTTTCTTCCCTACACAGAGATCTGATTGCAATCTATCCTTTAGGCTATGGCTGCATCACTGGCTTACATTAGTCATTGATATCCCTTTTGACTGTGAACAAATGCTGGCTTTTTTCACCTTGCTGAGTATTTTTGTGTTCTTGGGCACCCTCTGGCCTGCTGTGCTGCATCGTTTTCTGACATGGGAGTGCAGTTCTGGCTCTTAGTAGGATTGCTAGATTTAGCAAATGAAAATACAAAATACCCAGTTAAATTTGAATTTCAGACAAAAAAATTTTTTTTAGTGTAAGTATATCCCATGGAATATTTGGGACATACTTACAGTAAACACTTACTGTTGTTTACCTAAAATTCAAATTTAACTGGGTGTCCTGTATTTTCTCTGGCAAACCCCACCTCTTTCACCTCCTCTTACCAGCAGACTTCCCTCTGGGTGAGTCCTGGTAAGGCAGCTCTTGACTTGGGGGTTCACGTTCTTGCCGCACTGCTCCTCTCTATCCCTCTTTCTCACGACCAGCTCTCTGATACGAACAGATATGAACAGACCAGAGCCTCATATTCTAAGAGTAGTCTAACCAGGGGATAAAATGCAATCTTCCCTGCTTGCAGGTAACCCCAGTCTTGGAGTGTGTGTGTGTGTGTGTGTGTGTATGTATGTGTGTGCACATAAAATGAGGAATGCATGTTGCATTTTATCCAAAGCCTTTTTGGCATCTATTAAGATGATCATATGGTTTTTATCCTTTTATCAATTGACATGAGTTATATTCATAGATTTCTTATATTGCATTCCTGGAATAATCTCTACTTGGTGATAGTGTATTCTTTGTCTGGTCTAGACCACTGGCCTTCATTTCCTAGTTCTTTATATAGGAATTTGGCATGTATGTTTCTAAGAGAAATCTGGAGAAAGAATTATGTTTGCTTCTGAAATGAATTGTAAACATTTCTATTATTTTAATTTTTTTACTATATTCTGAATGACTATTTAACACGGGAGTTATGTGTGATTTGAAACTTGAAATAATTTTCCAGTAAGACCATCTTCACGAGGTACTTTTGGAGGTAGGATTTTGACCTGTTTTTTCTTCTCAGTTTCTTTGTTCTTCATTGTTCTGCCCAAACTGCTGGAGAGAGGGAGAGAGAAAACCTTCCTTTCACAGGCTCCATGCCCAGGTGGAGGAGTCCGGGCAACTCCCATTCCTCCCTCGCTCACATTCCCCCGGGGGAGGAGGGCTTTCAGGCTGGGGCGGGGAGGTGGACCCCTACCAGTCCAACCCTCTTCTAATCTACGATGGGGCTCCAAGCACTGGTGTTCATTCCCTGTCTCCTCCAGATGAGGGCAGGGTGACAATCCTGGTGACAGCACCCTCAGCTGGGCTGCCTGAGGGAAGACGTGGGGGAGGGCATGTGAAGGGGTGTCAGGAAGTCCTTTGGGCTGCGAAGCTAACTGTCCCCGCTGGTGTATCAGTGTTGACACTGATGTTGTGCTCGACATCTGCCTGTCTATCTATCTTTTAATCGGTTCTGAACCCTAGGGGGAAACAATAGTGTATTTATTAGGCCCCTAAATCTTACAAATTATCTCTCTTTTATAGAACCAGTGTCAGCAATCTGTTATTTTAGAGAAGTTTCTGTTTGACATTCTTGTTTCCTAATACGGGTATTATAACACTTGTTAATATTTTAAAATTTCCACTATATCTTTTATATCCCTTTGATAAATCCCAGTGGTGTGTATTCTTTCTCAATAAATAGGATTCTCTTTGGTTTACTTATTTTTTCATCTTTTCAGAGAACCAACTGTTGGATTTATTAATCAAGTTCAGTTTTTTTCTTTACTCATTCATTATTTCCTGTTTTCCATCTTAGTTGTTTCTTTTTATGTTTTATTAATTTATTTGGCTGTGCTGGTTCTTAGTTGCTGCATGTGGGATCTTCGCTGAGGCATGCGGGATCTTTAGTTGCAGCATGTGGGATCTAGTTCCCTGACCAGGGATTGAACCTGTGCCCCCTGCACTGGGAGCATGGAGTCTTAACCACTGGACCACCTGGGAAGTCCCTTCATATGTTCTGTATGTATTCCTTAAGGATATTTTGATACCCTTTTACTAGCTCCTTGATTTGGAGACTTCCCCCATTCACCTTCATGCTAGTACGTTAACATCTGGTAAGATTTGGGAAATAATTAAATCAGGTAATGCACACATAATGCTTATCACTGTACTTGGAGCATAAACATTCTATAGATGGTAGCCATTAATAAAAATGACAATAAGAACAAACAAAATATTTTAAGACTTGGATTGTTTTGTGAGTACAGTTTTGGGCACATGCCATACACTCTGATATGTAGTATTGTAATTATAATTAATTTTTAAAATAGTCTGGGAGGCTTCCCTGGTGGGGCAGTGGTTAAGAATCCGCCTGCCAATGCAGGGGACACTGGTTCAAGCCCTGGTCCGGGAAGATCCCACATGCTGTGGAGCAACTAAGCCCGTGCGCCACAACTACTGAGCCTGTGCTCTAGAGCCCGCGAGCCACAACTACTGAAGCCCGTGCGCCTATAGCCCATGCTCCATAACGAAGAATAGCCCCTGCTTGCCACAACCAGAGAAAAGCCCGTGCACAGCAACAAAGACCCAAAGCAGCCAAAAAATAAATAAAAAAATAAATAAATTTATAAAAAAATAATACTCTGCATTTGTGATGGCTCTTTCTTCTTTAGTCAAATATTTAATTATTTTATTTATTAATCAACCATGTGTTGTATGTATGTATATATTATTTTCAAGCGGTTTAATTTTGTAAATTTCTATTTATTTGTGATTCTATATTACAAATTTTTATTTATTTGTAATTCTACAAGTCACTGTTTAATAACATAACCTGTGTCATCTCCTTTTTCCTCCAATTTTTTTAATTGTGGTAAAATACACATAACGTAAAATTTACTGTCTGGACCGTATTCAAGTGTATAGTTCAGCGGTATTAAATACATGCATAATGTTGGGCAACCATCGCCACCCTTCATCTCCAGAGCACTCTTCACCTTATAAAACTGAAACTCTATTCTCACTACACAATAACTCCCCATTCCCCCCTTCCCTCCAGCCCCTGGCAACCATGATTCTGCTCCTGTCTCTATGGTTCTGTCTACTCTAGATACCTTATGTAAGTGCAATCGTACAGTATTTGTCTTTTTGTGACTGGCTTATTTCACTTAGCACAACGTCCTCAAGCTTCATTCATGCTGTAACATGTGTCAGTTTCCTTTCTTTTTAAGGCTGAATAATAGTCCATTGTATGTATGGACCACTTTTGGTTTATTCTTCCATTGATGGACACTTGAATTGCTTCCATGTTTTAGCTACTGTGAATAGTGCTGCTCTCAACATGGATGTACAAATATCTCTTTGGAATCTTGCTTTCAATTCTTTTGGGTATATACTCAAAAGTGTAATTGCTGGATCATAGGGTAATTCTATTTTAAATTTTTTGAGGAAGCACCATACTGTTTTCCACAGTGGCTGCATCATTTTACATGCCTACCAATAGCGCACAAGGGTTCCAATTTCTCTACATCCTTATCAACACTTGTTATTTTCTGTTTTTTGTGGTAATAGTCATCCTAATAGGTGTGAAGTGATATGTCATTGTAGTTTTGATTTGCATTTCCCTAATGATTATTGATGTTGAACTTTTCATGTGCTTACTGGCCGTTTGTATATCTTCTTAAAAAAAATGTCTGTTCAAGTCCTTTGCCATTGTTGAATCAGGTTTTTGGGTTTTTTTGTTGAGTTTCAGGAGTTCTATAAATTTTTTGGATATCAATCCCTTATCAGATATATGATCTGCAAATATTTTCTCCCACTCTGTGGGCTACATTTTTACTCTCTTGATAGTTTTTGATGCGTAAAATTTAAAAATTTTCATGAAGTCCAATGTGTCTATTTTTTTTCCTTTTGTTGCCTTTGGCTTTGGTATCATAGCCAAGAAATCATTGCCAAATTCAGGGTCATGAAGCTTTTCTCCTGTTTTCTTCTGTGAGTTTTATAGTTTTAGTCTTACATTTAGGTCTTTGAGTTAATTTTTTACATGGTGTTAGGTAAGGGTCCAACTTCATTCTTTTGCATGTGGATATTCGGTTTTCTCAACACCGTTTGTTGAAAATACTGTCCTTCCTCATTGACTGGTCTTAGCATTCTTGTCAAAAATTATTTGATTGCATATGTGAGAGTTAATTTCTGGATTCCCCATTCTATTCCATTTTTCTTTATTCTGTCTTTGTGCTAGTGCCACATTGTTTTGATTACTGCAGTCTTATAGTAAGTTTGAAATCACAAGCGTGAGTCCTCCAGCTGTGTTCTTTTTCAAGATTGTTTTGGTTATCTGGGATCCCTTGAGATTTCATATAAATTTTTGGATGGGTTTTTCTATATCTGCAAAAACAATGTTATTGGGATTTTAATGGGGATTGCATTGAATCTCTAGATTGCTTTGCGTAGTGTTGATATCTTAACAATATTAAGTCTTCCAATCCATGAACATGGGCTGTGTTTTCATTTATTTATATCTTCTTTAATTTCTTTCAACAATGTTTTGCAGTTTTCATTGTATATATAAAGTCCTTTGTCACCCAGGTTTAGTTAATTCTTAAGTATTTTATTCTTTTGGATGCTATTTTAAATAGAATTATTTTCTTAATTTCTTTTTCAGATTGTTCATTCTTAGTGCATAGAAATGCAGTTGATTTGTTTGTTGACTTTGTACCTGCTACTTTGCTGAATTCATTTATTAGTTCTAACAATTTATTTGGTGTGTAATCTTTAGAGTTTTCTACATTTAAGATTATATCATCTGTGAAAAGAGATACTTTTACTTCTTCCTTTTTAATTTGGATGTCTTTTATTTTTTTTTCTTGCTTAATTGCTCTTGTTAGAACTTCCAGTACTATGTTGAATAGAAGTGGTGAAAGTGGGTATCCTTGCCTTGTTACTGATCTTAGAGGAAAAGCTTTCAGTCTTTTACCGTTGAGTACTTTTTTTTTTTTTTTTGGTACGCGGGCCTCTCACTGTTGTGGCCTCTCCCGTTGCGGAGCACAGGCTCCGGACACGCAGGCTCAGCAGCCGTGGCTCACGGGCCCAGCCACTCCACGGCATGTGGGATCTTCCTGGACCGGGGCACGAACCCGTGTCCCCTGCATCGGCAGGCGGACTCTCAAGCACTGCGCCACCAGGGAAGCCCCCGAGTATGTTGTTTATTGTGGGTTTCGTATATTGCCTTTATCATGTTGAGGTAGAATTTCCTTTTATTCCTAGTTTGTTGAGTGTTTTTATCATAAAAGGGTGTTGAATGTTGTCAAATGCTTTTTCTGTGTCAAGTTGAAATGATCATGTGTTTTTTCCCCTTCATCCTGTTAATATGGAATATTATATTGATCACGTTGATCAATGCAACCATCCTTGCCTTTCAGGAATAAATCCCACTTGGTCATGGCGTATAGTTCTTTTAATATGCTGCTGATTTCAATTTGCTGGTATTTTATTGAGGATTTGACATCAATGTTCATAATGGATATTAGTATATATCTTTTTCTTGTTCTCTTTTCTTGTAGTGGTTTTGTCTGAATTTTGTATCAGGGTAATGGGCTTCCTGTATCCCTTTTAAATCCATCAAGGTATTATTCATTGTTTGATATATGATATATTTTTGTGAATGTTTCATGAGTTTGCAAAAATAATATGTATTTCATGCTTAAAAGATGCAAATCTTAATACATCTATTAAAGCAGCCTTCTTATTTGTATCATTTATATCCTCAATACCCTTATTGAAGATTTGATTTTGACTTGTAAGATCCTTATTAATGTCTTCCACTACAATCATGTTTTGTCAGTTTCTCCCTGTGCTATGAAGAGCTTATACTTTAAATATTTTAATGTTATGTTATTTGGCACTGAGATAGCATAGTTATCTTTATTTTGCATTCTAACATTCGTAAGTTATCATCATATATGATATTTGGTTCTTCCTCTGACATCTGATTATATTTTTATGACTGTACTTATAATTCATCTATATACCTAGAAATTACATGGTAGTTCTATTTCATAATCTCATTTTAAAAATAACTCACTTTTCTCCTTCTGGCAATATATCCAAGTTCCTGTTACCCCTCTTCTTTATCAGTATGTTATACTATTTGATCTTTGCTTATGTAGTGGTGAAAAATGGTACCTCAGTATATGCTTAATTTATATTTCCCTTATGAGTGAAATCGAGTGAATTTTTTTCATGTATGTATGTGTTAGGTAGAATTCTAATGAAGTCTCCCTAAAATTCTTATTTTCATCATAAAGATAACCTAATTAAGCAGTGATTTGGGTACTGTTGTGGAAAGACTTTGCAGATATAATTAAAGTTACTAATCAACAGAAGAAAACTTTTTTTTATAAAGGAAAACATGTTTATTGTAGAAATAAGAAAGTACAATTAATTGAAAAGAAGGAAATATAATTCACCCATAGTCCCTCAAACCACTATTAACTCTATGTTATTTTTTTCTTGAAGTTTTCCATGTCTTTATGATATACATTTTTATGTGTAAGAATAAAATTTCACTGTAACATGGTTTTGTATTCTTTGTTTTTCATTAAATGTGTAAAGAATTATGTTCTTTAGCTCCTAAATTTAAGCTAAATTAATTCCCAGTGAAAACAACTCCCAATGAACATTAAGATTTTGGGTTAAGTCTTTTTCTACAACATGATTTTTAACGCAGCCTAATATTCTACGTTATACATGGACTCTCCTTTTTTGGTCATCTTGATCTTGGTTCATGCTTTTTTTTTTTGGTTACTGAATTTCACCTTAAGCACGTGCTTTCCCACACTGCTTGTTCTTTAGAGCATCTCTCCTTTCTCTGAACCATAGCACAGGGATGACCACAGGGATGGCCAGGGACCATCTGGGCTCACTTACTCCTTCTTCCGGGATCTAACTTGGGGTTGAGAGCTTTTCTGGTCTGAAAAACAGGGAGGCGATCACCTCCTTAGGAGGCTCCCACTGGATCTCAGAACCTTCACATCTGTTTCCACTCCTCTACATAAGTTCAGACATCCTGCTGACAGAAGTCAATGGGACTGGGAGGCCAGACAGGCACTGGGTGTCAGCCCTGAGTGCTGGGGAGAGGGGAGGGGATGGTTCACCCAGAATCCCACAGCAGCCCTTTTGTTCAAGGTGAGGGCAACAGAAGGAGGCTCAGGTGGACAAGGGCTCACAAGATTAAACGTGAAACACCTTCCCAAAAACATTTCTCAAAGACACACTTCAACTAACTAGGAGAAAGATCAAGAAGTAGTAGACCTAACACAAAAAAGACCAGCAGTGAGCAATACCACGAGTTACACATTTAGAGTTTAGGTTATATCATTGTAGTACACATAGAAAAGTGAATTAGGAAACAAAAAATTCCAGGTTTGTGTGATAAACATAGCTCTAGAATGATAGCTAAAGCTGTGGGCAGAAGGAATAACGAATATGCCGAGTTCTGTACTGTGCATACAGAAGAGAGTCAAAGGCCTTTTTTTGCTGCTAAAGAAGTAAATGTGTAAATAGATATTCAATTTAACAGATTTTAAAATAGGGTGCATATTCTTCAAAGTAACTACAGGTGACAAAAATAATAATACTAACCCATACAGTGAGAAAACAAAGGGAAGAACTAGAAAACACAAAAAAGGAGACATAATACAAAGTGTAGAAAATTATTAGTCATCTTGATTACAAGAAATGTAAACAACTTAAAATTCTCTTTAAAATGTGTTGAGTTAAATGAAAAAATGCAACTATTTACATATATACTTATAAGAGGCACACCCGGTCCTGATGTTTTAGCCTTTTTAAGCATTGCTGCCTTTGGCTTGTTGCTATTTTTTTATACGTTTCTTCTATTGTGTTCATAAATGCAGATTCTGTAAACTCCAGTATTCATTTCTCTTATTGTCCTTGTCTGAGTTTTAATATCAAAGTTATATTGGCCTTATAAGATAAAAAGTAGATGAAATTGACTGATAGAAAAACGTTATTTTTCAGAGATTAATAAAGAAGAAACTCTTCCTAACTAAAATTATTTATATAAGTTGTTCATAGTGGTTATGCTGTATGCGTAATTTACTTATGTTCCTTTTCTTCTTTTTGGCTGCACAGCGTGGCTTGCAGGATCTTAGTTCCCCAACCAGGGATCGAACCCAGGCTCCCTGTGCAGTGGAAGCATGGAGACTTAACCACTGGACCATCAGGGAATTCCCTATGTTCCTTTATATATTCCTCTTATTTCTGTTTTCTCTCTATCTCACCTAGCTGGACATTTTTGTTTATTTTATAACTCTGCTTTTATTTGTCCTTTCTATGGTATATTTATCTTCTCTTTACATTTGTATATCATCTTTATCTTGTATATTGCCTTCTCTTTACTTCCTCTGAATTTATTCTGTTAAAAAAATCTAACCTCAGTTGGACACCTAGTTCATTAATTTTCAATCTGTCATTTCTATAAATTTCCGACAGAGAACAACTTTAGCTGCATCCCAGCTAATTGCATTTTCATTATTGTTTAATTCTAAGTATATAAGCTTCCAAAATGATTTGTGATTTTACATGAGTTTTTAAAAGATTTTCTCAATGTATGGGCTGTAAAGAAATTCCCGTTTCTCACTCAGTTTTACTGCATTCCACTAATATGGTCTGCATAATGATAGTTCTTGAAATTTGCTGAAGCTTGCTTGTGGCCTACAATGTGATCATACAAAGTTTTTTGTAAAAGTTTAATGTACACTTATTTTATTTATTTTAATTTTTAAAAATATTTTATTATTTATTTAGGAAACAAAAAATTCCAGGTTTGTGTGATAAACATAGCTCTAGAATGATAGCTAAAGCTGTGGGCAGAAGGAATAACGAATATGCCGAGTTCTGTACTGTGCATACAGAAGAGAGTCAAAGGCCTTTTTTTGCTGCTAAAGAAGTAAATGTGTAAATAGATATTCAATTTAACAGATTTTAAAATAGGGTGCATATTCTTCAAAGTAACTACAGGTGACAAAAATAATAATACTAACCCATACAGTGAGAAAACAAAGGGAAGAACTAGAAAACACAAAAAAGGAGACATAATACAAAGTGTAGAAAATTATTAGTCATCTTGATTACAAGAAATGTAAACAACTTAAAATTCTCTTTAAAATGTGTTGAGTTAAATGAAAAAATGCAACTATTTACATATATACTTATAAGAGGCACACCCGGTCCTGATGTTTTAGCCTTTTTAAGCATTGCTGCCTTTGGCTTGTTGCTATTTTTTTATACGTTTCTTCTATTGTGTTCATAAATGCAGATTCTGTAAACTCCAGTATTCATTTCTCTTATTGTCCTTGTCTGAGTTTTAATATCAAAGTTATATTGGCCTTATAAGATAAAAAGTAGATGAAATTGACTGATAGAAAAACGTTATTTTTCAGAGATTAATAAAGAAGAAACTCTTCCTAACTAAAATTATTTATATAAGTTGTTCATAGTGGTTATGCTGTATGCGTAATTTACTTATGTTCCTTTTCTTCTTTTTGGCTGCACAGCGTGGCTTGCAGGATCTTAGTTCCCCAACCAGGGATCGAACCCAGGCTCCCTGTGCAGTGGAAGCATGGAGACTTAACCACTGGACCATCAGGGAATTCCCTATGTTCCTTTATATATTCCTCTTATTTCTGTTTTCTCTCTATCTCACCTAGCTGGACATTTTTGTTTATTTTATAACTCTGCTTTTATTTGTCCTTTCTATGGTATATTTATCTTCTCTTTACATTTGTATATCATCTTTATCTTGTATATTGCCTTCTCTTTACTTCCTCTGAATTTATTCTGTTAAAAAAATCTAACCTCAGTTGGACACCTAGTTCATTAATTTTCAATCTGTCATTTCTATAAATTTCCGACAGAGAACAACTTTAGCTGCATCCCAGCTAATTGCATTTTCATTATTGTTTAATTCTAAGTATATAAGCTTCCAAAATGATTTGTGATTTTACATGAGTTTTTAAAAGATTTTCTCAATGTATGGGCTGTAAAGAAATTCCCGTTTCTCACTCAGTTTTACTGCATTCCACTAATATGGTCTGCATAATGATAGTTCTTGAAATTTGCTGAAGCTTGCTTGTGGCCTACAATGTGATCATACAAAGTTTTTTGTAAAAGTTTAATGTACACTTATTTTATTTATTTTAATTTTTAAAAATATTTTATTATTTATTTTTATTTATTTTTGGCTGCATCAGGTCTTAGTTGCGGCACGTGGGATCTTCGTTGCGGCATGCGGGTTTTCTCTTCTCTAGGTGTGGCGTGCGGGCTCCAGAGCACATGGGCTCTGTAGTTTGTGGTGCGTGGGCTCTACTTGAGGCACGCGAGCTCAGTAGTTGTGGCACGCGGGCTTAGTTGTTCCATGGCATGTGGGATCTCAGTTCCCTGACCAGGGATCGAACTCACATCCCCTGCATTGCAAGGCGGGTTCTTTACCATCGGACCATCAGGGAAGTCCTGTACGTTTATTTTAGAATAAGTGTATCCTCCTAACTGCTGTAGATTGACTTCTACATAAGTCCATTAAGTTAAGCTTGTTAATTATGTTCTCATCTATGTTTTGATTAACATTTCTTTGTGCTTGACCTATTATTGAGATGATAGTATTACCTCCACAATAATTGTGGATTTGTCAAAATTTGTTTCAGATTTTGAAGTCATTTTTTCAGGTTTATACAAGTTTACAATTGTTATCTTTGTGGTGACTCAGACATTTTGTCATTCTGTTGTGATAATCTCTGTGACGATGGTTTTGGTCTCAGTCAACTTTCTGTGATGTGACCACGGCTCTCTTGGCTTCTTTGGGATTGTATTTGCCTGGGGTGTCCCCTTCCAGGCTCCCTCCGGTCCCCGTGCACCCATGCTCAGCCTGCGTGGGAACTCTGCCCTGGTGTTCTGTGCTTAGAACATTGTCCCCTGCCTCTCCACCTGGTTAATCACCACGCAGACTTCCTTCAGCTCAAGCCACTCCCCCCCGGACATCAGCCTGGTTAGGAAGGCTTCTTTAGTCAGGCGCTAGAGATGGCAGAGCTGGGAGAGGGGCCGTGGATAGAGACACGTAAGTGGATTAAAAAATACTGGAGTGAAAGGACAGAACTTTTAGTTTCAGTTGGGGTAAATTAAGTCCATGCCACGGGGTGCGTAGTTGCTGAGACAGGCACAGGGGAGCTCGTGTCTGAGTTACCGGCATCGTGGAGGTGTGATTGGGTGAGGCTGGCAGGGCTGATTCTAGATGACTCTGGGCTCTCAGGGTGGGCAGGGAAGGCTCTTGCTGGTTGGGGAGCAGGTGAAGGTCAAGCAAGGAAGCAGTGAAAGCCATGAGCGTGGGGACACGGGAGGCGGGCTCTTGGGCATCAGGTCTGGGCTTTGGAGGTCAGGCTGCTGGAAAGCTGCACAGGGATCCTCTGGTGACGTGGATGGGGCCTGGGGCCAGGTCTTGGTGATTGTGGCATGCTGACTCGAGCCTTTGGCATCTGTGAAAGGCTGGCTAGCGACCAAAGAGGAGCTGAGAAGAGGAATTTAATAATGGGGAAATCAATGGAGACCACCCCAACGAGATGGGATGGTCACATCCCGCCCGCTGTGCTTGCAGAGACTCACAGGCTGGCAGGGGGAGGGGATAAAAGGATGGCTCCGGGTGTGCCCTGAAGGGAGGTGTTGGTGTGGGGAGGCTGGAGGCGGGCTCACTATGGCTGGGGAATCCCAGGTGACTGGGGAGCAGATTTGGCTTTTGCTGGCCAGTCCTGAATTGTCAGTGGAAGCAAAAATAAGGGCAAAAAAATGGGTAATCGTTGGCCAATCCTGGCCGTTCTGGCTTCCTGGGCTTCACTGCAGGGCTTGTGGGTAGGAGTTCTAGTGTCACAGATGACCTGGACATGGTCCATTTGTGTATTCAGGCTGTCAATGAACTTTTTATTTTTTGACGTGTAAAATCTGGCTCATTGTGAGAGTTTCCTGTTGTCTCGATCTTTCTGTCATTTAGATACAGAATTCTCTGTAGGAAGAAGAGACATTTACATGTACCTTCATTGGACTCCCTCGTCTCATCCGCCCTACGACCCTGGGAGATGAGGTGGGGCGAAGGCTCTCACCCCCGCATGTAGAGGAGGGAATGGAGATGCAGAAAGGTGAGTGAATTACCCGATTTGACAGAGGCTAGATGCCCATGATGGTCTGCAGCT
This sequence comes from Neophocaena asiaeorientalis asiaeorientalis, assembly GCF_003031525.2. Taxonomy (NCBI): domain Eukaryota; kingdom Metazoa; phylum Chordata; class Mammalia; order Artiodactyla; family Phocoenidae; genus Neophocaena; species Neophocaena asiaeorientalis. The sequence goes on along the minus strand of NW_020171809.1, from coordinate 2,329,346 downwards.
CTTTCATCCCCTGGGCTTTCCCTTGTGCTCTTTCCAGGGCACCCAGCGGAACAAAGCCTTGCACTGACGCCACCAGATCTATAAGGAACAGCCAGGTTCAGGGTGGCATGTGTTTCAGGAAGGTAAATTTTCTTAAGAAAGTTTTGACGGGATCTTCCCCAATATGCAGTCTGCATCAGATGGCTGGTCTTGTGCTGTGCTGTTACATGAACGTCTCAAAATCCACGCTGCAGAAGATCTCTTTCTTGAGATCACTGGAAATATTCTTAATGTGGAAAAAGAGTGCTTAGGATTATTTCACAAAGTGGTCATGAGAGAGAAAGAAATTCCTGGCCCTAGACCTTTATAGTTATTGATGTGTCTGTACATGCTTCTTAAGTTTGTAGAACATCTAGAAAAAATACTCATGGCTCACTCATTCCTGACCCTTCAACTTGAATGTCCTGAATGGTGGCATCTCCACAACTCTTCATGACAGTGTACCTTGAAAAACTTCCTCAGATGTGACACTGATTATGACACACAGTGACAGCAAGCTCAGGCAAGATGTTAAAAGGTCGGTACGTTGTTAAAGCGCTTAATTAATGCTTGTAAAATTCCAAATTACATCCATTGATACTACAAAGATTCACGGAACTTTCCATTCAAATACATTGGCATCATATAAAACAGGTTGGGAAACTCGGACGTTTAGGCCAAATCTGGCCCTCTGCCTGCTTTTTTAAATAAAGTTTTATTAGCACACAGCCATGCCCATTTGTTCACACATTGTCTGCTTTCATTCTAGAAGGGCAGAGTTGAGTAGATGCAGCAGAGACCAGATGGTCCTCAAGCCCAAACTATTTCCTATCTGGTGCTTGACAGAGAAAGTTTCCCACGTTTGCTCTACGCTCAGTGTGAAACAATAGTTATCTTTAGCTCAGAGCCATGCAGATTGAGATAAAGTTTTAAACTACACAGTAAACAAGGGTGGCAAGAATGAAAATGCTCTGTGTACAGCAAAAGAAACCCAAACAAAGAACTCTGGTTTGCTCCAGAGTTTTTATTCCATTGTTTATCATCGAGCTATGTTTTTCCACAAACAGATGAGGATGGTTAAAAAAATAGTTTTTGAGGAGGTGATTTTCCATGAACACTCTGCCTTTGTAAAGAAATAGAAGACATATTGGAGCATTTTTAAACCTCGTTTTGTGATCTGATTCCCATGTGGCTTGAAGACCATGTTTATGTGATCTCCGGATATGGGAACTGGGCTTGAAATCCGAGGGCCTGGAGTCACAATCCACTAACTGAACCAGCCCCTGTAGCTGTAGATAAGATGAATCTCGCATGTGGCTTCTGTCTCCCCATCTGTAAAATGACCCTTCTGAGAGGTGGAGCTCTGCTGTCACTTCCAGCTCTGAAGCCCGGACGCTGTGATTCCAAGCTAATGGAAAGCTTGGCCCTGCTCTGACTCCATCTCATGAGAATGTGATGGCGTGACATGAACATCATAAGGAAGCTCTAAATACGAAATTCCCCTGTTGCATATGCGTCGTGCATATTCTGTCTGAACTTATGTCGTGCATAAGCTCTGAAGAAGTAGGTAATCAGTTTCCATTCAGTTGTCCAGCTGAGTGAGCAGACATGGCCAACACTGGGCTCAGCAGCTAAAGCTTTTCTGGAAACAGATCCCCTGAGGCCAGGAAGCCAGAGGCAGTTCTGGTCATGGGGGATGGGGGATACCAACTGAAAGGCCCACTGGGACTTCACCAACGGTTCTACACGTGGGCTCTCAGACCAGTGACACACAATATACCAGAATCTGTTTCGTATTTAGGAAAAAATTTACAGTGAATACATTACTTATTTAAAACACACTCATTGCAGATGATTTCAATTGTGTAGTTTTTAAACGTCTGCAAATCCTAACACCTTTCTGCCCTCTGGCACGGTGCTGCTCTGGGTGACGTGTCCGTTATTGTCCCCTCACAAGTGTGTGACCCTTTGCTAATTTCACAGTCTATGGACCCCCGGCATCTGGGATCTAGGGGCGTGGAGATGAGGTGACTCAGCCCAGTGTGTGCCCAACAGGGCACGGCAATTCTGTTCCTTACAAGTAAGCAGAATGCAATGCACACAACGCCTCGCTGGTAACTGGCTGTGTTGGGATAAACACTCTGAGGCTGTTGTGGCCAGAGTGGTAGCGTCGTTGAGGACACTCAGTAAGGATTTCAAGTGTTTAGCCCCATGTCTGGATATTAGGAACAGCTCAGTAAATGATGGATGTCCTTATGGCAGTGGAAAAGCTGCCTGGAAGCTGTTAAAGAAGAGAGATATATCCAATTGTATCTAGATATTTATATTTCTTTTGATTATGATCTATCCTTTGTGCTCAAGAAGTTGTGAAAATGTGGGATGTTATATTGGGGAGAGCACTGGTGGGAGAAGGGTACTGAGACTCAGAGAATTTAAGTGGCTCGTGAAGGGTCGCACAAGTAACTAATGGCAGGATGGCCTTTAATTTTTTTCTTATTTTTAATTAAAGAGCCATAGAACGAGCAAAGCATCCTAATCTATGTCCCTTAAGGTGAGCTATTTGGTGATGTAACTACAGTCCCGATTCCATGGTCTACCAGGAGGCCCCTGAACAGGTGCAGCCACGAGTCCTAGGAGATGCAGCAGAGTTGGAATATTCTAGCAAACTTGGGCAGAGCATGCCCACCGATTCTGGGAGACAGCTTTGTTTGGATACCCTCTGGAACTGGCAGTAGCAGAATGCAGAACTGTGGAATTTCCTAAACTTTGTTCTGTTGAATGAACGGTCTCCTGGGATCCACCACCACCACTCACACCCAAAGGATCCTGGGGGTCGAATGTCTGAAAACACAGTTCCCTCCTGGAGCTTTACCATGCTTATTAGCACAATAAAGCCTCTGATAAGTTCTGCAGAGAAAAGAACGGTGTTTAACTTTGGGTTAAACAAGATTTCTCAAACTTAGCAGAGCCAGAGTTTTTTTTTTTTTTTTTTTTCCCTTAGTATCGCTATGAGCATCTGCTTTTCTGAAGACTTCAGTTTGGGAAACACTATTGGAAAAGAATCCACACTCAACTCCTGTGTCATAAAAAGAGTCGTTTCTTCCAGGGAATCCAGTCTCTCTTTGTCAGGTGACATTAGGTCCCGTCAGAAGACAGGTTGAAGGTACTTGGCATTTCACAATTTAAAAATTTGTTCACTGTTTTTCTTCAAATAACATGTTCCTTACTTTTTAATGCTCCTTATTTATTTTTGAAGAAATAAAAGATACCCTTGCTATTTCACAGGGAAGCAGGCAATATGGATTTTATTCCTTAATGAAATAAACTCATCCTTTAATCTATCCAAAACTAGCGCCCAGATCATAATAACTCTGTCGTTTGGAAATTTCATGGAGGGATCTCCAGAGGAAGGGCTTGTGGAAGGCTTTTGTTAGGCAGAGGCTTTTTTTTTTTTTTCCACACACACTGTATTTTATTTTTACAAGAGATAAATAAAATGACACCAAGCATTGTAAATGGATGACCACAACAGAAGCAACAATGATTGCAATTACCAAACATGAAACACACTAATACTATGTCATAATATTGACATTCAGTCCAGGAATCCTCCACTGCAACAGCTCCTTTACTTTGCAGTGAAAATTGATTTGTACATTTTTTGCCTCTGAGTCCTTGTGGGATTTTTTTTTATTCAAACAGAAAGTCACAAAAATTATAATCACCCTCACCAGTTCACTCAGTCCCATGTGGTTAATTTCTTTTTTTCATCTTGATCTTTTGTTAACACTGTTATGAATTCATCGGTTTTCCGTTAGAGTTCCGAAAATGCTTTTTCATGTTTTTTATCATAAATGGGTGTTGAATTTTGTCAAAAGCTTTTTCTGCATCTATTGAGATGATTATATGGATTTTATTCTTCAATTTGTTAATATGGTGTACCACATTGGTTGATTTGTGTATATTGAAGAATCCTTGCATCCCTGGGATAAATCCTACTTGATCATGGTGTATGATCCTTTTAATGTGTTGTTAGATTCAGTTTGCTAGTATTTTGTTGAGGATCTTTGCACCTATATTAATCAGTGATACTGGTCTGTAATTTTCTTTTTTTGTAGTATCTTTGTCTGGTTTTGTTATCAGGGTGATGGTGGCTTCATAGAACGAGTTTGGGAGTGTTCCTTCCCCTGCAATTTTTTGGAAGAGTTTGAGAAGGATGGGTGTTAGCTCTTCTCTAAATGTTTGATAGAATTCACCTGTGAAGCCATCTGGTCCTGGACTTTTGTTTGTTGGAAGATTTTTAATCACAGTTTCAATTTCATTACTTGTGATTGGTCTGTTCATATTTTCTGTTTCTTCCTGGTTCAGTTTTGGAAGGTTATACCTTTCTAAGAAGGTTATACCATTTCTTCCAGGTAGTCCATTTTATTGGCATAGAGTTGCTTGTAGTAGTCTCTTAGGATGCTTTGTATTTCTGCAGTGTCTGTTGTAACTTCTCCTTTTTCATTTCTAATCTTATTGATTTGAGTCCTCTCCCTCTTTTTCTTGATGAGTCTGGCTAAGGGTTTATCAATTTTGTTTATCTTATCAAAGAACCAGCTTTTAGTTTTATTGATCTTTGCTATTGTTTTCTTTGTTTCTATTTCATTTATTTATGCTTTGATCTTTATGATTTCTTTCCTTCTGCTAACTTTGGGTTTTGTTTGTTCTTCTTTCTCTAGTTCCTTTAGGTGTAGGGTTAAATTGTTTACTTGAGATTTTTCTTGTTTCTTGAGGTAGGCTTGTATAGCTATAAACTCCCCTCTTAGAACTGCTTTTTGCTGCATTCCACAGATTTTGGATTTTCGTATTTTCATTGTCATTTGTCTCTAGGCATTTTTTGATTTCCTCTTTGATTTCTTCAGTGATCTTTTGGTTATTTAGTAATTTATTGTTTAGCCTCTATGTGTTTGTGTTTGTTACGTTTTTTCCCCTGTAATTCATTTCTAATCTCATACAGTTGTGGTCAGTAAAGATGCTGATATGATTTCAATTTTCTTAAATTTACTGAGGCTTGATTTGTGACCCAAGATGTGATCTATCCTGGAGAATGTTCCGTGTGCACTTGAGAAGAAAGTGTAATCTGCTGTTTTTGGATGGAATGTCCTATAACTATCAGTTAAATCTATCTGGTCTATTGTGTCATTTAAAGCTTCTGTTTCCTTATTTATTTTCATTTTGGATGATCTGTCCATTTGTGTAAGTGAGGTGTTAAAGTCCCCTACTATTACTGTGTTACTGTTGATTTCCTCTTTTATAGCTGTTAGCAGTTGCCTTATGTATTGAGGTGCTCCTATGTTGGGTGCATATATAGTTATAAACATTATATCTTCTTCTTGGATTGATCCCTTGATCATTGTGTGTTGTCCTTCCTTGTCTGTTGTAACATTCTTTATTTTAAAGTCTACTTTATCTGATATGAGAATTGCTACTCCAGCTTTTTTTTGGTTTCCATTTGCATGGAATATCTTTTTCCATGCCCTCACTTTCAGTCTTATGTGTCCTTAAGTCTGAAGTGGATCTCTTGTAGACAGCATATATATGGGACTTGTTTTTGTATCCATTCCGCAAGTCTGTGTCTTTTGGTTGGAGCATTTAATCCATTCACGTTTAAAGTAATTATCGATATGTATGTTCCTATGACCATTTTCTTAATTGTTTTGGGCTTGTTTTTGTAGATCCTTTTCTTCTCTTGTGTTTTCCACTTAGAGAAGTTCCTTTAGCATTTGTTGTAGAGCTGGTTTGGTGGTGCTGAATTCTCTTAGCATTTGCTTGTCTGTAAAGCTTTTGATTTCTCCATCGAATCTGAATGAGATCCTTGCAGGGTATAGTAATCTTGGTTTTAGGTTCTTCCCTTTCATCACTTTAAGTGTATCATGCCACTCCCTTCTGGCTTGTAGAGTTTCTGCTGAGAAATCAGCTATTAACCTTTTCTTTGTTAAATATTTCTTACATCTTCTCGATCTTTGCCTCCATTCTTTTTCTGAGGTCCTGGATCATCTTCACTATCATTATTCTGAATTCTTTTTCTGGAAGGTTGCCTATGTCCACTTCATTTAGCTGTTTTTCTATCAGGTAGGTCTGGTTCAGTCTCCCCTGGGATCACTGCTCCTTCCCCTGGGTCCCAGTGCACACACTACTTTTTTTTTTTTTTTTCTGGTACGTGGGCCTGTCACTGTTGTGGCCTCTCCCATTGCAGAGCACATGCTCTGGACACACAGGCTCAGTGGCCATGGCTCACGGGCCCAGCTGCTCCACGGCATGTGGGATCTTCCCAGACCGGGGCACAAACCCGTGTCCCCTGCATTGTCAGGCGGACTCTCAACCACTGTGCCACCAGAGAAGCCTGCACACACTACTTTGTGTGTGCCCTCCAAGAGTGGAGTCTCTGTTTCCCCCAGTCCTGTCAAAGACCTTCAGTCAAGTTCCTCTAGCCTTCAAAATCTGATTCTCTGGGAATTCCTCTTCCCATTGCCAGACCCCTAGGTTGGGAAGCCTGACGTGGGGCTCAGACTTCAGTCCAGTGGGTGGACTCCTGTGGTCTGAGTGTCCTCCCGTCTGTGAGTCACCCAGCCGGCAGTGATGGGATTTGATTTTGCTGTGATTGTGCCCCTCCTACCGTCTCACTGCACCTTCTCCTTTGTCTTTGGATGTGGGGTATCTTTTTTGGTGAGTTCCAGTGTCTTCCTGTCGATGATTGTCCAGCAGCTAGTTGTGATTCTGGTGTTCTCGCAAGAGGGGGTGAGAGCACGTCCTTCTACTCCGCCATCTTGGTTCCTCTCTAGGCAGAGGCTTTGAGCCTCCCTCAATGGCACGAACTCAAAATGGGGTCGATTCTGGTCTGGTCCTTTCTAGCTGAGGTCTGGGGCTCCCTTGCACGGTGGAATCCCGGAATGCGGAATAGTGGCTGACAGGCCGCCTGGGGCTGATTAGACAGGACCTGGTGTTCAGCGGGAGTCTGCAGTAAGGGGCCGTTGATGGGGAAAGGGGATAGCAGTGTTCCTTACCCCTGCCCCCACCCGGGCCGGCCTCAGGGTTAGCACTCAGCAGGCTGCCCACTGTCCTCTCTGCTCCCCCAACATCTCTGCATGAGCCTGCCAGGCACTGGTTGAATTACAGTGCAAGTCATCAGCACCTCACTGTGGTTCAGACCGTAACTTTTAAAGCCAGACAGACCTGGGTTTGAACAGGGAATTCCCACAGTGAGACGTGAGCGAGGCTGTGAGTTCCTGCAGATGCAACATGGTGACAGTAATTCCTGCTGGGAGGAGGAGATGGCAGCACACTGCCACCCTGAGCAGATGGACCTGGGGTCAACACCGCATCCTGATACTGCTGCTGCAGGGAAAGGGGGCGTGTCCCACGAACACCCGCCCAGTCACTCCAGGCACCCCCTGGCCTTGCCCTCACGCCTTCATTCCCTACTCCCACCCCTCAGTTGATTGATCAAATATGGGTCCTGGGGCCCAGAGGAGACGTTTGCTGTCTCACCATGGGTCTGTACCTCTTCTTCCAGCTGGGGAAAGGGCTACTGGACCTGATTAGGGCCGGCAAGGAGCACGACTCAGACAGATGTGAGCAAGATTCAGCAGAGCCTAGGGCACAGCAACGACTTGAAAAAAGGCAGGAAAGCTGGTTGGAGCCTGGCCTCTTCTGTGGGTCTGCTGCTGTGCTGCTGCCCTGGGGACCAGGCCAAGGTCGGCCAGCTCCTTAGGAAAGGTCCAGGGCCCGCTTTCATTTTTAGCCGGTTTCTAATTGTTTTGAAACTGCCCGGGTTTGGGTGAGATTTACAAGTATCAGTAGGATTGAGACGGCTGCTGTTTTTGGTCTGGGGCGTGATGTCCTTCGTTAACACAGCTCTTGTGCCAGTTAGGGGCCCCATCTTACAGGGGGGAGTCCAGGAGGAGCCAGCCAGGGTCCCATCCCTGGTCCCCGGGGATGGGGTGTGGGGGGCCTTCACTGCAGCCCAGGCCCCGCCCTAAAACACACGGTGGGGAGGGGGCGGGCCTTCCTGGACCCTGTGCACACCTGACATGGGTGCTCTCCTGGGGAAGTCGATGGTGTGGGGAGGGGCTGGGCCCACAGGGCTGGCAGGGGATCTTGGTCCAGCTCTGAGGGACACTCTTGCCAGACCAGAGGTTCCCACTTTATGTGGCCAAAGGCCACCTTTTCAGGTGGGATCTGACGTAGAAGCCCTTTCTTCCGACCTGAAGTGTGAAGAGTGGCTCTGGAACACCATCTACCTAGGCCAGCACTTCACTCACTGACAAGGTGTGTGTGTGTGTTTGGTGTGTATGTGTGTGTGTATGTGTTGTGTGTGTGGTGTGTGTATGTGGTGTGTTGAATGTGTGAGTCTCGTGTGTGTGTGTTTGGTATGCATGTGTGTGTTGTGTGTGTGGTGTGTGTATGTGGTGTGTTGTATGTATGAGTCGTGTGGTGTGTGTGTGTGTGTTTGGTGTGTATGTGTATGTGTGTGTGTGTGTGGTGTGTTTATGTGGTGTGTTGAATGTGTGAGTCACATGGTGTGTGTGTGTTTGGTGTGTATGTGTGTGTGGTGTGTGTGTGTGGTGTGTTGTATGTATGAGTCGTGTGGTGTGTGTTTGGTGTGTATCTATGTGTGTAATGTGTGTGATGTGTAGCGACTCCCTTAGGCCCCAAGGAGTAGCCATAGTCTGATGTGCTGAGGAGCCATGGAAGCTTCTGACCCGAGACTCTGTGCAATGATTCTTATCCAAGATTAATTTTTTTAGAGTTATTCAAAGAAAAACCTTGCAGTGGTCACACAGAGGAGAACCTCTCTGGCTTCCTGAGCTCCCCACTCTCCCCCTCCCCTCCCCCTCTCACCCCCTCAAGCTCAGGGTGCAAGACCCCTGTGCTGTGGCCACTGCTGGGGGCTTGTCTTTTCCAAACCAGCTATTTCTCCCTTTAAACTGTTATGACAGTGGATCCTCATCACCACAGTTTTTACTCATTTTTTGGTATGTATTTTACATATATACCACCCGATCTGTATTTTAGATATCAGTAAAGCTTAATTTCTTGTTTTAAAAATCCAATATTTTCCCCAAACCCCAGAGAGTCACCTTGTGCCCTCAGGCTGTCACTTCTTATTTGGGGACCATGGACCCAGAGACTCAACTTGTCCCATGCTGTTGCTTGGATCATGTCCCCTTAGCTCCAAGTGCATTGAATTGTCACCTCTGAGGCAGCAGTAAAGACAGATGAGTAAAATACAAATACATATCTCAGTCCAGACACCTCATGTAATAAGACTTAGTGTAAAAATCCCAGCAGAACCTTTTTACTCTGATGGCTTATGAATTGAGATCTTTCGCTCTGACCCAGTCTCCCAGCTGTTAGGAAGTTGGCTGTCACGGAGGCACCTAGAGCTCCCGTGAGGGTTACCATCACCACCTCCTCCTGCCCACCGGGCTTTCTCCTGTGTGAACGAGGCCATCGTGGTCCCAGGTGCCCAAGGCCCACATCTAGAGTGACCCTGGGTCTTTCTCCTGCCTCATTCGCTCTGTCCAGTTAGCCACCGAGACCTGGTGAATTTACTCCCTTTGCTCCACTGCCACTGTCACACCTTAGTTTCAGACACCTGCAGCTCCCAATGCCTGGAATCCTCCAGCGAGGACCTAGTGGGCTGGTTTACAAAGTGCTCCCTCAGGATTAGACACATCATGCCTGGGTCCTCTCTCCCAGCAGAAAGAAGACTGGGAGCCTTTGGGAGGCAGGGAGGCCCCCAGACTTCACTTTCTGGGACACACAGAGGACCCCGAGGCCATCAGAGTTTGCACCACAGAGTTCCGAGCAGGAAGGGGCCCTTGGAAATTAGTGGATGTGACCTGCGGGGAGACGTGGCTTGTGGGGGCCTGAGGGGCTGGGACCCGGGTGAGCCCTCCAGCACAGCCCTGCCTCTGTGCGGGCTGGAAAGGACCACACAGCTTTCGTGGGCTCTGCTCTGCCTTCGAGCCGGGACCCCTCTCATGTCTGGGTGCAGACAGGGTAGAACGGGGGCCCATGGGCTGGAGTTGGGTGAAACCCCAGCACGTGGATGCAGCCCGGTGACCTCATACGGGTTTGGGGAGCTGGGTCCTTCCTGAAGTGGGGAGCTGGGAGGCTGCTGTGTTTACCAAGCACAGTTGCAAACTTGATGTGTGCCTGGCAGAAATTATTCCCCTTTCTTCTCTCCTGCTCTCCGTAGCCGGAACGCCGGCCTGGCAAGCATCAATGCTGCTCTCACATGAACCGTTTTTTTGGGCCTGACCAGCAAAGCTCTGATGTAGAAATTGAAATTTCACACTCTGAAGGGCCCAAATGGCTCCAGAGGTCAGCAGGCGGCTCTCCCGTCCACCCACCAGTGAGTCACGGACAGAGATGCTGGCCCGAATTAACATCAGCGGACACTCGTGCGTCAGAGGTTCTGTGTGCTAAAAAAGTTTGCCTGACATCTGCGTCTCACCACCCTCCCCCCCCACCCCAAAAGCACACACTCAACAATTTTAAGCCGAGGGGCACGTCCCACTCATCTGGTGAATACATCAGCTGAATGCAATCTGCTTTCACAAACAGATGTCCCAGGAGGTGGAGGGTAGCACTGAACATGGGTTAGAAGTTGCCAGAAGGTTCTTTATGAGGTTCTTGCTTTGTGTGACGGGGAATGGAATGGCCGGGGTTTACTTGAATTGAAACACACCTAATTTGGGTGCTTGAGCTAGGTACCTAAAAAGATTTTTTTACATCCCCATCCAAAGGCGGAGTTTCTGTTTCCCATCTGCTTCCTTGGGCTTCTCAACCTGCTTTCCTGAAAAGACCAGAAGGAAGTAGAAAGGGATCGCTGTCCGACCCTGGCCGGCTTGAATGGGGGGTCAGGCTGTCTGCTCACAGAACTCTCTGGCCTTGTGTATGGAGCCCCTGCTGCCGTTTTGCACAGATAACATCTCCATTCTGAGCTGCCATCCCCTGCTTATTCCTGCATGTCTGTATTTGCCCTTATTTTGTTTGGGGCCCTCAGGTGTAGCTGCTGTCCTGTGAGCAGCGCACACAGCAGACCCCAAGGTGGGGACACCTGGAAAGGCCCCCGAGCTGCAGACGTCTGCTCCCCACGGAGGCCGAGCGTGGCATTCCGGACCCCGTTTTATTGCTCGCATTCTTCATGTGTTAGCAACTTTCCCCCTCCTTCATACAAACCTCAGATGTCTCAGAAGAATGGTTAAATTATTATAGGATCCCAAAGGAGATTGCCATTTCCTTTAAAAAATTTCCCCGTCTTGCACTGCTCCCTTGTAAATCGACTCCCCCTGGGAGCTCCGTCTGAGGACCCCGTGCTGGTTACTACCCACGTGGACAAAACCAGAGAAGGGGTGACACCAATACAGTCCTTGGGAAGGTCTATAACTGTTTAGCTCTTTCTGGAAGCCAGGTACCCGGACCTCAAGGCTAGCCATTTTCTGTGGCAAGGGAAGGACCAAGTGCGCTGCTAATTTGAAATGCTGGCTACTGTCAGCTTGTCTCAGGTGGCCAGAGGCAGATGACACTTAGAGATGGCAAAGGCGCGGCATCCTTGTGGGCACAGTAGAAAAGGAGTCCTGGATTTCATTGCAGCCTAGACTCCAGGGGGATCTACCAGTCTTGTGGGTGCTTTTACTCTCTGGAGCTTCAGTGCCCAGGTCTAAATTAGGGGGCTGGACCCTGCCAACCCCAGGTCCCTCCAGCTTTAATGTTACAATCCTGTGGCCTGGGGCGGCGTTCATTCTGAAACACCCCAAACAAGGAAACAGACCCAACACCAGTGAGGCTGCCAAGAACACTGGATTCAGGGAGGACAGTGTGGTGGTGACTGTGGCCCCTTGCCTCCTGGCATCCCCACTTGGGTGTGGGGACCACCTGCAGCTTGCCTCTAAACCACAGACGATGGCACCTCCCTCTGTCACATTGTGTGAAGCTATCACAGCAGACCAGCCACGAAGGAGGAGGCTGCCATGCTGTGAGATGGTCCAGGGACACGGCCGTGTGGAAGTTCAGCCTCCAGGCACTGGGGTGACCCTGCCTGGTGACAAGCAAGAAAATGGACCTCAGCCCTGCACCCCAGGAGAGGAATCCTGCCCGCAATGGTAGGGAGCCTGGAAGAGGATCTTTCCTCAGTCTGGGATTACAGTTTGGTCAGATCCTGAAACAGAGAACCCAGTTAAGCTGTGCCCGGACTCCTAACCCAGAGGAACTGTGAGGTCATAAGGATGTGCTGTTTAAAGTCTCTAAGGTTGTGGCATTTTGTCACTCGAGAAACAACACTGATAAAATGGATACCCTGGTCTCTCCCATGGTGGCCTCTCCCCTACTATGGGGGCCTGTGCCTGTGCAGAAGAGCCCCTCTCCTGTCCCCAGGTTCACTGTCAGGTTGGCTCATGCCGTTCAGAGATAAAAGGATGTTACCTAAGCTTCTGCCAGTTTGTAGATAAAGGATGGAAACTGTGGCAAAAGATTGACAGTTCTAACAGGGCCCTTACCCAGAGGCCTGGTAATTGTGTCCATCAGAGGTGGGGACCAGGATGGGCTTTGAGACGAGCTGTGTGTCAGAGCCGCCCAGCGTGTGGACAGGTTGGGCCCAGGAGTAGGAACATCATGGGACAGCGAGAGTGAGGGTCTCAGGTGAGAAGATGGAGTGGCCTGGAGCCAGAGTGGACACTTGGCGGGCGAGCAGGGAGGTTGGCCAGTGGAGTGGCCTTCATACAAGGGAGGGCCCAGGGCCGTGGGGCATCTCCTGCCACGGGTGAGGATGGGTGTCTGCAGATGGGTGACCCGAGTCCTGCCAGTAAGAGCCCAGGCACAGTCGTGTCCACTGGGGCAGGAGGAAAGTATAACCCGACACACACTTTGTCAAGCTGAAATCCAGTTGAGGATGAACTGGAAAAACATGCACCAGCCGTGGGTCGCTGTGCCTCTGGGCCCCTGCTGTTTGCACGAGCACATAGGTAAGAAGCAGCTTCCCTAAGGGGCCTCTTTCCAGGACGCAGTGGTCTCCTGGGGGTGCTTACTTGTGCGATGGGTGTGTGGGGGGCAGCGGGGCGCTTTTATTTTCATATGCAAATGATTGATGTGCAGGAACACATCTATCTTGGGAAGGTCTGGGTTTCAGAATTCCACCTTCCCCTCGAAGGTTCTGACCATGAGGGTCCTGGGTGTGTTGGTGTTGTGACTCGTGGAACTGCGTCTTCTGTTGGGGCTTTGACCTGGTGGCCCAGCAATGCCTGAGGGTTGTTTTGGGTGGGCCTGGCCCTGCTTCACCAGCATTCTAAGGAAGACAAAGCCTTCACGGTTGGCTTTTGTTTTTCTGTCAAGCGCCTAAATGTTGGGTGTTGATGAATATAAAAAGAAAAAAGAAGTAAAGGCACTTCCCTGGTGGTCCAGTGGTTAAGACTCTGCCCTTCCAATACAGAGGGTATGGGATCGATCCCTGGTCGGGGAACTAAGATCCCACATGTTGCGTGGCGTGGCCAAAAAAAAAAGAAAAGAAACCAAAGCTGATCTTTTTTATTTTTTTAAATTAAATTTTCTTTTTTGTCTTTTTTCAATATTTTGGCTGTGTTGGGTCTTTGTTGCTGCACCTGGGCTTTCTCTAGTTGTGGCGAGCGGGGGCTACTCTTTGTTGCGGTGTGTAGGCTTCTCATCGTGGTGGTGTCTCTTGCTGCGGAGCACGGGCCCTAGGTGGGCAGGCTTCAGTAGCTGCAGCATGTGGGCTCAGTAGTTGTGGCATGTGGGCTCTAGAGTGCAGGTAGTTGAAGCGCACGGGCTTAGTTGCTCCGCGGCACGTGGGATCTTCCTGAACCAAGGCTTGAACCCGTGTCCCCTGCACTGGTAGGCAGATTCTTAACCATTGCGCCACCAAGGAAATTCCCAAAACTGATCTTTTGGGGTGCAACTGGCATTTCCCTGGGAGATAAGAAGCTGGGGGCTCAGAGCAGTGACCCTCCCAGGACCTCAGAGGTGGGATGCGGCAAATCCGGGACTGATCTGAATCCACGGCTGGGAGCTCTGTGCCATGGACCTATGCGCTGCTTTCTGGTGGAGCCATGTGGTGAAAGTACCCATCCACTGGGCATCCCATGCACATGGCACAAAGGTGTCATCCGACTTTCAAGGGCTTCAGGAACCTGTCCCCTGTGCCCTTTCTTTTGTCCTGACAGCTGTCATTTGGACATGTAACAGTTGCGGCTGGATGTAAGTGAATGTGATCCAGGCCTGCACTTGATTGATGGGCTAAATTGTCTGCAGCTGGTACTCCCTGCGTCGGTGCCTTTGAAAGTTTTCCGCCCTCAGAGGGCTGACTTCCCAAGGATGTGGAGCCCCTGTGAGACATCAGGTGACCGAATGTCCCATGTCCCCAGGGAGCTGAGCCTCCAAGTGGAGCTGGGGATGATGACACCTTCTTCTGGAGTAGCTCATGTGCTGTTAGGCACACGATACCTCACTCAGTTGAGCAAAGGACAGTTTCTCAGGAGTTTCTAACTCAGCCCGTGAGGCTTTACAGGACTCACTTTTGCCTGTGGGACAGGACTTTTGGGCAGATGCAAGGGAAGGACCAGAGCACCTATTCCACAATGCTGCCTTCCCTTTGGCTTGAAATGTGTGCATTTGAGAAATGGGATTTGCTGTCAAGAGACCAAGGGGACGACGCCCATCATGAGATGCAGGTTCATCACTACCTGCATCCAAGTAGTGCAGCCGACAGGTGCTACCCAGGTGTAGATGCAGTTTCTCACACCTGAGGAAGGTATTTCACCGCCTTGGGCCTCAGTCGCACACAGCTCAATGGGCTCCGAGTCGGGGACAGAGTCACCAAAACACTCTCTTTACAGTCAAGGAGGAGAGGCCTGGGGAGACTGTATCGCCAGGTGGCTGGAGCAGGGAAAATGACATGTCTGTCCCCATAGGCAGGACAGTTTCCTCAGCCTCTTTTTAGGGAAATGCTGAACTTCGGAACAATTCAGAATTGCGTTTGAACTACCTGGTTGTCCTTGCCCGAGAACTTTAGCAGATCTCCCCTTTGAGATTCAAATTTTCTCTGCTTGATCTCCCTGAAAGGTGAATTTTCTTCAATTTTCTGGGGAGTCTGAATGAGATGCGCTCAGCTGTTAGATGTTATTGAGAAGAAAAACAAAGGGTCTTTTCATCATCGGAAGATTTGCCCCAGACATCTCTTGACAGCTTGGGTTCTGAATATGAACTTTTCCCAATGTTTCAGTGCTTGTTGAAATAGAATTTCCTGGTCCATCTCCACCTTGAAGCTGATGCTTGTGGAAAGATTCAACTTATCCAACATTTAGAATTCCGTCTATAGGCAAGAGATCTTGAAACTATTTGAATTCCAATGTCGGAAGCCTTCAAAGAGGTGGAAAAAAATTTAGTACATTTTAGTTTTCAGGAGTAAGAGGAAAAGAACTAGGAATAGAACTCATCTTGAGGATTCATTTAAAAGAAACTCCAGTGCATTCAGCCCGGTATCTGCTTTCTGCGGCTGCCTGCTTGGTGCCAGGGAATGTCCATTTCCCTATCCCCGTGGGCTCACTCACGATATGTGATTATCACATAAAGTCTCAGTGGCCTTTCTTTCGTGTACAAATTAAGGCAGAGAAGTGAACTAAAATATTTTAAATGATAAAGTTGAAAAGAAGAGTTTTCTGGGTAGCTCCACTTTTCCAGAAGATTCTATCAATCCAGAACAAGCCATCACCTACCTGTCCCCGTGCATTGTGATTTCTGGTATAGTGAAGTCTGGGCTGACTTCCACGCTTTTGTGGTCAGCTCATGGCAGTGAGTCTAAGGAAGGAACAGAATGCTTTTGGTTTTCTTACTGAACTGGTCAACTTTGGTGCTTATGACTGACAGTCAAGTCCATCCTTAGAACTCTTACTGGAATGGGATGCAGAGGAAGGGCACAGTGGACTCCTAGGACCAACCCCATCAAACTGCCTTTCAGATTATGCCATTCTGACAAAACACCATGAAGATGGACATTTCTGGAGAGCCGAGAAGCATGCCTTATTTTTCATGACGTCATGCTAAGTGTCAAGAATAAAAGTAAACAGTTTGTCAACACGTGTACCACTTGAAAAAATTATCAGAAAACAAGGACACATGGAACAGCTCAGAGAATTCATGAATTCACCTCAAACCCTCCCCCTCCCATTTTTATATAATACTGAGAGCCAATTGCTAAAAATCAAACAAATGGACATGTTGAAGATATCAATCAGTAGAAGACAACTGTGGAAAAGCTTTGAAATAAAGTGTATTCAGATGCGATGGAATTATGCATTGGTGAAAACATTCAGAATTTCCATGACTATAGCAACAATGATTGCTGTTTGTTTTTAAGGACAACACACATGTTTCAAAGATTTTGTTTGTTTTTTCTACAAAACCAGGCTTTGCAAGACAAACACGGCTTATCCGTTAGAGACGGGATTAAGAAAATCTATAAACAAAATGCCAAATTCACAAACATTTTTTGAAGATACATTCTTTCTGATTTCATGATTATTCCCATTACAATAAAAAGAACACACGAGACTATGACATTTATGGTGAGCTCAGAAATCCTAAGCAAGCCTCTTTATTGAGGAAGCTTAAGGTTTGGGGCAAGCTCCAATATTTGAATTAAAAAAAAGTTTTAGTTTTGAATCCTGGGTCTGCAGCTAACTAGCTATAGACTTTAGGGAAGTCATTTTCTTCATCTGTAAAAGGCTTAAAAGGAATCCCTGTCTCCTGGGTTATTGCACTCTGAAATCCAACCATGCAACTTATTTCTTTCAACTGTAGCCACACCACATCCAGGATCCTACAGTCCCCTAAACTCTCTCTGAACCAGAAAGTAAAGAAGAAGAAGGAAAATAAAAGATTGCCCTTCTCCCTGTGTCCAGTATGGTCAATGGCCAATAACCAATATGTGTAGCACTGAAAGATACAGACCAGCTATTGGGTTTCAAATGTGACCTTTCGACAGGAATCCTTTGTAGATGGGTGTGTAGTTTTCCATTCCAGGCCTGTACAATCTGCTTGCCTGTCTATGATGGTAGCAGGCATGGATGATCACTGCTGGATCTGTTTTTCATTGTAAAATGATCATATTCTATCATTCCTTTACTTAATTAGTTGGAGTATCTCCAGAAAGAGAAACTTCCCTCCAGTTACTCTGAGGGAAGGTTTGTATAGAAAAAAAAAAGGACGGATGCTTGATTCTTTCTCTTTTTTCAGTTTGCAAAGTAATGCCTTGATTTGCTAGCGTCCTGCCAAGCTGACCAATGAGTGTTTTTAAAATGTTAAATTTATTTATTTAAAAATTTTTTTTGTAGCAGAGAAAGGTTGATTACAGGGCCAAGCAAGGAGAACAGGTGGCTTTTGCTCAAAAACACCCCAACTCCCAATGACTGTTTTTGAAAGTATCATTATCAACTCATAAGTGCAAATATTCTTGGTGGGTTCAAATCACTGCAGCTTTCCCTTTATTGATTCTCTGTTTCATCTTTGCATGATGAGAGGCTCTCCTGACTGCTCTGGACCCCAGGGGTCTAGATAGCTTCCTTGCTTCTGGCTATTAGAAGATGTTCTGGGCTCATCCTATAAATTTCCTGGCTCCAGACCTGGAACCAGCCATTTTTCTGAGTAACCCTGGTTTCTTTTAGTGGGAATAGTATTTAGAGATCAATGCACCCTTGGAGTACTCAGGGCCCCTGGACAATCTTTGGGTCTAGGGACTCTCAGCAGACAGAGCTAGTAATTTTTAATGTTTTATTTATTTATTTATGGCTGCACTTGATCTTCGTAACTGCACGAAGGCTTTCTCTAGTTGTGGTGAGCGGGGGCTGTTCTTCGTTGCAGCGTGCAGGCTTCGCATCGCAGTGGCTTCTCTTGTTGGGAAGCATGGGGTCTAGGTGCATGGGCTTCAGTAGTTGTGGCACACGCACTCAGTAGCTGTGGCTCATGGGCTCTAGAGCTCAGGCTCAGTAGTTGTGGAGCATGGGCTTAGCTGCTCAGTGGCATGTGGGATCCTCCCAGACCAGGGCTCAAACCTGTGTCTCTTGCATTGGCAGGCGGATTCCCAACCACAGTGCCACCAGGGAAGTCCCAGAGCTAGTAATTAAAAATTTCTTTTGAAAAGATAAAATGAATCATGAGTTTATTCTATTATTTCCAGTTTAAATTTAAGACAGATTTAGGTTTACAGATTGAGCTTAGGTTTCTGTTTGCAAACGTATTTAGGACATTTGCGTTGATATTCACAAATGAGCTTGGTCTATAGTTTGCTCTTTGTTTTCATGTATTCTATATCAGGTTTGGGAATTAATGCTATGCTTGCTTAATAGAAAGACTTTGGGAGGTTTCTTCACTTTTGAGGATGTAGAATAATTTATTTAGCAGTGGGATTATCTAGTCTTTAAAGGTTTGATAGAATTTCCCTGTGAAACCATCTTTTTACCGTACTTTTTGAGGGGAACACTCTACTTCTGTTTCTTCTATGGGAATTGACTTGGTTAAGCTTCTGGCTCTACCAGAGTCATTTCTGGTATATTGTATTTTTCCAGAAAATTTCATCTGGATTTTCAAATATATTGGCATGGAACTGCTTTGTCTCTCTAATTTTTTTCTTAATTACAATCACTCGTGAGTTGTCTATTTTGTTGATTTTTTAGAAGAACTAGCTTTCAGGTTTATTCATGAGTCCCGCTGCTTCCCCCACCCCCAACTTATTAATTTCTGCTTTCATCATCATTAATTTCTTCCTTCTGCCTTTTTGGGGTTATGTTATGCTTCTTTTTCACTTTCTAACTTTTTGAATTGGGCCTTTACTTCATTTAGTATTATCTCTATTGATATATATATATATATACATATATATATATACACACACACACAAATGTATTTACTACTATAAATTTTCCTTTGATAATTGTTTTACCTATATACCATAGATTCAGATATGTCATGTTTTCATTATTATTCTCCAGAAAACCTAAAGTATGATCTGTGTGTTCTATTTGATCCAAAAGTTTTAAACAGCATTTAAATTCTTTTCTAGATAGAGGGGCCTTTTTATTTTTTGATTTTGTTGTTAATTTATACATTTACTGATGCTGGTCAGAAACTACCTGTTTATATGTTTTTATTCTTTGGGATGTATTGAGGTTTTTTTTTTAAAACATCTTTATTGGAGTATAATTGCTTTACAATGGTGTGTTAGTTTCTGCTTTATAACAAAGTGAATCAGTTATACATATACACATTTCCATATCTCTTCCCTCCCGTGTCTCCCTCCCTCCCACCCTCCTTATCCCACCCCTCTAGGTGGTCACAAACCACGTAGGTGATCTCGCTGTGCTACGCGGCTGCTTCCCATTAGCTATCCACTTTACACTTGGTAGTGTATATATGTCCATGCCACTCTCTCACCTCAACACAGCCTACGCCCTCCCCTCCCCATATCCTCAAGTCCATGCTCTAGTAGGTCTGTGTCTTTATTCCCGTCTTACCCCTAGGTTCTTCATGAACTTTTTTTTTTCTTAGATTCCATATATATGTGTTAGCATATGGTATTTGTTTTTCTCTTTCTGAGTTACTTCACTCTGTACGACAGACTCTAGGTCCATCCACCTCACTACAAATAACTCAATTTCGTTTTTTTTTATGGCTGAGTAATATTCCATTGTATATATGTGCCACATTGATTTGAGTCTTCTCCCTTTTTTTCTTGATGAGTCTGGCTAATGGTTTGTCAATTTTGTTTATCTTCTCAAAGAACCAGCTTTTAGTTCTATTGATCTCTGCTACCATTTCCTTCATTTCTTTTTTGTTTATTTCTGATCTGATCTTTACGATTTCTTTCCTTCTGTTAACTTTGTGGTTTTTTTGTTCTTCTTTCTCTAATTGCTTTAGGTGCAAGGTTAGGTTGTTTATTTGAGATGTTTCCTGTTTCTTAAGGTAGGATTGTATTGCTATAAACGTCCTTAGAACTGCTTGTGCTGCATCCCTTAGGTTTTGGGTCATCGTGTCTCCTTTGTCATTTGTTTCTAGGTATTTTTTGATTTTCTCTTTGATTTCTTCAGTGATCACTTCGTTATTAATTAGTGTACTGTTTAGCCTACATGTGTTTGTATTTTTTACAGACCTTTTCCTGTAATGGATATCTAGTCTCATAGCGTTGTGGTCAGAAAAGATACTTGATACAATTTCAATTTTCTTAAATTTACCAAGGCTAGATTTGTGACCCAAGATATGATCTATCCTGGAGAACGTTCCATGAGCACTTGAGAAAAATGTGTATTCTGTTGTTTTTGGATGGAATGTCCTATAAATATCAATTAAGTCCATCTTGTTTATTGTGTCATTTAATGCTTGTGCTTCCTTATTTTTTTTCATTTTGGATGATCTGTCCATTGGTGAAATTGGGGTGTTAAAGTCCCCTACTATGATTGTGTTACTGTCTATTTCTCCTTTTATGGCTGTTAGTATTTGCTTTATGTATTGAGGTGCTCCTATGTTGGGTGCATAAATATTTACAATTGTTATATCTTCTTCTTGGATCAATCCCTTGATCATTATGTAGTGTCCTTCTTTGTCTCTGTAATAGTCTTTATTTTAAAGTCTATTTTGTCCGATATGAGAATTGCTACTCCAGCTTTCTTCTAATTTCCCTTTCCATGGAATATATTTTTCCATCCCCTCACTTTCAGTCTGTATGTGTCCCTAGGTCTGAAGTGGGTCTCTTGTAGACAGCATATATACGGGTCTTGTTTTTGTATCCATTCAGCCAGTCTGTGTCTTTTGGTGGGAGCATTTAATCCATTTACATTTAAGGTAATTATTGATATGTATTTTCCTATTTCCACTTTCTTAATTGTTTTGGGTTTGTTATTGTAGGTCTTTTCCTTCTCTTGTGTTTCTTGCCTAGAGAAGTTCCTTTAGCATTTGTTGTATAGCTGGTTTGGTGGTGCTGAACTCTCTCAGCTTTTGCTTGTCTGTAAAGGTTTTTTTTTTTTTTAATAAATCCTACAGCTTGGTTTGGGTTGTTATTCTTTTTAAATTTATTTATTTGTTTGTATTTCCTCTTCATTTGTTAGGTTTGGTGGGTTTTTACCTTGCTCCTTTATCTGCTGTGTGTTTCTCTGTCTTCTCATTTTGCTTATCTTACTGTGTTTGGGGTCTCCTTTTCGCAGGCTGCAGGTTCGTTGTTCCCATTGTTTTTGATGTCTGTCTCCAGTGGCTAAGGTTGGTTCAGTGGGTTGTGTAGGTTTCCTGGTGGAGGGGACTAGG
Organism: Neophocaena asiaeorientalis asiaeorientalis; assembly: GCF_003031525.2. Classification (NCBI taxonomy): domain Eukaryota; kingdom Metazoa; phylum Chordata; class Mammalia; order Artiodactyla; family Phocoenidae; genus Neophocaena; species Neophocaena asiaeorientalis. Next base: position 2,307,980 of record NW_020171809.1, on the reverse strand, counting down.
GCCTATATTCTTGTGGATGAGGCTGGATCTTGTCTTTCTGGTAGGCAGGTCCACATCTGGTGGTGTGTTTTGGGGTGTCTGTGAACTTCTTATGATTTTAGGCAGCCTCTCTGCTAATGCGTGGGGTTGTGTTCCTGTCTTGCTAGTTGTTTGCATTGGGTGTGCAGCACTGGAGCTTGCTGGTCTTTGAGTGAAGGTGGGTCTTGGCGTTGAGATGGAGATCTCTGGGAGATTTTTGCCATTTGATATTATGTGGAGCTGGGAGGTCTCTGGTGGACCAGTGTCCTGAACTTGGCTCTCCAACCTCAGTGGCACAGCCCTGATGCCTGGCTGGAGCACCAAGAGCCTGTCCTCCACATGGCTCAGAATAAAAGGGAGAAAAAATGAAAGAAAGAAAGAAAGAAAGGAAGGAAGGAAGAGGATAAAATAAAATAAAGTAAGATAAAATAAAGTTGTTATAATAAAAAATAATTATTAAGAAAAAAATTCTTTTAAAGTAAAACAAAACAAAACAAAAAACAGACGGTCAGAACCCTAGGACAAATGGTGGAAAGCAAAGTTATACAGACAAAATCTCACACAGAAGCATATGCATACACACTCACAAAAAGAGGAAAAGGGGAAAAAATAATATATCTTGCTCCCAAAGTCCACCTCCTCAATTTGGGATGATTTATTGTCTATTCATGTATTCCACAGGTGCAGGTACATCAAGTTGATTGTGGAGATTTAATCCGCTGCCCCTGAGGCTGCTGGGAGAAATTTCCCTTTCTCTTCTTTGTTTGCACAGCTCCTGGGGTTCAGCTTTGGATTTGGCCCCACCTCTGTGTGTAGGTCGCCTGAGGGCGTCTGTTCCTTTTGGGAGGTCCGAGGTCTTCTGCCAGCGATCAGTAGGTGTTCTATAGGAGCTGTTCCATGTGTAGATGTATTTCTGATGTATCTCCAAACTCTGGAACTCCACACTCCAGAGGCCCCCCTTTGGACATGCTGTCTCTCCCCTTCCACGCAGGTCCTAAAGTGTATTGAGGTTTTTGTTTGTAACATTCTATGTACACTTGAAAACCATGTATATTCTGCAATACTGGAGTTCAAGGTTCTATATATATATAAAATCTACTTATTGTTTATTGGTTATGTTGTTTAGGTCATCTATATCTGTACTATTTTTCTTCTTGGCCTATCATTTGTTGAGAGATGTGCATTAAATTCTTCTGTAAATGTATTTCAGTTTATCTCTTCATACATCTCATTAAGTTTGTATTTAAGTTGGTGTCTACAGGCATACTTTGGAGATATTGTAGGTTTGGTTCCAGACCACTGCGATAAAGCAAATATCACAATAAAGTGAGTTGCACAAATATTTTTGGTTTCTCAGTGCCTATAAAAGTTATGTTTACATAATACTGTAGTCTATTTGGTGTACAATAGCATTATGTCTAAAAAAAAGTGCATACCTTAATTTAAAAATATTTTATTGCTAAAAATATTAACCATTATCTGAGCCTTCAGCAAGTCATTGTAGCAACAAAGATCACATATCATCATAACAAATATAGTAATAGGGAAAATGTTTGCCAAGAATTACCAAAATGTGATACAGAGACACGAAGTGAGCAAATGCTGTTGGAAAAATGGCACCAATAGACTTGCTCAACACATGGTTGCCACAACCTTCAATTTGCAAAATACCCAATGTCTATGAAATGCAATAAAAATGAAGCACAATAAAACGAGGTATGCCTGTATATCTTCACTGCAAATCGTAGACTTTAGTTTTATAAGTTATGCTACATGTCACTTTTGAACTTGTTTTGTCTGAATTCTATCTTGTCAGCTACCAAGATTACTATCATTAATTTCTTTTGGCCTTTGGTACATCTTTGTCCACATTTTTACTTTTACTTTTTCTGAATTTCTTTGGTTTAGATGTGTCTCTTGTATACACAGTGTTGGATTTTGCTTTATTGTTCAAGCTCAAAATCTTTCCATTTTATGGATGAGTTAACCCAATTTATACTCATTTAACACTATTGTTAAACCAGATTCTCTCTATAAATTGTTTTTCCCCATGAAGTCTATTTTATTCATCCTCTTTCTATGTTTTGGTATATATTTTTGGATTTGGGGAGTTTTGTATTTTTTTCAAGTTTCACTTTAGGCTAAGACATTCATGTAATACCATTTGTGTAATTAAGGGTCCAATCAGGAGACAGAAACACACCAGTAATTTGATCAGGGAACATTTAATATAAAGAATTCTAACTACTAAGAGGGGTTAACTACAAAGGGGTGAAGAGGATTCTGCAAAAAATACAGTAGGTATAGGGAGAAAGCACTACCTTGGGCTGAGGCAGAGCAACAGAGGAAGTAAAAAGTTGGAGAGAAAGTACACTCTCCCTTAAGACCTTCTTAGAAAGGATGTGGCACAGTCCCAACGGATGTTATGCTCCCTAAAGACCAAATTGTAAAATTAACCTGCAGCAGCTTGTCTGTAAAATAATAGTGGTAACAAGAAGAGAGAAAAAGGAAATGGTCAGCACTTCTAAATAAGGTGCACACACAACATGCAAACAGAAAATATGCAAAACCACTAGAGTCCTCATTTCTGTAATTGGTCGTGAGTTGATATCTATAGCTTCCTTCTCCAATGATCCATTCAGAATTTCCCCACCCGTAGCTAGGACCTCAGCTGGTGGGGGTTCCTTAGCTAGTGGAGTGAACCAAACTTTCATCCAGGAAATGTCTGAATCCTTGATTATATTTTCTTTTCTTTGGTTGCTGTAATTTTACATTGACCTTTGCCGTTGGGCATGGAGGTGCTGAGAGGCACCCTGAAGAGTATCCTGGGTTCCAGACATGATTACTCTCCTCCCGGAGAGGGTTGTTGCCCTGTGATGGGCATGCAGGTGTCACCCAGATGACCTCATCCTGTGCAGGGTACGGTTGAAGACCAAGGCTTAGACTTGGGTTTAGAAGGATAGGCAGCCCCTCTTCTGAAGCCTCCATCTGAGCCACCCGCTGCAACAGAACTTTACTAAAGCCCTGCTGATACCAGGCGGGACCTCGTTGCCATCTGCTCCTGTTCCTTGTGGGTCTGTCTGAGCAGAACCCTCTCAGGTGCACGGTGGGATCTCGCTCAGGTGGAGCGCCACCATGAGGGAGGCGGGGGAAGTGCAGCAAGTCAGATGAACCCTGCCTTTCAGAGCAGAGGTTTTATTCCAAGCAGAAGGAAAAACAACACTGGGATCTGGGGGAAACTCTCAGAAAACAGTGAAGATGCTTATTTGCTCGTTGAGACTTTTCAGCAAACTCGAAGGTGATGCGGAGACACAGATGAAGACACTCAGGGCAAATACGGGACAGTCCACGTCAGCTCAGCAAATGGAGCTTCTAGGTCTCTTTGAAGAGGACTCCCTTCCTGGTGAGGGTTTTCTACGGCGTCTGCTTAGCAGCCCCTCCCTCATCCTACGTGGGGAACGAGCAGTTTCCACACTGGCCCCGCCGCAGGATGGCCAGCCCAGCACCTCTCCTTGGACCCTTAGGCTCCGCTGTTGGAGATCGATTTGTTTTAGTCATTCTGTTGTCCAGCGTCAGAGAGAAGTAGACCTGCAAGGGGGGCTTAGTCACTCACTAGGTGGGACTGACCCCATCAGCTGCATCTTGGTGACAATGAATGGCCTCACTCGGGTCAGGGGTGGGTCATGAGGCACCAGCGAGTTGGAGGGAGGGCCTTGAAGAGAGGAAATAGGCCCCACAGGAGAAATGGGCCTGGGGAGTGTCCCTCTGTACAGGCTGGCAGGGCTGACCCACTCTGCACGCATGTGTGAGGGGGCCTGGGTCCGGGTCAGGTTCTGAAGGCCTGGGAGCCCTCAGGGTGGACTCCACAGCTGCCAGGGGCTGCGAATTTCTCTGGAAGTTGCTCTCACCAGATTCACAGTCTTGGCTCTTAGAAAACATGCAAATTCCGGTCAAGGGAAACAAGATTTATTTCTTACTGAAATATTTGCAGGGAAACCAAGTTCAAATAATTATCCCAGGCTTCACTTCCTTTTTATTCTGCTTTGCTTCACACACACACACACACCCCACACACATATGAATGAGTCACATATACACACGCACACACACCACATACAAATGAGTCATACGTTAACTTTTCTGAAAGTCAAAGGAGAGAAAATAAACAGATGCCTCAGAAGGGATGAAACACTGGTATCGTTTCAATCAAAACCGTGAAGACAAGGGAAGGAACGGAAAAAAGTAGAGATTTGAAAGAGCAAATCTCAATGGCAGGCAACTCGAGGATCCTTCCAATTCCCCACTCCCACCTGGGGACGCACATCTTAAGAGCGAAGGAAAGAGGCATCCAGAAGCTTCTGCACGACATCGCACACGAGTCCAAAAACAAGGGATTTGTGAAAAAAGTACGGAGTTCCAAAAGCACCTTAAAAATGTGTATAAAACATGAAAGGGTTAGAAGGCTTTACCTCAAAATATAAAATGTCATCTCTAAGTAGTGAAATTATGGATGATTTTTTCTTTAATATATGTATGACATATTTACAATATATGATTTTATTAACCAGAAAAATTTATGTGTAATTAAAAGACATCCTCTGGACTCATCAGACTGAGTGGCATTGGTAGGCCTGCCCGGGTCATCCAGCGACCTCAGAGCAGAGCTGGGAAGGGGACCCCAGTCTGGAAGATGCCAGATTCGGGCTCTGCTTGCTGGATCACACACAAGACGTTCCTACCACCTCACCCAGAGTGGATGAGCCTTGCAAGCCAGAGGGGAGAGAACTTTGAAATAATTTTAAAAATAGTCCTACTGAGGTGAAATTTGCACAACATAAAATTAACCAGTTTTAAAGTGAGCAACTTAGAGGCATTGAGTGTTTTCACAGTGTTGTGTACCTACCACCTCTGTCTAGTTCCAAGACATTTCCATCTTTCCAAAGTAAAACCCATTACCTATTTAACAGTTTCTCCTCTCCCCCCGCCCTACAGCCCCTGGCAACCACCAACCTGCATTCAATTGATATGATTTTTTTTTACATGAAAAATTTAACTTTCCTTTTGTAAAGAAATTTTGGAAACTAATCATGACTCCATTTCAACCTCTGTAGAGGCAAATATTTTGCTGTTGTCCAAGAGTCATGGGATTTCTGGGCAACCTTCTCCAGGTGCAGTTCCCCTGGTGTTGGCTGGATTTCTGGCTGTCAGAGCCTGAAGGGCAGAGGCCCAGAGTCCCGGAAAGGCCACGGTGTGCCCGGCAGCCACTCTAGGGTAAGCATGAGCCTCTCCAGGAGGCCACCCTACCTGCTATTCACCCCTGGCTTCTTGACTTTCCGGTGTAGCTGGTGAGGTCAGCATTAAGAATGACTCCTCAGAAAGCGTGCATATGTTTCAGACCAGGGTGTGTGATTTTCTTGGTTCAAACTCAGGATGCCGACAGTTTCTAGGGCTCTGTCATATGCCCCCAGAAGGGCCCCAGTGTGGACCGTTTCACTTCAGACAGGCTCAGAGGGGCTTGGAAACCCCATCAAGGAAACTTTGCATGGGAGGGACTTCTGAAGCAGCTCACGGACTTTGAAGGTGAAATTTCCCGACAGGCTTGAACTTCCACTTCAGCCATGAGCATCTTCAATAATTTAAAATGATGAGATCTTAAAGTTTGCCACTGCCTTTGGAAGGAAGAAAGTGTAACTACCTCTTCCTGGCAACTGAGGCAGAGGGGAGGAGGGAGTCAGGGAGTGAAGGTGATGGGAAAGGAAGAGACAGGTGGAGGCCGGGTGACTGGAGGCCCAGGTGCAAGTCATTAAGCTTGACAGCCTCCCGGGCTGGCGCGTGGGTAGTGCCGAGGGTTCCGCCCACGTGTCTGTTACGTCATTGCCGCCTTACAACATCGCAAGGAGGTGGGCGAGGACCATAACATCTCTGTTTTAGGGATTAGACACCAAGTCTTGGAGAGGTTCCATGATGCTCTCTCCCAAGCTCCAAGGTAACCTGCTTAGTAAGTGGTAAATCCTGGTTTAGAATGCACCCCATGCTCAGATTCCCAGCTCATGGATCCTTGACAAGACCTTGATTGACAATTTCAAAATGCTTTCTGAAGCCAAACTTGAATACATTGTCTATCAAGTTCTCCTTTCCCCCAGTTTTTCCCTCCCTACCTAGGCCACCCCAAGACCACCAACAGGACTGAGTTGCTGTTGAGGACAAAGTGTATGTGGTAGATTTTTCGTTCCGTTTTCCAAAGGAGAATAAGAGGAGTGTCAAAAAGAGAAGGAAAAGAAGATGCCAAACTGCTCGGGATTAGCCTGGCCGCTCATCTGTCTTGTATCGTCAGTAGGCGTGACTCGTGGGGACCTCACGGGGACTCCCGCTTTGCTTTTTATTTGCCTCGAAAAAGTAAAGCACAATCATCGTGATTCACTAAGGAACTTCGAAAAGTTCCTTTTTTATAGCATTGTGCTTTTGTTTCATGGGTGCTGAGTCTTTTCTTATCTCTCGGAGGGTATTAGTTATATTTCTTTAAATTTCGTTTAGCCTTTTTCCTTTATGTATTTGTTTTCTGAGATCCTTTTTTTTTTTTTAAATCTCTTTACTGGTTTTGGTTTCCGCCTTTCATGTTAAATGCTTCACTCAAATGAATGGTGAACCTTGGCTGTCCGTTCATATCAGATGCCGCGTGTGGAGGGCGTGGGCCAGCGGGTCTCACTGTGGGGTAATGGGGAGGGAGCCGATTCTCCCCTATGTCAGTATAAGTGCGTCTTTTCTCTTGAGCCAACCATTTTCTGAAGAGGGGACCCCTCTGATGTCCTATCCATGTTCTTGGAACTTCATGACCAAGGAGACTGTGGGGGCCTTACCATTCAGTGTGTAGAACTCTGCTTCCAGCTAATTCAAAACTTTAGCTGAAAATACGTGCACGTCAAGGCATCATGCAGCTCCGGAAATACAGACATAACTGAAGACTGGCCCCCAGGATGGTGTTCCTCAGATATGGGTGTGGGTAGAAGGTAACAGGGCGTCTTGCTCAACAAGAGGTCCCAGGCTCCTCCAGCAGAAATTCTGATGGGGAAGGACCAAGGGTTTCCCAGAGCCTGCAGATCCAGCTTGATGCATGGTCTACACTGCACTTTGACCCCGACCTAGAGACCCCACTTTAGTCATGGAGACACAGGTGTCCAGGGTGACCACATGACAGGGAGGAATGGCACAGGTGTGGTGAGACCAAGCTCATGCCTGGGGGTGGTGAGAGGCAGGCAGTGCAGGCTTCTGAGAGGAGGCGGGTGCAGCCTGGGTGAGGTGCAGAGCCCAGATGTGTGCCTGCGAGCATCACCTCGGCTGGGGGGCTCCAGGAGATGACGTGGGGCGGGCCTTCGGGAGGTATAGTGTCAATCAGGGGCAGGAAACAGGCAGGAAACAGGACTCAACCCAGTGAGGACCGCGGTGGGAAGGGTGGGGTGAGGGAGCCCGCAGGGAAGACTCGTGGCCAGGAACCCCAGCAGGGAGCCGCAGCACCCCCAGGGCTGACTGGCCTGTGGATGGAGGCAGATGTGTCACCAGTGGGGAGGAAGCAGGACACAAACGCCCTGATTCTTGCCCCTCGTCCCACTGGCTAAACCTGGGGAGGGGGAGAAGCCCCCAGGGATCTGGGAGGTGCAGTCAGTAGAGGTGCTGGGGAAACGGATGGGGTGGGGGTGTTAGCTGGAGAGTGGCCAATGTCCCGTGTGCCCTTTACCACCCAGCATCCATCCATGCTCTTTGTCCAGATGAAGAAACCTCCACCCCCTCCCGGGGGACAAGTCTCATCAGCCGCCGTGTCATTGCAGGATGAGGTCACTCGGTCATCCCCTTGCCTGTACCTGACACCTGGCACCACTGGTGCCCTTCATATGAGCTGTAGCTGAGGAAGAGGATGAAAGAGAAAAAAAAATAACAGAGGCCATGCATAGCTGCCCCGGTTCCTGCTCCAGCTGGTCATAATCCTAACTTCCTGTTCCCACTTGTCCCCGGAGCCTGGGCCCCAGACTCCCAGCCCCAGACCTCTGAGCACAGAGCCCTGCCTCTGTCCCTGCAGCCCACGGCTGGCATTCGGGCTGTGGCCAGGTGGGCAGGGAGCTCGGCTCTGAGGGAGGAGTGCTGCTTCCCTGACTTATTTAGAACAGCAGGTGCAGAGCGGTCACCAAGCAGATGGACTTAGATGGTGAAGTAACCAGCTTAAAATCCCCCACCAGCAGAGCACCCCCTACTGGCTGCCTCCAGAGCAGACGACTCCCTCCGTCCCTGCCCCATCCTCCACCAACCTGTGCTCACCTGACGTCCAGGAGCAAAGCAACCCAGAGTTTGGCACCCACTGTCATCACAGTGACCCGGCAACCTTGCTTTCATCCAGCACACATCTCCTGCCACCTCCAATGACAATTTGGCCAACTGTGGCCCCCGTTGACCATGGCGGTTTCCCTGGATCCCATTTTTTTTCGGGTGAAGGGTCATCTATGCATTTGTCAGTTATGTGAGCCCCCTGGTCCCACATCCTATTCCGAGGGTCTCTTCCTGGGTGCTCTAGCCAGGTTCCCAGAAGAAATCAAAAGTCATCGCCAAGGGTTCAAATGAGGAGACTCTGATGAAGGGACAGGGGGTGGGTGGCACCCCGAGCCTGGCAGTGGTAGAAGTTATCAGCACCCCAGAGTTGAAGGGCTGAGGTGGGATTGGGGGAAGCTTTCTGATGCCAGGAGCTGCAGGCCTGTGGAGTCACCCTCCAGGGAACAGACTGGACAGAGAAGGACAGCAGTGGGACAGGAGGCGGGTGGGGAAGCCAGCACAGCTGCCATGGGGAGGAATTCCTGCTTCCTCTCACGGGCAGAGGGAGCATTGAGGATCTTGAAGCCAGAGAGAGACAGGATCACGGCTGTAGGCAGTCAGGAAGTTGTGATCCACAAATCAGTGAGGATCACTGTTACTGGGCCTTGGCCATGATCCAGGATCTGCACCTCTGTTGGTGAAGGTGTCATCCTAGCCCCCTTTAATAGACAGGAAGCTCAGGCTCAGAAGGTCAAGGTAGAGTCACCAAAATCCTGGTTTGCTCAGGGCCGTCCTGGCTTCTGCTGGATGTATTGGTGTCATTGTTCACAGTGCCCTTTTAGTTTTCAAAAGTGTCCCATTTAGGCAATAAATTGTATGGTCTCACAGGACACAGAGCCAGCAGTGGCAGTGTGGGGATTCTCACCTGGTGGAAGTGGAGGTGAGCCGTGGGCTCAGAGAAGTGCTTCATAGGGAGGCCAGGTGCCCAGGGTGGAGGGAGGGCAGAGGAGCACACAGGGTGGGTCATTGGGGGAGAGAGCTTCTGAGTCAGTTTGGGGCACTTTTACACATTTCAGGTCCCTGCGGTTCCCGACAGAAGAGCACCCTGCTGGGGATGGGGGGTCTGGTTGTGTTACCCACGCCCCCACGGGCTGCTGCTGTGACTGTGGTGTGTCCCAGCTCCTGGCTGATCCACAGGTGAGGTGGCAGCTAGAGCGAGGAGTCTGGACACTGTTGTTCCTCTCGATGATGCACCCTTGCCCTCATCCCAGGGCCTGTGATGCCTGGTCTCACACGGCAAGGAGACTGTGCAAGTGTGATTGTGTTAAGGATCTTGAAATGGGAAGCGTGTCCTGGATGGCACAGGTGGACCCAGGGCCATCATGAGGGTCCTTACAAGTGGAGAGAGAGGTGACCTGAGAAGGATTCAGTGTGATGTTGCCCCTTCTGAGATCAGCGGGGCTGGGGACTGACAGCCAGCAGGGAGACGGAGACCTCAGCCCCACAGCCATACGGCTCCGAGTTCTACCAACAGGAAACAGATTGGCCCCCAGAGCCTCCAGAAGGAGTGCAGCCTGCCAACACCTTGACTTTAGCCCAAGGAGACTGTGTCAGACTTCTGACCTCCAGAAGTGTGAGGTCATTTGTAAGATAATGGTGATTTGCTCCAGCAGTAGGGAACCAGCGCACTTGTGCTGCCCAGATGCCTCTGAGGGCACAGGCATCAGACACCTCCAAAGCCAGCCTATGTCTGCTCAGGTGACATGCTGCAGATGACGACTTTCCCAAGAGACCCCCTGCACCTCCGTGAGACCAGAGGACGCCTCCTGAGCTGAGGAGCCCGTCCTCTGACGAGGGAGGCTGCCTGGTCCCGACAGGGTCTCCAGCCTCTCCCTCTGCCCTGAGCTCTGCCGGAGGGTGAGGGCAGGTGGCTCCAGAACAGCATGGGTGTCTGCTGGGATGACACACAGCTGTGTGGTGTGGCGACCGCTCAGGCAGAGGGACGGAGGGTGGTGGAGAAATTCTGAATGTCTTCCCCCATCTGTGTTGCTGCATGCCTGCATTCAACGTCTTTATTTCTCCTCTTACCTCCTTCATTTCAGTCTTTTGGTCTAAAGTAATCAAAAGATACTTTATTAAAACCTCGGACAACCAAATAAAACTGCCCCAGCCTTGGCATCCTGACCAACCCCTTCCACACCCTCTTCAACCTCAACCCGGTGCCTACCGTTTAACTGCATGAGAGAGGATGTGAACATTCAGGTTATCTCCCCATCCAATACTGGGAGCTAGTTCGCTGACAGTTTTAGGAGGAACCCCCATTCATTTGTGGTGGACTTGGCCGCCCCCAGCAGAGGGGAAGGGCTTCAACTCCTCTCCTCTGGAGTTGACAAATCACATGAGCAAATGAATGCCGATTTTGAGTTTGATTTTTGGCTATCAAAAGGTCTTTTGAGGGAAAACCATTTCTTGGAAAGAGTTTCCTCACCTGTTTTATTTTATTTATTTATTTATTTTTTGCGGTACGCGGGCCTCTCACGGTTGTGGCCTCTCCCGTTGCCGAGCACAGGCTCAGCGCACGTGGCTCATGGGCCCAGCTCCTCCGCGGCAAGTGGGATCTTCCCGGACTGGGGCACGAACCCATGTCCCCTGCATCGGCAGGGACAGGGACATCACCAGGGAAGCCCACCTAGTTATTTTTCTAAGGAGTAACTCAAAGGCTTAAGCACGACTGAGTCTCCAGAGAAATCGGGTAGAAATTGATGTAGCCTCGGCTGTAATACGCTGAGATGCACAGCTCGTGCTGCCAAGGAAGCTCCTGATGTGCCCAGATGTGGCCCCAACGGGCATCTCAAGAAGCAGAGCAGCTTAGAGAAGAACACAGGGTGGGGTGACTGCACCACCGCGAGAGGCAGGTCACCGTCCCCGGTGTGTCCCTGCTGAGTGTGCTGTACTCTCCGTCCCTGGCACTGAGCCATTTCTGTAGCCAGTCCCGCAGGCAGCTAGGTAGGTGAAGTCATGGTGTGACTACTGCATCTGGAGTTCCCTGGGAGGGGTGGGTCCTGGGAGGTACCATTCAGCGGTGTGGTCTGGGTGAGGTCCCAGCTGGGAGTGGAGAAGCAAGGTCTCTCAGTTCCAGCTCAGGATGGCCCTGGCCTCCACTCACAATGCAAATGCTTCACAGTGGAATGTCCGTTATGTTTTACACATTAAAAAAAGAAAAGGGCTCCAGAAATGCGAATGTTACTGAGTGTCATTTGATTTAATACTTGATTATAAGTGGTGTTCTGTTATACACGGTTCCCTAATCTGGTACCCAGCATGGACTCAGGCAGCAAAGTCAATATTAAAATATTTGTTGATAGGCAGATTTTATTTTTAGTTGAAAAGTTGGCCAAGTAGGAGGCCACATGCAGGAGATTAAAGTTTAAAAGGAACCATCTCATCAGACTGGTGCCGAAGATGATTATGAATGCGAATAGGAATCCCGTGCGTGCTGTGGAGAACTGGGGCTTTCCCTGGAAGGATTTTGTTGCTGGAGAATAAAGCTCTTTGGTCTCAATAATTTGGAATAAACAAATGTATCCTTCCATCTTCCAGCCTTCGGCCAGCTCAGCTGAAACCTCCCTTGTATTTGCCAAATCTCTAGGCCGTCTTCTCTGGGCCTCAGAAATTTCCACTTTCTGAATTCCTTGTTGTGTAGAATTCTTCCCACTGTGAGCACAGGTCCCCAGCACGTTAACAAATCCCCTTCCGGGAGAGGGCCCAGGCACCGGGGCTTGGTGGGCTATACGAGAGGCAGGGTCCTCACTTCAGTGACCTCCCCTTTGTGTGGCACCGTTGCTAAAGCACCTCTGTTGTTACACCTTAGAGTTTTAGGTCTCTTTCAAGTAGCCCTTGGCAGGAAGGTTCTGACCCTCCATCGGGCCAGACTGCAGGCTGGGTCATTGCCTAGCTCCAGCTCTACTTCTTTCCTTCAGTATTCCAAGCACCACCAATGATCAATGACATCTTGGTCACATGTTACATGTTTCCCCATACAGAGAGGTCTGTTTCTGGTTCTCTTTTCTGTCCTATGGTCAGTTCAGCTATCCCTGTACAATATGACATTCTCTCAGCTTTAAAAGAAGTCTTGATGGCTGCTAGGGCATATCTCTTCTCTATTATTCTTCTCAACAGTCACAGTTATTAATTTGAGGAACAACCTGAAAATTTCCAGGGGAAAAGCATTCTTTGGGATTTTGATGGGAAGCGTGTTTCATGTATACATTAATTTGTTATCTTTATGATATTGTCTTCCCATTCGTGAACATGTTGCTCATTTTTTTCAAACATTTTTATGTCCTTTAATAAAATGTTATACTTTTCTTCACATAGATCTTGCTCCAATTGTTTTGATTTATTTCTTACAGTTTTATTGCTGTTTTGATTTTTATAGTTTTTAATTGGTTGCTGGCATATATAAGAAGCTATTTACTTGTATTTGTCTTCTGTTTTTAGATTTTTCTATGTATAAAATTGTGTTGTACGTGAAAAACGTTTAATTTTATTTTTTTGCAAAATCCTCATTTATCTTTCTTGTCTTCTTGCATTGTCCGTACCTCTAGAACAATGTTAAATAGATGCATGATAAGCATATCCTTGTCTTGATCCTTTGAAAGGAACAAAACATCTCCCTACTTTTCGTTTTGAACCGTTTTAAAACCTCAGAAAAGACAAAAGAACAAATACCTGCAAACCCTTCACCTAGATCCACTAGTTATTAACATGTGTCTGTTTTTTTCCTCTATTATTTTTTTCTAAACCATTTGGGTATCAGACATCATAATATTTCACCCTAAATGGCTCTAGTAGAAGTAGCCTAAGAACTGGGTGTTCTTTTACATAACGAGAGTTGGGAAATTTAACATAGCTAAAAGTGCTATTATCTATTACACTATATGTATTTAAAATTTCATCAACTGTCCCAGTAAGGTTCGCTACAGCTGTTTTTTTTTTTTCCTCGATCCAGGATCCGACTAAGGATCACACATTGTATTTAGTTGTCACTCTTTATTTTATTTATAAATTTATTTATTTATTTATTTTTTGCGGTACGCGGGCCTCTCACTGTTGTGGCCTCTCCCGTTGCGGAGAGCAGGCTCCGGACGCGCAGGCTCAGCGGCCATGGCTCACGGGCCCAGCCGCTCTGCGACATGTGGGATCTTCCCGGACCGGGGCACAAACCCATGTCTCCTGCATTGGTAGGCGGACTCTCAACCACTGCACTACCAGGGAAGCCCTAGTTTTCACTCTTTAATCTTCAACTGAGAACAGTTCCCAGTCCCTTCACTCCCTTTTTAGTCTTTTGTGACCTGTTTGAAGAATTCAGACCAGTTATTTTTGTGGCATGTCCCTCAATTTGGATTTTTTAAAGAGAACATTTTAATATGTTCCCATTAGAATATCTCTTGAAAGTTTTTGGTAGATATCTATTACTAGATTAAGAGATAACTTCTATTCCTACTTTGCAAGGATTCTTTCCCTTAATTGTGAATGGATGTTTAGTATTATCAAATGCCTTCTTTTGCATTTAATTAGATGATCATTCTTTTCTTCTTAGATCAGTTTTTATGGCAAATTGCATTACTAGATTTTCTAATGTTAAGCCATCTTTGCATTCCTGGGATACGACTAACTTGGTCATGATTTATATTTGTTTCTCATGCATTTTAGGATTCTATTTGCTAGTATTTTGTTTAGAATTTTGGAGTCTGTGTTCATAATTTTCCTTTAAAAATTAATTAATTCCCCCAGTTTTATTGAGGTATAATTGACAAATAAAACTGTATATATTTAAAGTGTACAATGTGATGATTTGATATATTTACACAATGTGAAATGATTACCACAATTAGGCTAATTAACGCATCCATCACTGCACACAGTTACTTTTTTTGTGGTGAGAATGCTTAAGATCTATGCTCTTAGAAAATCCAAGTATAAAATGTGATATTATTAACAATAGTCACTAGGCTGAATGTTAGGTTCCTAGAACTTATTCATCTTTCGACAATTCTTGTACCCTTTGATGAACATCTCTTCATTTCCACCACCTCTAGCCCTTGGTAACCACTATTCTACTCTCTGTTTCTATGAGTTCTATATTATTTTGTTTGTTTTTAGATTCCACATATAAGTGAGATCATACAGTGTTTGTCTTTCTCTGGCTTATTTCACTTACCATAGTGTCTTCCAAGTCCATTCATGTTGTCACAAATGGCAGGATTTTCTTCTCATGGATGAATAACTATCTATCTATCTATCTATCTATCTATCATCTTCTATCACATCTTCTTTATCCATTAATCCATCGATGGGCTCTTAAGACTTAGGTTGTTTCTGTATCTTGGCTGTTGCAAATAATGCTGCAACAAACATGGGAATGCATATATCTCATTGAGATACTGATTTGGTTTCCTTTGGATATACCCAGGAGTGAAATACCTGGATCATACAGTAGTTTTATTTTTAATTTTTTGAGGAACCTTCACATAGTTTCCATAGTGGCTGCACCAATTTACATTTGCACCTACAGTGCACAAGTGTTCCCTTTTCTCCACATCTTTGCCAACACTTGTTATCTCTTGTCTTTTTGATAAAAGCCATTCTAACAGGTATGAGGTGATATCTCATTGTGGTTTTGATTTATGTTTCTCTGATGGTTAGTGCCATTGAGCACCTTTTCAGGTACCTGTTAGCCATTTGTATGTCTTCTTTGGAAAAATGTTTATTGAGGTCCTCTGTCCATTTGTCAGTTGGATTTTTTTTTATTGAATAGTTTGAGTTCCTAATACATTTTTGGGAGGGATATTAACCCCTTATCAGATGTGTGGTTTGCAAATATTTTCTTTCATTCTATAGGTTGCCTTTTCATTTTGTTGACTGTTTTCTTTGCTGTGCAGAGGATTTTTCATATTTTTCCCTTTTTTCCTGCCTTATCTTGTTTTGTACCATGGGGATGCTTGCCTTGTAAAAGAAGATAGTCTTTCCTCCTTTTCTAGACTTTGGACTGGACTAACAGTCAAAATAGAAGCCTCAGTAATTTAATTTTTAAAGAAAATTGTCCACTACATATAACATTTCAAATATATTAGCCTGAAAATTTTCATTTATTTTTATATCTTAATCACAATTTCTCAGAATTCTTATTTTTCATTCTAATATTTATTCATGCCTTTTTCTTGATTAATTAATCAAGAAAAATTTGAATTTTTATTAGTCCTTTATAAAGAATCATATTTTGATTCTTTTGTTTCTCCCTATTGCTTCTTTATTTACTATTTCCATAATTTTGACCTTTATTATTTTTTCTTTTGGTTTTACATTGATTTGTATTATCTAAATTTTTACATTGCATTCTTAGCTCATTAATTAAAAATCTCTTTTGTTTTCTAAAATATATGTTTAATATTATAAATTCTTTATAACATCCCCTTTCATCTACTTTACACAGATTTTTGTGTATAAGTTCTTTTGTCATCATTCAGTTCTTGGTATTTATAATCTCCATTACAATTTCTTCCAGACCCATGAATTATTTGAAAGCGTTATTTATTTCCAAATGTATGGGTGCATTTTAACTGACTTTAAAATTTTATTTCTA
Organism: Neophocaena asiaeorientalis asiaeorientalis; assembly: GCF_003031525.2. NCBI lineage: Eukaryota > Metazoa > Chordata > Mammalia > Artiodactyla > Phocoenidae > Neophocaena > Neophocaena asiaeorientalis. Next base: position 2,292,022 of record NW_020171809.1, on the reverse strand, counting down.
AATTCATTGTGGACCACATGTTTTCAGATCTTTGGTATTTTTCAAGACTTCCTTTGTGATCCATTATGTATGTATTCAAATTTTGAAAACATATTTTATGTGTTTGAAAAGAATGTGTAGTCTGTATTTGTGGGAGTCTGAGAGCTCTCTCTCTGTCTCTCTCTCTCTCCATCTCCATCTCTTATCTACTATATCCCATAGATCAATTATGGTATTTCAATCTTTTCTATCCTTACTGATATTTTGAAAGCTTGATTTATCTGATAGTAAGAGAAGTGTGCTAAAATGTTTTACTTCAGTTATAGATTTGCTGACTTCTTATATTTCTGTCAATTTTTGCTTTGTGTATGTTGAGGCTATGTTATTCGATGTGTGTGTGTGTGTGTGTGTGTGTGTGTATCGATGATTACCAATCTTATAGAGTTATTGCTTTTATCACTAAGAATGATCTTTTAGTCCCTGATAATACTTCTTTCTTAAGCTCTTTTGCCTAATATTCATAAAGCCATTCAAGCTTTCTTTTGTTTAGCAATTGCTTGTCATTTCCCATCTCTTCACTTTCAACCTCTCAGTTTCCATGAGCTTGGGTGTTTCTCTCATGGTGCATATGTAGCTGAATATTGTGTGACTAGTATGTGGAAAAGACACAGTTCATGCTGTAATTAAAGAAGGACTTTATTTTTGTTCTCTGTCTCTTTAAAACTTGTTAATTGGCTGTCATCTTACACAGTCGTGGGCTTGGGCAGGTCCTGACTCACCTCTGACTTCCAGGTTGCCACCAAGTCCTCAAACACATCTCAATTCAAAAATCAATAAATGTGGCTGAACTGTTAATCAAAACTTTCATATTCACTTACCACCACACACCCCAGCGAAGTCTCGTAGTTGGTGAGTTGATAGCCCTCAGGGAGGCACTACCCTTGGCCCAGTTGGAGCATACGGAGAGAGGAGAGGAGTGGGGGAGTGTTCCTGCCTTGTGGGTCTAGCAGAGGTTTTACCCTGGTTCTGGTGGGACCTTTTTGGGGTTCTTCAGGGTCATTCATGCCATCATTGGTGCTCCTGTGCTGGACCTCAGAGGTCTGCTGCTCAAGGTCCTCAGACACTTCAGGTGGTCCTCTGGGGAAGAACCTGAACCTGTGTGTGTGTGTGTGTGTGCATGAACACACGTGTCTCTTGTTTCAGTTTCCAGTCTGTCTCCCCCTCTTCCATCCCCTCTCTTTTGCATGGCCCACAGCTGGTACAGGAGAACATCTTGTCCTAACAACATCTGGTTGTATAAGTCTTCCCCATGTAGCAGCCCTCTCTTCACACACCTGTTAAAGCAGCTGACCAGAACCTCTATTCTGGTCAGCAGGCAGGAGGAAGGAGGCAGTCTGCACTACGTACATCAGGCTCTCCAGGGGCTACAGTTGAGCCCATTCTCTTGGGTCAGGAAGGCTTGAGCTGTAAGCACCACTTTCACCAAAGCTGCACTCCACAAGTCCATGATCCCTCCATTGTCCAGTTCCCACGATATTCTTGAGTGTGTGTGAGCTCAGAGGCAGTGGACTGGTCCCCAAACATTTCCTTTGTGAATCTGACACTTGATAGGATTTTCACATCTATTTATCTTGGTGTCTAATCAAAAGTTCAATTTTAGGGTCTGTCTGGTTAAAAAAAATCTGTCTTTAGAAAGGTGATTTATAATCCATTTACACTTATTGTGGTTACTGATTCATTTGAAATTATTGCCAGCATTGTAGTTCTGTTTTCTAGTCAACATTAATTTCCTTGTTTCTTTTTCTCTTTAATGACTTTTTTAGATAGAACATTTCCTTTATTTCCCTGTCGCCTGCTCTGCCACTTGAAAGTTAGACATTTCGTATCTGTTCTTTTAATAGTCACCTATAACTTTTTTTTTTTTTTTTTGCGGTACGTGGGCCTCTCACTGTTGTGACCTATCCCATTGCGGAGCACAGGCTCCAGACGCGCAGGCCCAGCGGCCACGGCTCACAGGCCCAGCTGCTCCGCAGCATGTGGGATCTTCCCGGACCGGGGCACAAACCCATGTCCCCTGCATCAGCAGGCGGACTCTCAACCACTGCGCCACCAGGGAAGCCCAAATGGTCACCTATAACTTTTAAAAAATGATTTAACTTTATATTTTCAAATTAATTTGATAATTAACTCTAAACCCTCTTCACAAAGAAGATAAGAATCTAGGAACACATTAATTTCCCTCTCACTTCCTACTTCCTATTGTCCACATTATTATTTAGAATTTTAGTTCTTGGCATTTTTCACTATAATGAAATATGTTTTTCACTATTATTATTATATTTTGTAATGAAGATACAATTTGGATTGTTTACTGTATTATTTAAAATTCAATGTTTAATTGACTAACATTTTGCTGATTTCTTTGCTCACTATATTTTATTATACTCCTTTATTGTTTCAGGGGGTTCATTTTTTGTTAAAGTTCATTCTTCAGTAGTTAATTCAAGGGTCTGTGCCAGTGATTGCTAGACTTGTCTGCATAATATATAAATCCCAATCCCCAGGCCAAACTCTAGCTCAACTAAATCATAATCTCTGGAGGTGGGACATGGACATCATCTATCATGGAACTTCTAAGGTGATTCCAATATGCAGACAAATTTGGAAACCACTGGTATAAGCATAGAAACTCTCTTAATCATTGTGTATCTAAATATATCTATATGTGTCTATGAGTGTGTCTAAATATATCCTTGAGCATAGAATTCTATGTTGGTGGTTATTTTCCCTTAGCATTTGTTACTTCAAAGCTTTGGAATCTATTTGTATTGCTGAAAACTCTGCTGCTCATCTGTCATTTCTTTCTGACGTTTTAAATATTTTAGTTTTCCCTTGATGTTTCTCATCATATGTCTATGTTTGGATTCCTTTTTAAATATTTAAAAATTAAAAAATCCTTCTCATGTCTCAGTGAATTTCAATTTGAGGACCTATATATTTCTCCAGTTATGGATAATTCTGTGCTGTTATCTGCTGAAGTGTTTGCACTCGCCCATTTTCTTTATTTTCTTCTTCTGGAACTCCTATTAGATGTAGCTTGGATTCAACCAATCCTTCATGTCTCTGAGCTGACTTTTCATCTCTCTGTGCTGCATTCTGAGTGATATCCTTAGTTCTGTCTTCTAATTCATTGATTCTCTCTTTTGTTCTATCTATTAATGTATTGTAATGTAAGCCACTTATTGATTTTTTGTTTATTTCAATGTTTTTAAGTTCCATGATTTCCAAATGAATCCTTCTTAATCCTGAAATTTCTATTCCCTCTAATAGTTGTTATTCCTTCTATTTCTGTAAATTATAACAATTAAAAAATTTTAACAATTTAATTTTAAAGTCTTTTTCAAATTACTTTATTTCCTTCTTATTTCATTAGGTATGAATTCTTCCATGATTTGGTTCTATTAATGTGCCTTACAGCAATAGATTTTGTCATGTGTTTTATGTTTTTTATTTGAAACTTCACCTTGCCTGGGAGTTTTCCCTCATGCAAATTTGTGTGTAATTGTATAATTAAAGAATAAGGAAATAAACATCAGTGAAAGACAATGGTTAATGTTTAAAATCCTTATTAAGAGAAGGATTCATGCAAGTAAATAAGAACTAAGTCTCCAAGAAGTTCAAAACAAGGTCATAAGCAGATCATCTATGACAGAAAATGTTTAATAAACAACTTAAGTATTCAACCTCACCGGTAGTCAAGAAATACAAATTAAATTAAGATAATGATGAGTTTTATGTTCACCCATTAAATTACAAAAAATGAAGAGATGGTAGTACTTAATGCTGGTGAAGGTTTTATGAGACAGAAACTCTTTCACTGCTGGTGAGAGTTTTACTTTTCAAGGAAGCAACCTAACAACACAATAACAAGGACTTACTCATTCCTTGAGCACCTAGTATGCATTGAGCTAAGTACTGAGCTAAGTATATTACAAGCATGAGACACACCAATCAGGAAGAAAAGTTGCTTTTTTTGGTGACTTTTATAAACACAGCAATAAGAGGATAGTTAATTAAATTATGATACATTTTGCTTCCAAAGAAATTTCTTGATAGGAGGAAAACTCCTGAATACAGAATTTTAAAGCAAAACAAGTGAGCGCAACAATGAGAAAATATGCATAGAACATCATATGAACAGAAATATACATGTATGTCAAAGAGCAATTCTTTTTGGTCAGATTGAGGGTGATTGCTTTATGTCTCTTTGTACTTTTTATGTGCTTTCCAAAATTTCTACAATATGATATTATTACTTTAATCAACCTAAAAACATTAAGAGATAGAAAGCTGGGCTTTAAGTAGTAAATATTTTACAGATAAGTAACTTTTTTTAACTTGCTGTTGCCAGTCTCTTGAACTGAGATGGCTAAATGCCCTCTTGTCCTGCTTCTACCTGCTGTCAGGAGCCTCTCTCCACATCAGTCTGGACCAGAGAGTTTCCTGACACTCCTCCCTTGCTGATACATCTATTGATAAACAAGCTTCTATTTCCTTGGACAGCTCTGCCTGTTAGGAAGTTCTTTAAATTGAACTTTAGAAAGCTATTTGGTGATATTAGATATTGATTTTTATTGTAAAACTGCCTTTGAGGGCTCCCTGGGTCTGGATAGCAGCAGGTGCTATGCCCGTTCAAATCTGAAATACACTGCCAGTATTCTGTTAGATGCTGACCAATGCCATTTTGGCTCCCAGGGGATATTTGGCAATGTTTGGAAACATCGTTGTTTGTCACAACTAGGGTGAGAGAGTATGCTACTGGCCTCTAGTGGGTGGAGGCCAGGGATGATGCCAAACTTCTTCCAGTGCATAGGATGGACAGACACACACAAAACTACCAAATGTTAATGGTGCCAAAGTTGACAGGCCCTGTATTTAAAAGTTCTTTTTTTCCAACAAGGACCTACTGTATAGCACAGGGAACTATACTCAGTATCCTGTAATAATCTATAATGGAAAATAATCTGAAAAAGAATATATATATATATATATATATATATATATATTATAAAGGAATCATTTTGTTGTACACTTGAATACCTACTGTATAGTACAGGGAACTATATTCAATATCTTATAATAACCTAAAATGCAAAAGAATCTGAAAAAGAATATATATATGTATATATAACTGAATCAATTTGTTGTACACTTGAAACTAATACAACATTGTAAATTAACTGTATTTCAATAAAAAAGTTCTTGATTCCAAAACTCATAGACTTTTAAAATTGTTTTCATTTTTTTGTACCCAAAAGTACTATCAATGCTTTATGCCAACACATCACACTTGAATTGATTTTTTGCAAGTCATTCTTAAGCTTCCAAGTGTCCCTTATTAATACGAAAAAATAGCATTGAATAACTTATTAAACTACTATTGACTCTTTGATAAGAAAGATTATAGGTTTTAAGGACAAGAGGAATGAAATGGCATGCCTGGGAAGTCATTTTGGATCTTCATCAGATCTTCCCCAAAATAATGGTCATCAGATTCTGGAGTGAAGACTCTAGGAGCCCAGTGCCAGCCCTGAGGTCTGTCGCTTCATCCCTCACTCTCCCTGCTTGGCCTACCCTGCAAAGGCTCATCACGATGCAGCCAAAGCAGCTCATGCAGAAGATTCTCCTGCAAGGGGCAAAGTGAAGACAGATGTTCCGTCTTTGTTCAAAACAGTAACACATGAGAATCGGCCTAATTTACGTCATTTTGCATTTCCATTAGCAACACCCTCTGCATGAAACCATAAGTGGGTTGGAGACATCTTAGGGTGGCTCCTTGGCCCTGTTCCAGGGGTCAGGGAGATGACCTGGCCACATGAAGAGCCTCTGAGAATCTGGACTCTTGGGGCTAGTCACTAACCAGCTGTGTGACTTTAAGCCACTTCACCTCTCTGTCTCAGTTTCCTTATCTGTAAGACAAAGAAGTCATATCAGAGCACCTTTTGTCTCTTTATGCCTCTAAAATGCTAGGATTTTAAGGCATTGTCTCAAAAAGACAAGACAAGCATCAGAAATTTAGCAGTGAAGTTACACTTTATAAATTATTCTTTCACCACTGTTTCCTCTTCAACTTTGGAAATGGACTCAGTTTTCTTTCCACAGTGTTTCTTTAACAAAAGCAGCCTGACTCATGAGTTAATTCAAATTTATTTGGGATGATTTTAGAAGGAAAACAAGTTCAAAGACTCGTTTGATAGGAAATGAAGCCAGAAGTTAGTTGCATATGGATGTTGAGAATAAATTTATAAGCTAAAAAGGTATGACAATTTTTTCTCCTGCCCAGTGTTTCTTTAAAAAAAAAAAAGATACTTTAAAATAAAAGAGTTTGAGATCTTCACATTTGGTCGCTGCATTTTCATTTAATTAATAACTGTCTTTGACCATTTTCATCTGGTAAATCAACCTAACTAGGAAATAATCAGGAAAAGCATTAGTGAACATATTGCCAATAAATTAGAGCATGGTGACTGAAGACATTTGAGTGTGGTTGGTCCTTGATCTTTTCATGGACCATTAGGAATAATTTCCACAGGGTTCTTGCAGGTGGAGGAAAAAGCTGGAAATGCTAAACAATTGAGTCCAACCAAGAAGGCAGAGCAGGGAATTGGTTGTGCTTTGACTGAACTAGAGTTGCCTTCCCCCAGTTAGAATCAAGGTCAAACTCACCATGACCTGGAGATCTGAGGAACTGGTTTTCCTGTCTTCTGAGGTCCTTCCCAACATGAACCACGGCTCTAATGCTGTGGTGTGACGTCGGTGGACCAGTGTTTAGGCTCTCTGGGGCTGCTTCAGGACAGTGCCAGAGGCAGAATTCTAAGATAGCCCCCAATCCCACCCTGGTGTAGACACCCTGTGTAATATGTGAATACAAAGGATTTCACTCCCATGATCAGGTTGTTAAAGGCATTGGAGGGATTACTGTGTGGGCCTAACCTAAGCACACAACCCTTGAAGTTTCTAGACATCAGAGACAGGAAGTCAGAGCATCAAAGCATGAGTGAGATCCCACATGTGCTGGAGAGGACCACGTGGCACAGCATGTGGGCTGCCTCCTTGAGGGGAGAGCTGCTCCTGGCCTACCACCAGCAAGAAAGCAGGGGCCTCGACCCTATAGCCATGAGGAGCTGAATTCTGCCAACAACCTGAACGAACTCAGAAGTGGATTCTTCCCTAGTCGAGCCTCCAGATGAGAACACAGAATCCGATGCCTGGATTCCAGCCTTTGAGACCCTGTGACGAGAACCCCGCCATGCTGTGCCTGGACCTCTCATCTGCAGAACTGTGAGCTGGTAAACAGGAATGTTCTAAGCTGATAGATTTGCAGTAAGTTTCTATGCAGCAATAAAAACTAAAAGGGTAGCCACACACCCAGGCTGAATGAATACAAGTGGTGGCATTAGAGATGGAGGGAGATGACATCTCCACATACAAACCTCATCCCCTTACAGGCATCTTAGCATCTTTAGGGCCAGCAGCATCTCACAGCTGTATTCCATCCTCCCCAGCATGGTTTGAATCCACTCTGTCTTGTAAAGTGGGAGACAGCCCTGAATTAGAGATTGGAGGACATGGATTCCATTGTTCTCTGCTTTGCAATTGCCTGATGGCATTTGACAAAGTCATTTTCCTCTGGGACTGTAGTTCAGTGATCTGTGTAAAAGCAATTGAATTAGAGGCTACCTAACCTCTAAGAGGCTGGTAGGATCTGTTGTGGTTTTGTGATTGCTCAATCCCCCCTCCCCAGGTGGCTGCTAAGTCTGTACCTGAGCACCTGGAGCAAAGGTATTGGCAGCTCCCTCCACGTGTGCTGGCCAGGTATTGGGCATAAGCCAGTTGTTGTCCTAGATATTATGAAATCCTCAAAATAGCATTTTGAGGACATGCTTAAGTTATGCTAGGTGAAAAGAGCAGGATCTGAAATAGCATGTACTGAAGAATTGGATAAAATCATTTAAACTGGGTCTGTTCATCCTTTCAGCTATTCCTCAGGAGGGGCTCATTCTGCAGTGGAGAAAGGAGCAGAAGCTGTGTGACCTGCCCCCTGCCCGCCCCCTCCAGATGTGCTTTGCATAGGAATCCTTCCTGGCCAAGCAGAAGTGGATCAGATACGACTAGAGTCACCAAACGCTTCCATTATTGCTAGACATGTGGGTGGTTTCCTTTTGGTTATTGTTGCTTTTCTTTCAATCTTTTTATTGTAGTAAGACACACAGAACATAACATTTACCGTCTTAATCATTTAAGTGTAGAGTTCAGTGATATTAAGTACACTCTTATTGTTGTACGACCATCACCACCATCCATCCCGAGAACTCTCTTCACCTTAGAAAACTGAAACTCCGTCCCCATTAAACAACAGATCCCCTTTTCCCTCCCCCAGCCCCTGGCAACCACCGTTCTACCTTCTGTTTCTATAAATTTGATGACTCTGGGGACCTCATGGAAGTATTTAAAACAATACAGGATGTGTCTTTTTGTGACTGGCTTCTTTCACTTAGCATCATGTCCTCAAGGTTCATCCAAGGTGCAGCGTGTGTCAGAATTTCCTTCCTTTTCAAGACTGAATAATATTCCACTGTATGGATGGACCACGTTTTGCTTATCAGCTTGGGTTGCTTCCATGTTTTACCTACTGTGAATAACGCTGCTATAAACATGGGTGTGCTCCTTTTTGTTTGTTGTTTGCTTGTTCGTTTTGAAGATTTTTTTGATGTGGACCATTTTTTTTTTGCAGTACGTGGGCCTCTCACCGTTGTGGCCTCTCCCGTTGCGGAGCACAGGCTCCGGACGTGCAGGCTCAGCGGCCATGGCTCACGGGCCCAGCCGCTCCGCGGCATGTGGGATCTTCCCGGACCGGGGCACGAACCCGCGTCCCCTGCATCGGCAGGCGGACTCTCAACCACTGCGCCACCTGGGAAGCCCCGATGTGGACCATTTTTAAAGTCCTTATTGAATTTGCTGCAATATTGCTTCTGTTTTCATATTTTGGTTTTGTGGCTGTGAGGCATGTGGGATCTTAGCTCCCCGACCAGGGATCGAACCCACACCTCCTGCATTGGAAGGCAAAGTCTTAACCACTGGACCGCCAGGGAAGTCCCCCTCCTTTTCGTTTTAATTAAACATTTTTTACAAAGTGCACAATTCTTCTGTATACAATTCAAAAATTGTTCTCAAAGTGAAATTATCCATGTGACATTCCCCCAGACAAGGACACAGAACACACCAGCACACAAGAAACCCCCTTGTGTACCTCCCACTCATTTCCCCCATCTCCCTCCCCAAAGGTAACTGCTGTCCTGACTTCTAAGGCCAATCCTAGTTACACCCATGTTTGATGTTATATGAATGGAGTCATATGATCCCTACTCCTCATGCCTGGCTTCTTTGCCCAACATTGTGAGCTCTGTGCGTGTTGTTGCAGGAAACAGTGGTTCAGTCCCTCCTCTTGCTGTGTAGTAGGTATTCCACCATATAAAAATATCTTTATTTATTGATTGATTCTATGCTGTGATGGAGCTTTGGTTTGCTTCCAGTTTGGGGCTATTCTGAAAAAATCTGCTATAAGTATTTTTAAACACGTTCTTTGTGGCTATGCACTCATTTCTGTGGGGTGTATACTGAGGAGTGGGATTGCTAGGTATAGAAAAGTCAGCTTTTGTAGATACTGCCAAATAGTATTTCAACAGTGTCGTTCCATTTATACCCCTTCCAGTCTTTCCCCATCCTCACCAACACTTGGTCTTATCCTTCTTTCAGATTTGGGTATTGTGATGACTATTTTGTGTGATCTTATTGTGATATAAGTGTCCATTTCCCTGATAATTGAAGGGAATGATTACATTATCTTATGGTCACTGGACTCTTGGCTATCCTCTTTTGTTGTGGGTCTCTTCAAGTCTCTTGCCCACTTAAAAAATTGGGATGTCTTTTTCTTATTGATTTATAGGAGCTTAAAAAAATGTTTCCTGGATATAAGACCTTCATCAATTATTTGTGTTTAAAATATTTTCCCCCATATTGTGCGGTTTGGCATTCATTCTTAATTTTTTTTTTTTTTTTGATGAGCAAAAGTTCGCAATTTTAACATAGTTCAATCAATCAGGCTTTCCTTTTAAGGTTAGTACAGTCTGTGCCGCGTAAGAAATATTTATCTACCACAAATGTATGAACACATTCCATTTTGACATTGTCTAAAGGATTTTCTGATTTCACATTTTTTTTTTTTGTGCTCTGTGCTCTGCAACAAGGGAAGCCCACGCACCGCAACAAAGAGCAGTCCCCACTTGCTGCAACTAGAGAAAGCCCGCGCGCAACAATGAAGACCAAACACAGCCAAAATATGGCCACAACAGTGAGAGGGCTGCGTACTGCAAAAAAAAAAAAAAAATTAAATAAATAAATTTATTAAAAAAAACATGATTGAGATCATACTGCATATGCACATTTTTATTCTGCTTTTTTGGTCTATTTATTGCTTTTTCAAACACATGGTTTTATTTGTCAATGGCACTATTCTCTTTCATAATGTCTTAATTTATGTTTTATTCCTTATGATCTCCTTCCTCTTATATTGTTTAATTAAAAATATTTTGTCCCCTTCCTAGCTGTTTTAGTTAAACATATAGATGATTTACATTTATTATTTTTATTCAAAATGAAATTTCAGATGTTGATTTTTTCTTACCCCCAAGATAATAGGTTTCTTTTTCCTGTAACTCTATTTTTTTAATACTTTATACAATTTTTTAAACATCTTTATTGGAGTATAATTGCTTTACAATGGTGTGTTAGTTTCTGGTTTATAACAAAGTGAATCAGTTATACATATACATATGTTCCCATATCTCTTCCCTCTTGCATCTCCCTCCCTCCCACCCCTCTAGGTGGTCACAAAGCACCGAGCTGATCTCCCTGTGCTATGCGGCTGCTTCCCACTAGCCATCTATTTTACGTTTGGTAGTGTATATATGTCCATGCCACTCTCTCACTTGGTCCCAGCTTACCCTTCCCCCTCCCCATATCCTCAAGTCCATGCTCTAGTAGGTCTGTGTCTTCACTCCCATCTTACCCCTAGGTACTTCATGACCTTTTTTTTTTTTCTTAGATTCCATATATGTGTGTTAGCATACGGTATTTGTCTTTTTCTTTCTGACTTACTTCACTCTGTATGACAGACTCTAGGTCCATCCACCTCACCACAAATAACTCAATTTCGTTTCTTCTTATGGCTGAGCAATATTCCATTGTATATCTGTGCCACATCTTCTTTATCCATTCATCTGTCGATGGACACTTAGGTTGCTTCCGTGTCCTGGCTATTGTGAATAGAGCTGCAGTGAACATTGTGGCATGTGACTCTTTTGTTGTGGTTGTTGTTTTTTGCAGTACGCGGGCCTCTCACTGCTGTGGCCTCTCCCGCTGTGGGGCACAGGCTCCAGACGCGCAGGCCCAGCGGCCATGGCTCACGGGCCCAGCCTCTCTGAAGCATGTGGGATCTTCCCGGACCGGGGCACGAACCCATGTCCCCTGCATCGGCAGGCAGACTCTCAACCACTGTGCCACCAGGGAAGCCCTACATGACTCTTTTTGAATTCTGGTTTTCTCAGGGTATATGCCCAGTAGTGGGATTGATGGGTCGTATGGTAGTTCTATTTGTAGTTTTTTAAGGAACCTCTGTACTGTTCTCCATAGTGGCTGCATCAATTTTTATTAAAGTCAGAACATCCTGTGGGACAAACCCATGATCCTCCCACTCACTAAGAAACAACTGTTAGTGGCTTTCAGATTGTTTTTATGTTTATGTACACTTCCCCCCAAAATTTTATAACTTCTGATTTCATCTAACATTTTATGAACATTTTCTATGTCAATATATTCGTTGCTTCAACATAATTTTAATGGCCATTTTAGTGTCTTATTGAGTAGATGTACTATAGTTTATATAATCACATTCATATTTTTAGGTGGCTAAGTTGTTCCTATTCTAACAGTTCCTACTTAGCAACACTGTTTTGTAATGAATGTTTTTTAATATTGTTTTTGGACATAGTTTACATTTGGAGAGGAGGAGCATTAAATTTCTAGAAGTAAAATTCACGAGTAAGAGGGCCTACCTATTTTTGGAGCTTCTATTGCCTGTGCGTATTGCCAATTTCCAGTTCAGACAAATTTCCACTTCTTCCTAGACGTCAGGATAGTATTTCTCTGTCTTCTCACATTTCCATCAACATGGGACATAGATATCTAATAGACCTCTTCTTTTCGATAGGGAATGATGGCATTTTTCTTTAGCTACTAGTGAGATTGAACTTTCCCCTAATTTATGTAGCAGTTATATTCACATTCTTAGTCCACTTCTATTCCATTGTTTCTTTTGAAATGCTCTCTCTATATCAAGACCATTAACAATTTGTCTGGTGTATTGTCCATTTTGTATCTTCTTTTTCATTTTATTGTTGATATAAAGAAGTTTTAGATGTCTGTGTAGACCGCTTCACTTACTTTTCTCTTTAGAGTTTTTGCTTTGGGGTTACGCTTAAAATTCCCCATGCCATTTTATGGTTATGTAAATATTCAACTGTCATGTCTTTTTGGACTTCCATAATTTTGTTTTTCTTTCATGTTTAATATTTTAATCACAATTGAAATTATTTTAGTTTAAGACAAAGCCATGGTTAACTTTATGAATTTATAAATGTTAGTTACCCTGTTTCCCCCATTGATTTGAAATGCCATCATTATCGTGTACTTAGTGTATATTTACAAATATATATGATATAAAACCCCCTGAAGATTATGGAACCAACTGGGTCAGAGGGCTAATAAGTGTCTGTGAGGTTTTCACACACAATTATCTCTGAGGATCAGGATGCATATTCCAACTGGGCTGCCATCTCCTCTGGGGCTGTGCAGAGTGAGCGTCCCAGCACACCTAAGCTGGTTCTTTCTGGTTCTCAGGGCGTGGTCAGTGGTCCCTGGATTTATCCTGGCTTCAGCCTCTTCATCTCCAAACCACTATCAACTCTCTCCCTTTATCTTCTTCTTCTCAGGTTTTGATTTCAAGGTTGCAGAGAGTCAGAGAGTTTTTCTTCCCCCACAATGTAACCACCCCAGTGCACAAAGCTACCTAATTAGGTTGGGCTTCTCCAACAGCAGATGCTGAGATAAGGATTTGGACACAAGTAATTTATCTTGGAGGGGCTTCTAGGAAGCACTGACAGGTGAATACAGAGTGGAACATGAGAGGAACGTCAATGACTGGGGGGGGACAGCTGGGCCCCATCCTCCTGGGGGCCTCTGGCCCACTGTGGATCACGTCTGAGTCGGCCCACCTGAGGGGTGCGAGAGCTGGGGTATTTATCCACCACTTCTTGTCCGTCATTGGTGGAGAGCTGATCCTAGGGGCCCTTAACTCCCTGGCATTCTGGCCTGCTCCTGCTGTAGAAGAAGGCTTGGGACAGAGCTTCAGGTATCATCAGTTTTACGCTGGGGTGGGGGGAATAAGGGAAGAACACCAACTGTGACTGCTCAGGTCCACCCCCTGGAAGTGTCCCCAACTGATGGTAGTCCAGGTGCTACTGAAAATACTTACACAATGGGAGAATTCAGGGTGGACTGCATCATGGTGGGGCAGCTCTGGTGAGAAAATCCTCTGCATTGAGCCCAAATAGCTCTCCTTCAAACTTCCACATTTTGTTCTAGTTCTGCCTCCTGGAAAAAAAAAAAGGATCAAAACATATTTTCCAGAGGAGTTTGAACAATGACCCAGAAACCAGAGTCTTCCCTCTTGCACACACTAGGGTACAGCCCTAAGTTGCATAACTAGGAGTTTGCCCCATCCTCCTTATTTATCTATTGTTGTCACTTCTTAGAAGAGTCAGCAGGATGCTCATGTGGGTGTAGCTGAGGGGAAGGCAACTCCATGTGTGTGTCAGTGGGGAGGGATGGAATAAAGTCCACTCAGCCATCAAGCACCTTGGTTAGGTCAGCTGCTCCAGGGAGTTGGGGAAAAATGTACCATTGAATGACTAATTCATGAGTCATGGAATGTTTATGCTCATTTTCAGATTTTTTTAAACTCACAAATGCTTCTTTCCCACAAGCAAACAATTGCCATTTCTGTCCTAAAAGACGGTAGATTGGCCAATTCTATCATCATCTTAATCTCCTACCACATACTAATGGAATACATGCATTTCATTTGGCTTAGAAGAAGATGGATTCCCCAGACAAAATCTGATTTTAGTCTATTTCATTTCTTGCTCCATAAGTAAATCCCAGATGACATGAAAGGAGGCCAGTGGTTGCGGCCACCCCATAACGACAAGTCCACAAGCCAGAGACACTGGGGAAGGAATTTATACTTTGCATTCACTGGCTTTTCTTCAAGTATTTGGGTGGGGCACTTGCATCTCATATTTTAATGACGGGGAGAGTGATAAATGAGATCATAAACTAAACTCTATTGTCATCGCTTTACAATTGTTAACTGGGATTAATTACAAAGAATATGGGCTAGAAGCACCCCTCAGGTTCATACATTGAAGGTCATTTTGTGAGATGTTCGAGGGTGCCAGGAAGACTCTTGTTTCTATCATTTCAGCTGGCTCATACTCCCAGGTCTGCTGGGAGAACTGAGTCCGTGGGATTAGGAATTAATTTCTGACCTAGAAGTCAGAGGCTGGGCTGTGCAGATCTGCAAAGGGAAGTTCTCATTTACAAAGGCAATTCCACCCTCGTTGGTAGTGTGTACCCAAACCCCAGCCCAAAAAGCATGTGTTCCCAAGGGTCACCTCCTCCCTGAGCCCCTGACTTGCCCTCACCCCAGAGCTGGGCACTGCTCTCCTGGCTGGATCTCCAAGCCTGCGGGCTGAGCAGGGAGCTCCACCTCTGGAAGAGCCCCAGAGGTGCCCAAGAACTTTGGGAGCCATTGCTGAGATTGGCTTCTGGCTCTGGCCCAGTCCTTCTTGGGCTCCTGAGGCAGCAGAGACTCAGAGGAGGCTCTCCATCATGGGAAGATGCTGGTCCTGGCAAAGAACAAAGATTCAGTGCTTGTGCTCTGGTCCAGGCCATCCCTGCTTCTGTTCAGTTAGTGAAGATTGAGGTAGGAGGCCTGGTCCATCCTCAGCAATGTAGCAAGATGGCGCAGGGCCAAGGCATCTTGGGACACATTGAACAACTTCAGAAGCTGCTCTTTTAGCTCATGACCAGTTTTTAACCATGGCTTTGGTGTTGGGGAGACAGAGGTCAAGATGAACATTTAAGATTTTAGGAGGCTGAGGGGGAAAGGTGCTCTACGCCCACAGTACTAGGCTGACTCAGAAATCTTTTGAATAGAGATCCAGAGAGCCCAGAACCTCAATGACCTAGAAATACATTCAGGAACAAGTAGATATTTATAAATATAATCAATACTCTGTAGGGTATGGGAATATGTGTTTCTGCAAATTTGGTTGACATTTCATCAGGCAAGGAATGGGTTTACAATGGAGATGATCAGTGGCATTTGCTGCAGTGCCCTCCCTGGGGTGGGCACCGGGAGAGTGTGTGAAAGAGAAAGAGACTTGAGTATTGGGGGCCTTTAGTTCTCTCTGGGGCTAGGTCATTACATCATCTCTGGTCAAACACGGTCCTTAGAGCCATCCCTGATTTCCTCTTTGACCCATTAAGTCACTATGATTCTTACCTGCCTGGACGGTCCCTGGGGGTAAAAGGACACTTGAGTCCCTGGGCAGGACAGCAGCACGTGGATTCCCTGGTGGGGCTTTTCCCAAAATTTTCCACATGGTGGGTTCTGCCAAGCTCATTTCCTTTCAGAGAACTGAGACGTTTCCTTGGTGTCGTCAGACTCATTCATTATCTATTTTTATATTAAAAGAACAGAAATTTCATTAACTAATAAAAACTGGGGGAAAATGTCCATTGCCACATAATATTGGGGACAGATGTGTAATTTCAAAGCATGCATAAATGTACTCTATTTTCCAACAAAGTGGAAGCCAGTCGCTCTTAACAGCCCTTACCAATTAGCAGTGTTCCCTCCTCATCCCACTACGCCCACCGCCTGACACACACTGATGGCTGGACTTGCTGTCGCACAGCCTGAGATTTAAAGGAGATTGTCAGCCTGGGCTAACCTCAAATCCCACCTTGATGCTGGCTGCCAAGGGTGGGCAGTTTTTGAGGTTCCTTGTCCCTCCTTCTCTTCTCCTCTGGCCACCCTTTCTACCAGCCATGGTTCCATGGTTCCTGATGAAGACTTTCCATTGTGTTCCAGCCAACTTCCAGGGCTTCTGCAAGGTGACATGGTGTGGGAGGAGACCCAGAGATCAGATTCAAACCTGGGTTCCACCCTTCACTGCTTTATGAATCCAGACAAGCCATCTTACTTGTATCTGAGCCTTGGTTCTTCCCCTGAGCAGAGGGAACACACATTATAAAAGGGGATATGTAGTTATATATCTCATATGTGAGGAATAAATTAAATAATGTGGACAAAATTCTCTGTACTGCTTGACACATAGTTAAGGCTCAATAAATGGGAATGATGACACCATGATGGCCATGATGGTAGCGATCAAAGATCTCAGTGTAGGGACTGGCTGAGATTAGACACTCAACCAAATTTAAGAAGACAAATTGGATGATGCTAAATAACCACTTGTATGAATAAGGATGCTTTAGAGTTACAAACTGCTTGCAAATTCATTGTCAACTTTCATCCTTACCTGTGCAGCAGGTAAGGCAGAAATGCGTGACTCATTTTACTACCGAGGAGGCTCAAGGTCATAGAGTAGCAGGTTGGGGGACAGGCTTACTTGGGGTCACGTTCTCTCCTGGCACCTCCCTGTCCTTGTGCAGTGCCCCCTGCAGCGTCACCTCCCACCTTTCTCTACACATGGCCCCTCCTGTCCTGCCTGCTTTCCTCCGCTGTCCCCTTTGGGGTCTCCTGGTGTCTCTATCTGAGCAGTACAGAATGATGATGCCTCTGCTGAGACTGCTGTTTGGCAGGAGGTACAGGTGTCTTGTGGGCACACTTCATGCATCTTGGACTCACACTACCTCACTGTTCTCGGCTCAGGAAGGATCTCGTCATGGTGTCTTATCAGCTGTGATTACACTGGCCTTGTGTCATTGACCCAGAAGAGCTTCAGCCTGGGTACTGGTCACAGAGTTAGGGGCTTATTATTGGAAAGATGTTAGCTATTATAACTGAGGGTGTAAACATTGAGGTGAAAATTAGGCCATCACAGGTGAGGGGTGCCACCATCTTTGTCTCCTCAGAAACAAGGTGAATGGGATTGTTTGTTGGCTGTTGGCACCTCATCTTAGGCCTCAAGCTGGAGGGCTCAGGAGGGCCCATCTGCCCAGGCTTTTCCCTACTGTGCACACCTCACGTTGTGGAGCATCACCCAGCCTGAGGGCATGGTCTTCCTGGAGCAGGGATGGACCATCCTCTCTGGTCAAGCTGGTCTCGCCTTTGCCTCCAGGTGAACCCAGAATGGCCACAGCACATCTCCTCTCACCCCACCTGTGCTCTGCCCAGCGTCCCGACACCCCAGTCGGCTGGCCCAGGGAAGCCCAGGGGATGCCATTTGTCATGGTGTCCTGAAGGGTCTTGGAGCCTCCTACTCTGGTCCTCCCAGTCACCACTGGGGGAGGGAGTGTTTGTGGGGTCTGCTCTATCTCAGGGGGTGTCCCACCTGGTGGAAGAGACTAGGAAGTCAGCCCCAGGATCCCTAACTCTAGGTTAGGTCACTTTTGACTGGTGTCCATGTGCACAGAAAATACATATGAACAGAAAATACAAACGTGCAATAGCATAAAAATTATGTGGGTGAGAAAAGAGAGAAACACACTTTGTAAAGGGTGTACTGCAGGAAGTAAAACGCAACTGTAAATAGCAAACTGTTGTCTAACTTCAAAAGTCAAGAAAAAGATTGTTTGTGTGAAACTGGAGATGAAAGAATAAGTGAGACAACAAAGGCGAAAAGAGCTGGCGAGAGATGGAGAGGAAGCTTGGTGTGAGGAGGGAATACAGTTGTGAAGTCAAAGAGGTCATTTCAGAATGACAGTTCTGTGAAGGGCAACACTGGCACTTAGAACATCCACTCAGTGACATGGAGGATGAGCCTGAGAAAGCACCAGAATGTGCCTGGAAAAAGCAAGTGATTTAGAAAGAAGGAAAGGTGAAGATCCTGGGGGTAGGAGGAGAAGAACAGACCCAGCAGCTAAGGGGTCAGTGGCCCTGAAGAGGAGCTGGAATAAATGGCACAAAACAGTATTCAGACAAGCGGAAAGAAAAATAGCCTGAGAACGGCTACTGCACAGCAGAAACGGGCTCCCCAGGACCCGCTACGTTCAGAAAGGGAGAAATACCCTGACACATACTGATAAACACTTGAACTTCAGGAAGAAGAAGGAATCCTATGAATACTTAGGTCAAAAAGCAATAGGACATTCTTTTACACGTAGCTGTCCAGTTTTCCCAGCACCACTTATTAAAGAGGCTGTCTTTTCTCCATTGTATATTTTTGCCTTCTTTATCAATAATAGAACTACCATATGACCAAGCAATCCCACTACTGGGAATATACCTTGAGAAAACCATAATTCAAAAAGAGTCATGTGGGCTTCTCTGGTGGCACAGTGGTTGAGAGTCTGCCTCCCGATGCAGGGGACATGGGTTTGTGCCCCGGTCTGGGAAGATCCCACATGCCACGGAGCAGCTGGGCCTGTGAGCCATGGCCACTGAGCTTGCACGTCTGGAGCCTGTGCTCTGCAACGGGAGAGGCCACAACAGTGAGAGACCTGCGTACCGCAAAAAAAAAAAAAAAGGGGAGTCATGTACCACAATGTTCATTGCAGCTCTATTTACAATAGACAGGACATGGAAGCAACCTAAGTGTCCATTGACAGATGAATAGATAAAGAAGATGTGGCACATATATACAATGGAATATTACTCAGCCATAAAATAAACAAAATTGAGTTATTTGTAGTGAGGCGGATGGACCTAGAGACTGTCATATAGAGTGAAGTAAGTCAGAAAGAGAAAAACAAATACCGATGTTAACACATATATATATGGAATATAAAACAAAAATTAATGGTTCTGAAGAACCTAGGGGCAGGACAGGAATAAAGATGCAGATGTAGAGAATGGACTTGAAGACATGGGGGGCAGGGAAGTGTAAGCTGGGACCAAGTGAGAGAGTGGCATGGACATATATACACTACCAAATGTAAAATAGATAGCTAGTGAGAAGCAACCACATAGCACAGGGAGATCAGCTCAGTGCTTTGTGACCACCTAGAGGGGTGGGATAGGAAGGGTGGGAGGGAGGGAGACGCAAGAGGGAGTGGATATGGGGATATATGTGTATGTATAGCTGATTCACTTTGTTATAAAGCAGAAACTAACACACCACTGTAAGACAATTATACGCCAATAAAGATGTTAAAAAAAAAAAAAGCAATAGGACAGAGAGGGATGGCCCGAGGCCTTCCCTTAGCTCCAAATGGACGGTAAACTGCTGACCTGTGGGAGGCAATGGGAAGATATGTCAGACGTGTAGGTGTTGGTGGGGATGTGCAGGTGGTGGTGCAGATGTGCAGGTGTTGGTGCAGGTACGCCACTGCCATCCTGACATCTACTCGTTGGAAAGGCTCAGTGGGAAAAGACTGGTATCCAGCGACCCATGAATGAGACTGATGACAAAGTCACCATTCACAAGTCAAGTGAAAACAAGCTACCATCAAGGAGACCTTTTTTCCTCCATCATTTGAAGATGATCTGATTTATTGAAAAGCAATAACAAGCGTGAGTTCAGAGGTAGCTGGTGACAAAATGAAATTCCAGGAGTTCATGGTCTGTCTACATGTTCTGTGTATTGATTAGCAAAAACAAACACGTTTCTCCCTCCATCTATATATACCAGGTTGAG
Source organism: Neophocaena asiaeorientalis asiaeorientalis (assembly GCF_003031525.2). Lineage (NCBI taxonomy): Eukaryota > Metazoa > Chordata > Mammalia > Artiodactyla > Phocoenidae > Neophocaena > Neophocaena asiaeorientalis. Next base: position 2,272,037 of record NW_020171809.1, on the reverse strand, counting down.
GAATATAGATATTCTCACTTATTCATTGAATAATTTTCCAGAAATGGGGATGTTTTCATGTCCATTGTATATAGTAAATATTTTCTACTTTCTTTGCCTGAAAAGGTGACATCTTCAAATCAATGGCATCTTCGAGTTAATGAAATGTGGCTCAATGGAAAATCGCTTTTCATTTTCAAGAGTAACAGAACGATCAAGAATAGAGCTCTAGAAATCATGAGAAATGTGACAATGCTGGTGAGAGTCTCTTCAGAGTGACACCTGCGTTCCCACATGGGAAGATTTCGCGTTTAAATGTGCCCATTCTCCCGGGAAGGTGCCTTGATGCCTTGGGGATGAAATTCTTGTTAAAATCCCCAAAGTCTATTGGGGAACAAAATGATATTAAGTCACTTGGAAAAAATGTGCAAGAATAACCAAGAATACTCTGAAAAATAACCATGTGAAATGACCCAGAGAACCAAATAGCAAACTACCTTAAGATAATGACTAAAGTAGCCCAGTACTCGTGTGGACAGAAATAGAATAATGGCAGTCAATAGACAATCCAGAAACGACTCAAGACATTTTAGCATTTCTTACATGAAAAGGGGGAATTAAGTCCATGTAGTCAAGATGAACTCTGCAATAAATGTTACTGGCATAGGTGGCTACAATTTTTGAAAAAAAAATTGAAGCTGGATTCTTACCTCACGATAAAACGAATTCCAGATGGTTCGAAGAGATAAGCATAGTGCAAATGAAATGGTAACGGAATTTGAGGGAAATATGGGTGCATACTTTTGCACTCTGGGGGTGAAAAGGCTTTTCTAAGCATAAAACTGAAGTTAGGAAAGAGAATGGAAAAGTTTTATTACTCTTTCTAAAAATGTGAAACTGACATATGGGAGGCGGAAGGCAAATGAAGCAGTGACGTCACCGTGGGCATCCAGAGACAAAGGCTTGCTCCGTGCGAGTTATGACAACATGGCCTCACCTAGAGCCCAGAGCTGTCATCAGCCTTCACAGGGTCACCTACTGAATGCGGTGGGCTGGGATTGTGTCACAGATGGGACACCGGCCCCGAGAGCTCACAGAAATCAGTGTGGGAAAGGACAAACATCATCCTAGAAGAATCAGCCATTTACAGCAGAAGTAAAAATGAATTAATCCGAGGGGGAAAATGATTCAAATGCACTGTTTGTCAAAGAACTGGACATGGAGAAAGCAGTCAGGTATCTCACTGATTGTGAGAAGACAGGAAGTGGTGACAGGCGGGTCCAGGGCTGCCCGAGGGGCCCCGAGGAGGCCGGATGGCAAAGTGGGCGGAGTAGCCAGGCAGCTTCAGTCACAACTGGGTAAGTTGCTTCATCTCTTGGCCTCAGTCTCTGCATCTGTAAAGTGGGAACAATGATGCCATCACCATTTCGTGACTGTGAGGCTTTTATGATTACTTCAGGTGCCTGGCATGGAAGCATAGGGACCATGTGTAAATATAGTCAAATATATCAGCACTAGGCCCTCAATATCCCAGTCACTGGTCTTTTCTCGGGAGCCCATGCATCAGCAGGAAATGGGAAACTCTTGGAGCCCATCCTGGGAAACATCACAATTCCCTACAGGGGTTCTCCTAACACCAGTGACGCATCAAGTCCATCTTGGGGCCTGGAAAATGGAGCAAACCTCCAATATCTGCAGAAATTCTTTCTTCTGCTCTGTTGGGGGTCTGAGGAAGTCTCTTAGCTCTTTAATGGGCAGAAAGAAGGAAGGAGTGGGGAGAGATGGGAAGGAGTGGGGAGAGGTGGTGGGAGCGGCAACTCCCATCATGGGATGGGACGATGGTGTGATGTCCCTTGGGGGCAGGCTGAGCTGTGAACAGTCCTGTCATGTCGAGATGGGCCTCTGGGCCCTCCCGACTCCTCCACAACCCCTGTGTGTGAGCAGGGCATATCCAGGAGTGGCTGGAAGCCCACCAGGCTGAGGGAGCGGCAGCCCTGGCCGCCCAGATGTCTCTTTCTTCTGTGTCTTCACCAGCCCCACTCTCATGCCTCTGGCTTTTCCTTCCACGTGTTCTCAAGTCAGATCTGCCAACTCTGCCCCCACAGTGCAGCTGCCCCAGGCCTCCTGCGGGCACCAGTCCTGCCCGCTGGCCATCATGGTGGGCGCACCAGCCTGTCTGCCTTCCGCTGGCTCATGGGCGAAGGCCGAGGACCCCCAGCCCCACCTCCTCTCCTTGGGCTGTGCTGTTGCCTCCATCATCGTGACCCTAGCTTTCCTTGCCAGACTCCTATCCTGGGTCACCCCGCAGAGAGCAGAGGCTGGGGCTCCCTAGATTCTGGCAGAGGGCTAGATCTAGGCAGAGGGCTCCCTAGGTTCCTGAGGGTGTTGGCAAGCCCGGGAGGGCAGAGGTGAGGACAGAAAGGAGGAGGGAGAGTCAATACAGGGACACTTCATTTCTGTGGGGCGGGTGTTGACCACAATGACACCCCTGGGGAAGTGCTCATCCCCCCTTGGACAAGGGTGGCTGCTGGCGTCAGCTCCCCGTCCCTCACTCTGGATACAGGCTCCAGGCTGGGTGATGCTGGGTGCACTGGTGTGAAGCTGGCCAGCGCCTGTGGAGACCTGGTCACGGCAGCAGTGGCTGGCGGGAGAGGTGGGGCAGAGTGGTCTGGACGTGGTACGTAAGAGATGTCCCTTCCTGAACGCCTAGTTGGATGACAACCTCCCCAAAGGCCCCCCTCCTCCTTCCACTAACTTTGCACCCAGCATCGTTTCCACAGGTAGTTGCAGTTGACTGTACACCGTAAGCTGGGCATCAATGCACTCATGACTTTTGTTCCAGAGGTTTTGGTAAGTTCGATGACCGCACCATGGACTGAGGCTGCCCAAATGTGATTGAGAAGCATTAATAGAAGCAGAGTGTCTGCAGTAATGGGGGGCAGAATCCCCATCCATCGGGGACAAGTCAGACCCTCACTAAAGCATCCGGTTCCTTCTCGAGCTGTGCTTTTAGAGCTGCTGGGTTTGATCACCTTTCACCCTCTGTGTCCCGAGAGATGGGGCCCTGAGAAAGCTGGGGCTATGGGTGAGCCCCGTATTCCTGCCCTGAACGCTGGTTGTCTTTCTCATAGAAAACCTCCTACCACCCATCCACCTTCCTCCTCGAGGCTGGAGGCTGGGGCAGACCGCCCCTCCCTCCCCAGTCTCCTGTCTGCTGCTGCCATCCCAGCCCCTAAAGTGGACCCTGAATTCCTCTAACTGGAAGATACCTCAATGCAAAGAGAGAGCGAGATAAAGTAGCTACACCTACGGGAACCCGCCGGCCTCACAGGGCAAGGTTTCCCAAACTCACATGTCTGAGATCTTCACCGGTCCCCCTAGTCCAGTGACAGGGGGTCCTCCCACCTCTCTCCTGGGGGCCAGCCTAGATTTGGGGTGAGGACGTCTGAGGTCTCAGAGTGCCCCACACCCCCCCAGACCCATCACGTGGCCTCTGTCCACCGATTTGATGTCTTCTTTGCTCCTCTAGCCCACCTTTCCTTGTGACCCTGAGGTCACAGGTGAGGGTTTGGGGATGTGAAAGGGGCACCAGTGCGCCACTGGAGGAGGAGGAGAAGGGTCAGTGAAGGCAACGGGGTGGCCTGGGCGCTACCCCCGCTGTGGCCACGTCGTGAGGGTGAAAGCTCAGATTGCCGAGGAGCCGGCGGGTGGGAGCTGGAGAGAAAAGCCTCAGCTGAGACCCTGGGGAGGAGGTTCTGGGGATGCCAGGAGGCGTGGAGGTGATTCCTAACGGTGGAGTGGACACCAGCAGAGTCGGGGGGTGTCTGGGGGGTGCCTGGCCCCAAAGCCTTTACAAAAAAATTGATTGATTGATTTTCTGCGGTACCACACAGTTTGTGAGATCTTAGCTCCCCGACCAGGGATTGAACCCGCACCCCCTGCAGTGGAAGTGTGGAGTCTTAACCACTGAACTGCAGGGAATTCCTCCAAGGCTTTTAGAGCGAAGTTGCATGAGTCTATGAATGAAATTCCTTCTCCAAGGGATTCTCAGCCCTAGCATCTTAGCTCTGGGTCAACTAAGGATATTATGGTCCTAAAACTCATGTGTCCTGACCCAGACAAGCTAGAGAGTGGGCGAGGCGGGGCTGTGTCAGGCCTCGGAGAGACAAGCTGTCCTGCACGTCCTGTGGGTATCAGGTATTTGGCTCCCACACGGAAGTGGTCGGGCCCAAGTAGAAACGTCCTGGCGCTTCCAGGATAACTCTGCAGATGGAGAAATTAGGGGAATTTGGGGCTCTGGAATTAGTTATGCTCCTTTGACAAAGGGAGCTGATGGACCCAGGAATCCAGTGCCAACAGCCCAGGGGTGCCTCAGCGCCATTTAAAGTCTACACATCCAGACAGAAGAGGGGGTGGTTGGACAAGACGGAGATTTAAAAAATAAATATTTTTTAAGAGCAGTTGTAGATTTACCGAAAAATCATATAGTATTGAGAGAATTCGGTCTCCATTTTGCTCACCCCAAGGCTTTGGTGGCTTCTGTCTAGCAGAAGGCACACCTGTCCGGGGGTCGCCATGCAGATGGCCCGTTGCTGACGGGCTCTTTTATGCAGCTCTTCTGTTAACATTTCTGATGTTACGTTCTTATAAGCACTTGTGAGGTGCGTGCAGCTCTCCAGGCCTGGAGCGAGGGGAAGCACATCACAGGTGGGCACTGGGGCGAGCACAGCCCAGGAATGAGGGGGGAGGGCAGAGAAGCACTGAAGGGCACACTCACGGGGACCAAGGGCCACTCCCAGGCCTAGGTGGCCACCTTGGCAGGTCTAAGGAACTGGGCTGCCCTGGGGGTTGTGCTACACTGAGAGACAGAATCTGTCAGCATTGGTGGGACCGTGCAGGGGCTGTTCTGGGTCTTGCTGTCTGTGCCCGTCACGTGGCTGCCTCCTTCAGGGATGGATGACTCTCCCTTGTCGGGGGCGGGGACTCTGAGCGCTCCATCACTTCTGAAACCCGACACCCGGGTCAGACTGTGGCACGCAGCCAGGTCAGTACAAGGTCACTGCAGGATGAATTTCTGTCCCAGGAGTCCCCTTTGTAGGCTGAATAACAACCCTGCAAAGATGTCCCCATCCTTGTCCCTGGAAGCTGACAATGTTACCTTATGTGGAGAAGGGTGTGACCAGGCGAAGGGTCTGGAGATGGGAGATCATCCTGGACTCTCAGTGTCGGCCCCATATCAGCACAGGCTCACCGTCCAGGAGGGGGGCGGGAGTGAAAGCCACGTGAGGGTGGAAACGGGGAGAGAAGGACGTGTGATGGGGCTGCCAGCCCTGGGATGCAGCAGCCTCAGTCCTGGCCCAC
>NW_020171809.1:2199290-2266355 GCF_003031525.2 Neophocaena asiaeorientalis asiaeorientalis | reverse complement strand
CCCACATCTTATTTATCCCCATAAAACTCTGCTCAGATTTCTGACTTCAGGACTGTAAGAGAATAGACTTCGATTGTTTAGCTGTTAAGTTTGTGGTATCTGTTACAGCAGCAGCAAGACACAAATACAGGCCCCATGTCGCCTGTAAGGTGGATTAAAACTTTTTTCAAAAATTATAAATGAATTCCTACATGTTCCTGCTGCCAAGCAGCCGCGACGGCGGTCCTGTTTCCCTGTTTTACAGATGAGCGAGCGGAGGTACAGAGAGGTCGAGGATCCCACCCAAGGTCACGGAACCTGTCCCGTTTCTCACCTCCCAGTTCAGAAACACAACCTCCAGTGCGGGGCTGGCTGTGATCCCCTCCAGGCCCAGCCCTCCCGCCTTCCCTCTCGGACAAGGTTCCGAGTTTGCTTGTGGACAAACGCATCCCTGGGAGAAGCACAGTGGTGGGGACTCAGGAGCAGAGAGAGGACCCCGAGGGGGGAGGAACAGGCCTGCTGGGGACAGAGGGACAGAGGGACATGGTGGTTCCTGGGATGGGCTTCCCCACAAAGAAAAAATCTCTGTGGTTCCACCACGTGGCGCCCTCACATGCAGTCAAGGGGGCTTGTGCTTCCACGAGGGAGACGCGTTGCAATGGGGAAAGGATTCAGTTGGAGGAGGGGCAGGTGGGGGACGCACAGTGAGGCCCCGGCTGTTGGTCTGGAGATGCTCGGCACGTTTTTCCCATTTATGCCTTTCCTGCTCGTGCCTGTCGCTCCTCTGTGCCGTTGACCATCCCCACAGATACAAGCACGCATGACAAATAGCGCAGAAGAACAGGATGCGCCATGTCACCCAGGGCGCCGTGGATAGGGTGGGGCGAAGGTGACATTGTGGGTGCCGGCCCTCACCGTGGGCTTGTTAGGAAGAGGCGGCCGGTCGCTGGGCCCAGGAGCGGCCAGGGGCGGCGATCTTGTTTGGGCCCCTCACGCCCGCCCCTCCACCTATCCCACCTCTGGCAGGGGTGACAGCCAGACTTCAGGGGCCATGGGGGGGGGACATTGAAAAGTATGTAAGGAGGACCCTCAGGGCACCTGGGGTCTTACAGCTGTGGCTTCAAAGCCCCGGGGAGTCTGTGTTTGATCCCGTTAACGGCTCAAAGCTCGACACCCAAAGACCTCACCTCCTGTGCTCTGCCCCCTGCTCTGGAGAACAGGCCCATGGTTTTGGTTTCCATGTAGCCATTATGACCTTCGACAGATGTGTCTGAGGAACAGAAAGGCGGAGACAGAGGCGGAGACAGGAGAGAGAGCAAAATGGGGGCAGAGAGGGAGACAGAGGTGGGGGCAGAGTCAGAGGTACCAACGTCAGCTTTCAAGGCAATTCCGGTCCTCACTGCTTTTATTTGCTGTGTTTCCAGCGTTTCATCTGGGAGCGCTTTGTAGCGAAGCTAACTGCGTGTATTTCTTTGGAGGGCGAGCCCAGGGGCCGAGGCTCCCCTGCTCTCCTTGTGGTCAGAGGGGGTTCCTCTCACACTTTCCTGAGGACAGAGGAGGCATCTTTTTGATGCCTCTGTATGTTAGTCTGTTATACGTCTGTGCAGAGAGAACTGGGGTGAGGGATCCCCCTGTTGGCCTGGCCATAGCACCGCCCACCCTGTCCCCAAGCCACCTTCCCCCAGCCAAAGAGCTGAGCCCTCCCTGCTCTGCACTCCGCACACCACACTCTGAACGCGGCACACGGCACACAGCACTTGGCATGCGCTCCATCCAAAGTCTTCTGCTCCCTGTCTTGGGGCCCTTGGGCCCTCATGTGCCTCTTTAATTTGTATTTGTCAAGAGGTTTTTGGCCACTTATTTTACACCTTAACTCTCTCCTGACTTCTCCCCAATTCTCACAGGTCTGTCCACATTGTGAATTTTTCAGTGTCTAAGCCACCGGCTTCTCTTTCTATTAGAAGAGCCTCCTTCCCCTGGTTGGTTAAGTGGTTGCTTCTGGAGAAGGGAAGGGGTCTCAGCTGCTGGTGACCTCTCACCCTCATCTCCCTGACCCCACGTCTCCATCCTCCACACACATTCTGTCCCCTCCACTCCCCACTGACATTGTCAGGATGGCTTATTTGCGGCTGCTTTTCATTTTACGAGACATCCTGGTTAAGAAATACTAACGCCCTGATGCTTAAGGCCAGGTGCTTGCTCAAACCCACGCCGTCACACCCCTAATACTTAGTACCTCACACCCCCAAAGGAGCCTCCAGGAGTGGCAGTCAAGTCCTCACCCAAGGGGGCCCGAGTGTGTTAGGGTCACAGAGCAGTAGCTGCAGAGAGAAATCCTCAAGACAGGGACGCCTTGGAGGCTGACCACAGGAGTGGCTTCTGGCGGGTCTGCCTTGACGGGCTGGAGGATGCCTTTAAAGCCCTTGTCAATATCTCAGATGAGGTCGGACCTTTCCTACTTTACAGAGCTCATAAATCCTACCGTCCAAGGTATTTACATTAAAATGTTGGCCTGCATCTCAGAAACGGAATTCTAGGAAGAAGGATATTTCTCCTCTTGGACACACGCTACACTTTCTCTGTGGTCTGTTGGAACCTGAAAAGCACCTGGAGAGGACTTGTCTTGGCTCAATTTTGTGATGAGTCCGTGGGTCACCAGCCCCTCGGGAGCTGCCCCGCAGGCTCCTCCACATGCCGAGCCAGCTGAACGTCCACATTAGCCGAAGTGCTTGCTTTACTGGCTCTGACTTTAAACAAACTGATTTCTACTAAGTTGCCGTGTGTGTACCACAGCAGAGCAAGCCTGTGACATCACATCTCCTTAGACAGTCACCCCGCTGGAAAGTGAGTGGTCCCCGGAAGCACATGGTAGAGCGTCTGTCCTTTTGGAGGGTAAACATTTGGAACTTTGTCTATTGGCTTTTTTTCCTTTTTAAAAATTTTTATGTATTTATTTATTTCTTTTTGGCTGCGTTGGGTCTTTGTTGCTGTGCGCGGGCTTTCTCTAGTTGTGGCGAGCAGGGGCTACTCTTCGTTGCGGTGCGCGGGCTTCTCATTGCAGTGGCTTCTCTTGTTGTGGAGCACGGGCTCCAGGCCCACGGGCTTCAGTAGTTGTGGCACTTGGGCTCAGTAGTTGCAGCTTGAGGGGTCTAGAGCGCAGGCTCAGTAGTTGTGGCACATGGGCTTACTTGCTCCACGGCCTGTGGGATCTTCCCGGGCCAGGGCTCGAACCCCGTGTCCCCTGCATTGGCAGGCAGATTCTTAACCACTGCGCCACCAGGGAAGCTCTGGCTTTTTTTCTTAGATGTTCAGTGGATCACAAAAATATATATTCTTCATGCAGACAAATACAGTTTGAACTTTAAGGATTATTCTAAAGCTGGAAAATAAAAATTGCTTAACTCTTCTATTAGATGCATTTGAAATAAATCTAAAAACAAGCCTCTTTTTGTGGCTGGCCAAAGAGAACCGTCTGTCTCATCAGGCCCTGAAATGTCACGAGGCTGAGGCCCCACAGCTGCCCCACCTCCGGGCAAAGAAATCCAGACTAGAAACCTTCCCGCGTTCGCCAAGGACTGGGTGGACTGGGCAGCAGTTGTTTGGCGGGAGTAACATCTTGCCGCCTGTAGTCCAAGTTGGTGGAAGAGTGGTTTTGTGCAGTTTTCCAGACGGCCTGGGGAGATGCATGCGACTCACTACGAGGTTTCCGCCTAGGGTCACGGGCTGCATGGAAGTGGCGGAGGAGGAGAATGACCCTCACTTCTCAGCCCCCAAGGTACCTGCTTCACCGAGAGACTATTCCTCCACATCTGTCTGATCCTGGTCAAATGACAAACAGATGCTTAGAGGAAATCATCTTTAAATCAATTCATACTGGGGCGTAAATGACTAATAGAGCCCTAACAATCACATTTGCATTGTTAAATGAGATGCTTTGCTAAATTAGTAAATTTTTTTTTTTTTTTTTTTGCGGTACACGTGCCTCTCACTGTTGTGGCCTCCCCCATTGCGGAGGACAGGCTCCGGACGTGCAGGCTCAGCGGCCATGGCTCACAGGCCCAGCCGCTCCGCAGCATGTGGGATCTTCCCGGACCGGGGCACAAACCTGCATCCCCTACATCAGCAGGTGGACTCTCAACCACTGCGCCACCAGGGAAGCCCCTAAATTAGTAAATTAAAAAAAACAATTAATTTTGGACTAATTATAGACTTACAAGGAGTTGTGAAAATTGCACAGAGAGGTTCCACCGACCCCTCCCCCAGCCTCCCCCACTGGGGACTCCTTGCAGGGCTGCAGTACTTTATCAAGACCAGGAAGAGCTCACAGAGTTACAGGTGGGCACGGAGCAGTGTGAAGCGTTAGGCAGTGTGAATGTGTGCATATTACAAGTACGGGGACGTATCTTTGTAATCACTTCTCGCGATTAGTCTTGCTTTTTACAGCTTCTTTCTCTCTGCCTCTGACTCCAAAAGTTCTCTCAGCATTTTGATAATCCCCTGGGCTCCACCACCGCCTGCGACCCCATGGTGGTCCTGGCTGGAGGGTCGCTCTGTTTTCTTTCCTGGTCGACGCGTGTAACTTCTGTTCCAGCTAAACGGACTCCCCTGCTGTCCCCTGAGCCTGAGTTTCTCCTCCCAACACAGCCTCCTCCACCTGGGCCATCCAGATCCGATCAGCTCCATCCCGGTCATTGTGCCTTGCCCGCCATCTGAGGCTGAGAACCCCTCGGGGACGTCAGTTACATAAAGTTCAAAGCCACGTTTATGCTTTCCCTAAGGCTCTGGCTCAGCCAGCGACCCCCACCTCCATGTGGACCCCCCAAGAGCCAACGGACCCCACGGCTTCCAGCTCTCTCTCCCAAGTGGCCCTGCTGCCCGGTCCAGGGCTCCGTGAACACTGGTGTTGCAGGGTTTCAGTAATGCTGTGTTTCAGCTGGTCTCCCTGCCCATCAGCAGTCAACCATCCAAAGCCCATGGGGTGGGGGCTGCAAATGTGTGGGTGAATTAGAAATCTTACACAACTTCCGTCCCAGAAAACCCTCCACAGGGCCTCAGCTTGACTCCGAGGTTCATGTCAGCATCCGGAGGACGTCCTCCTGGGCCTTGGGTGGGTCTCCTCCTTGAAAACTGGCAAGTGGGCTTCTCAGGGTGTGGCCCACCCAAGGAGGGGGGATCACTGTTCCAGGACTCACGGCGCTCCCAGTCTCGACTGTCTCCTGGAGAAAAGCACCGCGTCCACGTCCGAAGTCTGCCTCGTACGCCCTGCTGGAGATCCACGCGTCTTGCCCCGCTGCCTTCGGCGTTTGGACCAAGGAGCAGTCAGGCCTGCTGCCCCTCCTGCTTTTCACCTGGGATCTGACTTCACATTGGTGCTTCGTGATGCTGCTGGTGTCCGACAGAGCATAGCCCGTCCCTACTCTTGCTTTCAGCATTTCAGGACTATTTCGTGCCTGTGAGAGGTGAATGTTATTTTTCACCCAATATGAGAGGCTCTGCCTATTAATTAAGACATTTTCAATTGTAATTCTTATCACAGCTGGTTCCATGTCTGTCGTCTTGCTCTCCATTTTCCATGTTTTGATCTTTTTCTTTTGCTTCTTTGCTGTTCCTTTGTTTTCCTCTCTCTTTATAGGGTGCATGCATTGCTTACTTTTGTCCTCGAGGGTCAAACAGCAGCTTTGTATTTCTGCCGATGGCTACCCTTCTGGGGATAAAATGTTCCCATGAATCTGTACCGTCATGGTCACGTCCAAAGACAAGTTCTTTATGCAGTTACATGTGGTGTGTGCTGGGTGAGCTGCATGGACCTGACATGTGCCCCTCAGACCTGGATTGTGGGGCAGGCTGAGTGTCCCCCTCTGCCCAGCACCTCAAATCTAGCAGGCCTTTGTCTTGGGGGCCCTGTGGTCGAGGCAGGGTCACCTGGCTCACCCTCAGGCCTGAACCCGGCAGCAGGGTGGGGAGGCCGCATGGCTGTGTCATTGCTGTGATGAGAGCAGGGCTCAGCTTCTCATCCATCCTGCTTGGTAACAGGTGTAACGCCAAAGGTACCCAGGGCCCAAGCAGAGGTCTGCGTGTCAGGAAACCCAGCAGTGAGGAGCCCTCTCAGGATGGTGGACACAACCCAAGAAGGGGCTAGCCTTGCCCCAACAGTGAGGCTGGGAGAACTGGCAGGGGACCTGCCTGCCCTGCTCTCCCAGTCTCCCTCCCCTCAGAGTGCAGCTCTGCCACATGTCAGGCACATGTAGCATGTACGTGCACACGCAAATAACTTGTGTGTGTACACAGAGACATATGCAATACAGTACATGTAGTGTGCATGCACCAATGTAACATGCATGTGTACACAGACACATAAACCATATATGTGTGCATGAAGACAACGGAACACATACACGTATGTGCAAACACATGTAGCAGGTGCACATGTAGACGTGTAACATGCATATGTACATGCAGACACACCCACCATGCACTGCACATGTAGGTGCAGGCAGCATGCATGTGCAGACACGTGGCATATGTATGTGGACATGTAGGGACACATGGTATGTTCATGTATGCATGTAGACAAATGGAACGTGCTTGTCTGTATGCATGTAGACTCATGCAGCAGACACAGCATGTTCTGCACAGATGCCCTCAGACCCTCTGTAGCCATTGCCTCCACCTGCTGGCACCTGCTTCTCCTTCTTGGAGAAGCCCTTGAACTTTGGGGACCAAAATGCCTGAGGTTGACATGCCCCACGCTGCCATGGCTGCACATGCAGGGGCCGAAGTCCCAGCTCCCTTGCCTCGCAGGACAAGCCTGACACGGAAGCTGTAAGGAGGGTGATCTCTGCTGGGACTGGGCTGGGCTGCACCTGCGGAAACTGCAGCCTCAGGGCTTCTCCTCTCCCCGGCCTGCTCCCCCCACTGTCTCTCAAGGGATGTTTCTCAATGAAGCCCTGACAGGAATCCAGCCTCAGGGTACATCTGGCCATGACCTAAGGGAAACTCGCTGGAGAGAGCCCCCTGGGGGGCCACATGTTCTCCTCCGTCAGGTTGGACGCCCCGCCCTGACCACGCCCCCTGCCGAGCCGCCCCAGCCTGTGGTCCACGCAGCATCCCTCCTGTGGCTGTCCCGCTGCTCCGGCCCTGCAGGAGGAAGTGTGCCACGTGCCTTCCCAGACGGTCCCCAGGCTCACCGCCATTTCCCTTGAACTGTGAACATGGCTCCCGGGGGGTTTTCAGCACATGTGTCCTAGAGGAGAAAACTTTTTAAAGCTTTACAAGCATCTTCAACTCTTCATACTGTACCTTAAGCTGTGTCTGCATCTTAAGTGAGCCACACTGGGGCAGCTGGGTGGGGGACGACGCAGGGAAAAGTGACAGGATTGAAGTCCTATCATCACTCTGCCGTTTTCACCATGTGGTCCCTGCTTTACTCACCCGGATGTGCTTCCGGGTCCAGAGGATTAGTGTCCTGGAGCCCTGCTGGCTGTACCAACACTGGCAATATTGCAACACATGGGCAACAGGTGACTCTCACGCCTGGCAATTATGTGCCCTAAGTCCATTTCCTGCTCCTTTTCCAGAATGACATGAATCATCATGGGCTCAGGGACCCTGGAGAAAGAGGGACTCTTGGAAGATGGAGGATTTCACAAAAAGCCATGAGAGCAGCTCACGGTGATTAGCTGAGTGATGCGTGCCCACCGACGGTTCATCGTATGTGAAGTGCTGCTATGCTTGGCTGTGGGGCTGGGGGTGAGGGAAACCCGGGGACTAACGGTGCACAGCCAGGAAGGACTGGGAGAATTAGCTTCTGGGGAGGGTGAGAGGGAGTTGGAGCAGACCTCCTATACATTTTTTCCAAAGTCTGGTTTCCGTTGGATCCTGTTCCTATAAAAAGAAAAGAAATTCATAATAATTCAGCAAAAAAAAAAAAAATCTTCCACTGGGTCTGCATGAAAAACAGCTCAGGGGAGAAAAAAAGAGAGCAAAGCTCCCAGGAAAGAAGCAGCTGGGGAGACAGATGTGCCCCCAGCTGCAGCTCAGCCCAGGGAAGACTAAGCTGGTTGGAGGGGTGGAGGGGATTGACTGTCCGGACAGAGGCCGCTCCCCCATTGAAGGCAGCAGCCTGGGGGAGATGGTCCTCTAGCCCTGACCATTTCTCTGGGATCCAGACTCGGTGACCAGCGACCTGCTGGTGACTCTCCCTGAGGGTCCTCAGGGCTCCTCCTGGCTGGCTGCTCACCCCCAGCTCATCATCTTCTCTGACAAAACTCCTCTCCATCTTGGAGGGTGAGTCCTGCCTCTCTTCCCCCACCTGCCCCCTTCACTGCCCCCAGAGCCCTTCACATCCTGCATCATGGGTGGCACCCCCGTTTGTCACCCATTCTCTGGTCACCCTGCACAGCCCACCTCATCCCATCACCCATCGCTGGGGGCCCGGCAGCTTCTACGGTCCTCCTTCCAAAATAACCTTTCAAGGAAACACCTGGCAACTTCCATTCTGTTGAAATATTCTGGAAACTTCCCACTGCTGTCAGGACAGAGGCCACATGGGTAGCCCGACCTTCAAGATCTCCATGATCTGGCCTGTTTTTTAGCCTTCCATGTGCCCACGGGTAGCTGACACCCTCCGCCTAAACAGTCACACAGGACAAACCCAGAGGACTCAGACTGGAGCATCTGAGCCCTCAGCTGGCCACGGGGAAAATTCAGCAAACCAGGAGGGGGCAGGGCCGGGGTCACAGGCATTGGTAGCATCCAGTTCTGAGGCCAGATACTGTGGGACCTTTAGTGCAATCACGATGGCTGGGACTAAGGCTGAGGTGGCCTGGGTCTTCAGGGGACCTGGTAGGAAGGGGTGGTGCCAGGCATCACGTCCCTGCTGTGCCTTGACTCTGGTCTCCAGATCAGCAAGGACCAACAAGGCCTCGTGTCTTACCTCTAGGTCTAGATATGTACAGAATGCATCTTCTCCTCCGTCATCACAACCGTCACCCACCACGCTGGTCCCTGACGGACCCCCTCTCCACTGGCAGCCAGACCTTTCTCTCCAAAATGCCAATCTAATCATTTTGGTGCTTTCTCATTGCTTTTGATTCTCAATGTCTTACTCTGAAAATTTTCTCAGGTCTACAGGAAGGTTGGACGAATGAGATATTGAACAACCCTGCGCCCTAGCCTGCATTCGAGAATTTTCACTCCTGTCCAATCTCTCTCCTTCCTTTCCGCCCTCTCTTCCACCCTTCCATGTAATGGCTGTGATTTAGAATGCGCACTGGATTCTGGAGGTTGCCAGGCCAGTCTCTCAGCTGAACCTCCGATGGGCCGTTGCATCACTCGCTCAGGCTGGCAGCTCCTGGGTGGTGCAACATGTGACAGGACCAGTACATCCCTCGACCACACCCCTGTTTTCACACCTCCTGCGCCGTGAAATGGATTCCTGAGTCTGAGGTGAGGTGATGCAGGGTCCGTGTCAATAGATCCAACATTCTTTAAGCCCCAAACGAGGGATGGTGATGGGGGTCTGTGGGCGATAGTAGACGATTGTGGTGTTGTGAAGAATGCCCAGATGATCCTGCCACCTGGGGCTGCGTCATGATGGAGGATGGGAGAGTTAACCCAGCCAGGGGCAAAAGCTTCAATGCTGCTGTCCATCCACGTGAACGCACACTGTCTCAGGTCCTCCTTTCTGAGAGAGGTGGGAAAGGATGCACTCACCAGGTCAAAGACTGTGTTCCAGCTACCTCCAGCTGCTCTAGCAGAGATCCCACTTCTGACCCAGAGGCTGCAGGTGATGCTGCTACTTGCTTGGGTCTGTGGTCGTTCGTTGCCATCCTCTGGGGCATGCTGGCTTGTATATAGGGCCCAGATCTACGAATCCAGTGGGGATAGGATGAGGGCCACCAGTATAGATCTTTTAGGTATTTAACAGTGGCACTAATTTCTATCCATGCCCCTGGGATGTGATATTATTTTTGACTGACTGTCTTGGCTTGGGAGGGGGGAACATTTCAGAGGTCTCGACCTACTTCACCTACACTATGAGAGCTATTATCCTCTGGCCAACGAGCCTGTGTGGGTTTCTGGCCATTACCAAGTCTGTCCATTGCAAGTGTACAATTGAGGATGAGGACGGTGGCAGTGGACCTAGTGACCCCCATGATCCGTACTGAGGTCAGAACTACCTTCATTATTACATGGCTCCATGAGCCCCCACTTTACCCCAGGTGAAGGTGCTTCAGGTCCCAGGTATCAAGGTCAATCCACACAGCGCCCAACATCTGGGTATTCCTCTTCCCTGCTTGGCTTTGATGGTTAGGTGCCTCTACCTCGCCTCTATCATTTTCCGCACCTGTTTTCCTCTTTGCTCTCTGAGTCTAATTCTATGATGCCATCTCCTGCCATCCACCCCAGGCTACCCTGAGCTTCTCAATGAAGCTGACACCTTTTCATCACTGCATCCTGAATTGCTTTGCCAAATGTGATGTCCTATGGACCTTCCTACAGAACATGGTCACCTAGCGGATTTCTGGCCTCATGTAGCAGATGCCCTCTGGCATGCCTGTTTCTCTGTCTTTTTATCCCTTCTTCCATCCTCTGCTGCTGTGGTTCTAGATTTCTACTTCATTTAGTGTAGGTCATCACTTTCTCCGAGCTCCCAAGAGCCAGCATAACCTCATGTTAACACCGTCTCCTGGGACCTAGCAGGATGCTAACCACTGGCTCAAGGAAAACGCTCCACATGAGCAAACTTGGCCAATCCATGTTCCACACCCTGGGTCCAGCACCCTCAGGACCTGGTCCTGTAAGTCCTCTGCTGACCTCGCTGGTTCATAGTGGCCGAGTTCTGCACCTCCTTCGGGATGTGGCCCCTTTTTTCTTGCAGGAGGTCCAGCTCATTCCTGGTGGGGCAAGTTCTGATATCCTTAGTCTGGTGACTAGGAGGGAGCTAGGCTAAAATACATACTGCTCAGTCCCAATAGTTCCAACTTAAATTCAGATCCATAAGGTCCTTATTAATCTTCCACCTGACCTTTTAATTCTTCATGATGAAAATCCTAGTGCCCACCAATACCAAGCCTTTGTTTCATTTCATAATACATATCTAGATTCTTTGATAGCCATACCAATACTGACAGCAACAGTATAATGACTGAAAAGATCTTAAGGGTTTGGCAGTTCTTTTTGTCCTTAGTGTTTATCTCAAGAACAATTGATCTTTCCATTTGCTCCCAGTCTACTTTGTGTCTTTAAGGAGAATTTTTAAGTTTCCCTCATATAGATTTTGAACATTTTT
This sequence comes from Neophocaena asiaeorientalis asiaeorientalis, assembly GCF_003031525.2. Taxonomy (NCBI): domain Eukaryota; kingdom Metazoa; phylum Chordata; class Mammalia; order Artiodactyla; family Phocoenidae; genus Neophocaena; species Neophocaena asiaeorientalis. Next base: position 2,255,083 of record NW_020171809.1, on the reverse strand, counting down.
GTTACATTTCCCTAAGTATTTTATCTTTTTAATTTTTATTGTGATCGCTTGTGTTTTTATGTTTTAATCTTTTCTGTTATTTTATCTTTTTTATTATTATTGCAATCTTTTCTCACATTATATTTTCTGATTATTGTCTGTAGGTAAGAAGTGTATTACTCTTGCCTGATACATTGATGAATCTTCTTTTGTTATTTGTGTTTGTTTTATCATCGATGACCTGGAGTTTTCCAGGTTAGATTCTCATTGTCTATAAATAGAGATGGTTTTATTACTCCTTTTCTATTTCTTAAGCTTCTAAATACTTTTTTGGTCTCATTATATTGCATACCACCTTTAACGCCCTGCCAGGTTGTCATGGTGCTGGGGGCTGACTCTAGGGGCACATTCAGCCTTTGTCCATTAAGCAGATTGCCCGATTTGGGGGCTGATCATACATACTTCATTGGTGAGTGTCAACACTGTATTTCATAAAAATCATTTTAATGTTATTTTTCTTTTTCTGTGTCTGAAACAATCTAAGTAGAGTGGGAATTATCCAGCCTTTGAAAGTTTGGTAGAATTCCCTGCGAAACCATTCGGGTAGGCCTGGTGCTCTTCGGGGTTTTGTTCTTTGATAACATTCTATGGAATGATTGATTTAAACTTTCTATCTCTATAGGGGTTAATTTTGATAAATCATACAGTTCCTAGGAAGTTATCAATACATTGATACTTTCAAATGTATCTGTATGGAGTTTTGCAAAGTAGTTTCATGTTTTAAAAATTTCTTTTATTTCAATGGTTATTCCACCCTTGTCATTTCTTATTTTGTGTGCTTGCATTTCCCCCCTTTTCGTGACTAGTTTCACTTGTGGTTTTTCTTTTTCTGAAATAACTGGCGTTTCAATTTAGTTATTAGTTCCACTGTTTTTTATTTTTCCAACTAATTAATTTCAGCTTTTATCTTTATTATTTCCTTCTTTCTGCTTACTTTTAGATTACATTCTTTTTCTGGTTTACTGGGTAGAATATTTAATCTATTTTTTTTCATTGTTTCATTTTTTAGCAATTTAGGCATTACATTGTGAACTTTCTTCTGATCATTGCTTTAACTTTATCCTAGTGATTTGTCTGTAGCTTTTCCATTATCATCTTTTTTAAAAGAAATCCTATAATTTAGATTTGCTTTTACCTTTTCACCCTAAAGTTTTTAACTGACAGGTTTTTCCAATTGTCTGATAGAAGGGCCTTTTTGTTATTAATTTTGAGTTTTGTTTCATTATGAACAGAAAATATTGCTTGTATTAACTCTACTTCCTGGGATTTCCTGAGCTTCCCTTTGTGGCCTGAAATATAGTTAATTTTCAAGAATGTTTTGTGTGCACCTGCTTCCTCTGGCATTGAGGTCAGGGTTTTAAGTGTTCTTATTGGGTCTTCTGTTCAGGTTTTTTGTTTGTTTGTTTGTTTGTTTTTTTGCGGTACGTGGGCCTCTCACTGTTGTGGCCTCTCCCGTTGCAGAGCACAGGCTCCGGACGCGCAGGCTCAGCGGCCATGGCTCACGGGCCCAGCCGCTCCGCGGCACGTGGGATCTTCCCGGACCGGGGCACGAACCCGTGTCCCCTGCATCGGCAGGCGGACTCCCAACCACTGCGCCACCAGGGAAGCCCCTGTTCAGGTTTTCTACCTCCTCATTGATCTGTTGCTGCTGCTCCCCGGACCCATCTTTTTATGAGAACAGCAGGTTAATGCCACTGACTGCTGGGCTGTTTCTACCCCTTTCTCCTGCCTCTGCTACAGTGACTGTTTATCAGCACTGTTGCATCATTTGGAACATAGATATTAAAATTTAATTTTCATCCTGAATTATCGCTTTCAGCACTATACACTGTCATTCTTGTCTCATGTAGTGCTTTTTTCCCCAAATCCTACCTTGTCATCTATCAAGAGCACAACCCCTGCTTTCTGTCTGTTTGCCTGTTCTCTTTCATTTCTAACTTTTCTAAATCACTTCATTTTAGGCCTGTCTCTTACATACAGCATTGAATTGGACTTGGCCTTTTGAGTTAGTCTTAACATGTTTTCCTTCCAATTAGTGTGTTATGTCCTTTTAACTTATTGCTATGACCAAACTCTGAACTCTCCAACTCTGTCACATTACTTAATGTATATTTACCCCATTAATTGTATTTAACTGAGTTCTTTTACTATCCTGTCTGTTTTATTTTTCCTTTTTGTATTTTGTTATTTATTTGGTATTTGGGAAGGTTTGTACTTTTTGTATAATTTTGTGGGTAGCTTTATATTTAAATATTTATGATGTTTGTATTTATACATTATATCCCTTCATATAATGTCCTTAGTCCTCCCCTGCTTTATTTGTTTAGGCTTCTACTATTTGGTTTGTCAGTCTTAATTATATCTTTTGACCCTCATCCATTGCTACTTATTACCTATAAATCAACTCATGAGCTTACTCTATTTTTCTCTTTATCCTCCTAAATTTCCTGCCTTGTCAAAGCATGTAGGTTTTACATACAAGTTTTCACTCATATCTCCACTGTTTTTTTTTTTTTTTTTGGGTTTTTTCTCCCCTTTTTTTTTTTTTTTTTGTGGGTTTTTTTTTTTTGTTGTTGGTCTTAAGTCTACAGGGTATCCTCAAGTCTGGAAATGGAGCTAATATACTTTTATTTTTGCAGGCTGAATATGTTCTTGAAAACATTGTCTACACTTGTCTGTGTTTCCAAACTTTCAGAAATCTTTTGCAATTCAGTACATCCTGTACTTACTGAAGTTCTGGCACATTTTCTCTTTTCTCCCTAGGAACCAGTTACATCTTAAATCTGTTACCAAGTGCTATATGCTTCTCTCTCTCTTCCTCCTTTTGCCTTTCTGTATTTCAGTTAGGATATTTTCTTCTGCTCTTAAATTCTCTAATTCTCTCTTCAGCTGTGTCTAATCCATTATATTCATCCATTGTGTTCTTGGGTTGATTGTATTTTATCACTTCTATAATCTCCACATTTGAAAATTTCAAGTTCTTTGTGAAAAATTTCCATCTTGTCTTTTATTCACTTAAATATAAATACTAGTGGTAATTATTTTAAAGTGTATGTCTGATTAGTCCATTATCTGAATCCCCTTTGGGTTCATTTCTTTTGTCTGTTGTTTTCCTTGGTTTTGATTTTTTTCCCTTGTCTTCTCATAAGGCTGATTATTTTTTCACTGAGAGCCAGATATGGTGTATGAAGAATTGTAGAGATAATTGAGCTATGGGATGATATTATATTTCTACAGAGGGAATTGACATTTGTTTCTACAAGGTGGCTACAGGCATTGGTAATCCCAGATGACCTTAATCTGATCAGGATTTGACAGGAAGCTGGGTGCTGTCCTTGCAAGAATGATCTATTTCTGATTCACTCATGCTCTATAATCTTCAGATATCCCAAGAACTCTCTCTTTGGCAGACTCTAATTTTCCTCTTATTCCTGTGAATCTAAAGTGCTGCTCAGCTTCTCACCATTTTTTTTTTTTATTTCTGGAATGGAGACATGGCTCTTGGGGAAAAGCTGGACTCTCTGAGGTTTTTTTTTAAAAATTTTCCTGGATCTTTGCCTTATAATGTTTCTTTGCTTTGTTAGCTGTCCGATGTCTTCCAAAAGTTTTTTTTGTTTGTTTTTTGTTTTTGGTCCAGCTTTTCTAGTTTTTCTCAGCTGAAGTGTTGGCAGGAATTACCTATCCTATCATTCCTGGAAGTGGAACTTTTGGATATTTTCATAGTACTAGTCATTTTCCAAATTTTCCTTAGTAAACATGTATTTATTTTATTATTATAGACAATTAGGTATTTAAAATAACAGATAGATGTAGAGGAATCGATCAAAGGACGGTGGAAGAGAATCCCTGATCATTGCTCTATGCATTTCATTAAAGAAATAAAGTTGTGGATGTGTGGGGGAGCTTTTTGTTCTCCACTCCATGGGGTTCTCCATCAATTAGTTTTGCAGGAAGAAAACAAATGACTGAGAGACTAAAAACATTGAAGGAATGTGTACTTGGATGCTCTGTTAACCAGATGTCTGTACTTGCCCTAAAATATATCAGAAACTCAATGACTCTGTGAAAATCAGTCCAATATTTGTAAACAGGAAAGCTACAACATGGACAGTGGAGTCACCTACATTGTTTTTAAAGGTAAATATTTTGTGTATTTCTTTCCCTGTATCTTGAGCTTTCACCTCCTTTTTAGTTAACTTACTTTCTTCTCTTCAGCTTTTGGATCAGTTGAAAAGCCCATATAAATTTACAGCATTAATAGCATATAACATTGTGATATTTTGCAACTTGAAGCCAAGTTAAACATATGGCCATTTTACTGTTATATTGTTGGAGAACTGTTTTTGGAATGCCTTTTATTCATTTCTAGGCAGATCTAATTATAGATGGATTTTTAGCTCGCATGTTGAGCACATGATTTGGTATGTCTGAACAAGCAAGAAGAGGCCAAACCTCTCCTGTGGGAGCAGGCAGGTCCTTCGGCTGTACTGGAATTTTTTTATATTGACTATTCCTCCAGCGACATTAGTCATTCTCTTGGGCTTCCAAATAACTTACTTATAACACATTTCTATTATGATAGGACTTAATCTGCATAATCTAATGTGCAAAATTAAACTGATAATCTTGAGTTTTAAATTTATCATCAATTTAATTTTCAAGGAGGCGGTTTGCCTGTCGGATGCCCAAATAACCACTGATAGCATGACCACCTACTCTGCCTTCTGTCCACCGGGGTCACCAGTGACCTCTGTAACAAGTTATTGGACACCTATTGTATGTTCATTCCAGTGCTGGGTCCTCTAGAGGCTATAAAACTGGAATACTGTGTGGTTCTTGCAACCTAGCTAGAGGGACAGGGTCATACAGAATAGCATGGAGGTGGTGGGCCCAGTGTTAATGGGATGATTTACACAGGTAACTAACCTCCCTGAGCTTCATCTGTAATAGTATCTAGTATCTACACAATAGAGTTGTTTAAGGAGTTAAATAAGATAATACATAATAATAAACTTAGTTCATTGTCTGGCTTATAGAAGCCTCCAAGATATATGTATGTGTGTGTGTGGGTTTTTTTGTATTTTTTTTTTTTACTGATTCAGAAGTCATTGTATTATTGGGAAGCACTTGTGACTAAGTACTAGTTTCATTAACTCTCTTTTTTTCCACTTAAGTTTTCAAGCCTTTTTTTCCCCCTAATTTTATTGATATAATTGACATATAGCATTGTATTAGGTTAAGATGTATAACATAGGGCTTCCCTGGTGGCGCAGTGGTTGAGAATCTGCCTGCTAATGCAGGGGACATGGGTTCGAGCCCTGGTCTGGGAGGATCCACATGTCGCGGAGCAACTAGGCCCGTGAGCCACGACTGCTGAGCCTGCACGCCTGGGGCCTGTGCTCCGCAAAAAGAGAGGCCACGATAGTGAGAGGCCCGCGCACCTTGATGAAGAGTGGCCCCCGCTTGCCACAACTAGAGAAAGCCCTCGCACAGAAAGGAAGACCCAACACAACAAAAATAAATAAACTAATTAATAAACTCCTACCCCCAACATCTTCTTTAAAGAAAAAAAAAGATGTATAGCTAATGATTCGACATATGTTAATATTGTGAAATGATCACCACAATAAGTTCAGCTAACATCCATGACCTCACATAATTATAATCTTTTTCTTGTGATGAAGACTTCTAAGATCTACTCTCTAAGTAACCTTCAAATACATAGAACAGTACTATTAACCATGGTCACCATGCTGTCCTTACACCTCCAGGACTTATTCATCTTATAGCTGGAAGTTTGTACCTTTTGACCACCTTCCCCACCTCTGGTAGCCACCAATCTCTTCTCTGTTTCTATGAGTTTGGTGTTTTTTAGATTCCACTTATAAGAGAGATCGTGTGGTATCTGTCTTTGTCTGACTTATGTCACTTAGCATAAGGCCCTCAAGGTCATCCCTGTTGCAAATGGCAGGAGAGCTCCTTCATTTTTAATGGCTGAATAGTATTCCACTGGATAGGCATACCACATCTTTACCCATTTATCCCTCGATGGACCATTAGTTTGTTTCCTGTCTTGGCTTGTGTGAATAATGCCGCAATGGGTTGTAGACGTGATCGCCTGCATTGTGCTCATCTCCATGAGAATGGTGGGGAGAGGAAGCAGGTGAGAAACAGGCAGTGCAAGACGTCTGGGGCGAGAAGCAGCACGGATGTGGCAGCCCTGGGCGGAAGAAGAGCGTCAGGAGATCAGAGAGCTCTCAGTGTAAGATGCTGCGAAAGGACACTTTTCCTGAGATAGAGGAGCAGGGCTTCCCTCGGGAATGCAAACCTCTTCTCTTTCTCAGGTCCTTTTCCGTTGGAGTTTCCTCCCTCTCCCTCTCCCTCTGCCCCTCCCCTTCCTTGGTTTCTCCGCCTCCGTGGACTCAGCGTAGCCTTAACCACCTCCCTGTCCAAACCTGGCTGCGCCTGGGGGAAGGAGGTGGACAAAGCAGGTGTACCGCTGTGTTCCCGGTGGCCAGGCTCAGTGGGGAGGATGACATCTGAGCTGTGATTTCAGTGCAGCATGAGACTAACTTTGGGTAGTCAGCGCACAGGCTGGCTCCTCACCCGGCCCCTGAAGGGGTGGGGCTGCCACTGGATGGGAACGGTGGGGTAGGTGACATGCCGAGGGGACAGGATTCCCAGGAGAAGACACAGCACATGCAGAAAGCCAGCTATTCTGTTTTTTTAATTTTATTTTTTTATTGAGTATAGTTGATGTACAATGTTTCAGGTGTACAGCAAAGTGATTCAGTTATACATACATATATATATATATATATATTATTCTTTAGATTCTTTTCTTTTATAGGTTATTACAAGATACTGAATATAGTTCCCTGTGCTATACAGTAGGTCCTTGTTATTTATCTATTTTATACATAGTAGTATCTATTAATCCCAAATTCCTAATTTATACCTCCCCCCGTTTCCCCTTTGGTAACCATAAGTTTGTTTCCTATGTCTGTGAGTCCATTGCTGTTTTGCAAATAAGTTCATTTGTATCATTTATTTTAGATTCCATGTATAAGTGATATCATATGCTATTTGTCTTTCTCTGAAAGCCAGCTATCCTTTAGAGCTGGGGAAGAATATAATTCTTTGCAGCTATGCTTAGGGGTAAATGCAGCTAGACTCATGAAGGTCAAGAATATTTTAGGAGGGGGTCCCTTAAAACTTAGTTTTATCCCAAGACTATTTTTTAAAATTGGCCAGAAATATTTTGGAGGAGGAGTTTATATTTTCTAAACATATCTGATATGACCATTTAAAAGCAAATTCAATTGTATAACTTTTAGTGTTCTCAGACCAATGAAGACATTCTTGACCTCTAAGTGTTACATTTATTTTCATTTTGAAAAACTTCCCAAATCCATACCGCCAACACACACACACACAAAATTTTTTCCCACTAGCCTCAAAATTTTCTGAAAAGTTGCTACTCCCAAACACTATCTAATTTACAAATTGCTTTGTACACGTAGCTACATTTTTTTTTTTTTTTTTTACAGTATATGGCTTATTGTCTGAGGCTTTGAAACTCTCCAGTTCCTGGAAAAGTGGAAAAACCAAGGCTCTCATTTTTATAGCTCCAATTTTAAATTGCTGAGCTGTGTGGGTTTGGCTCAATCATGCTAAAAATTTAGTAAAACTAGAGAAGAGCTAAAAGTATCAAACATCTAATGTGTAAGATAGATTGAATTTTCTAAGTGAGCAATTTTTTCCCTTTCTTTTTGGCACAAAGAAATTAAGCATCTTTAGTCTGATGTTTGCCTGGGCTGCCCGCCTCCATCCTCCAGGGGTCCATGTGTGTGTCTGAGAAAAAGCAGAGGTGGAGGGCTTTGGCTGGAGGCCCACAGGGGGCAGACAGATGCTGTGCAAAGGAGGTCAGCGGGCCGCATCCTCACACATCCGGATGAGCCTGGCCTGCATACTGGAGGTGACCATTATGTGCAGAAGATGCCAATTTGCTGCATATTTCCGAACATTTGGAATCATAATCCCTTCAGGAAGGAAGGTTTTTTTCTTAGATGCCATACCATGCCTAAGTGGCAGAAATAATTCACATTGTTCGGAGCAGGTTGTATCGTAAAGGAAAAAGAAACATGAAAAGGTGGTTTGAGTTTTGGTCTGAAAATTTAGGGCGCCTTGGGCAAGATTCCTTGGCAATTCAGGTTTGGTCTCCTCAACAAAAGTGTGAGAGGGATGAGCCAGACGAGACTATTTCAGCTCGAGGCGAGTCTGGGAAGAGAATATGTTTCTGCAAAGTCCATGACAGCCGGCCTCTGTGGCCACCTTGCAAATGTTTCTAAGTAGAAAGCAAACAGGAATGCTTCCAAGTTACCGGTGAGTGTGTGCCTCCCCACCCCACCCCATAAATAGGACCAGAAAATAAAGTAGGAGAAAACCAATGAATGCTAGACATGTCCAGAAATAGCTGCTGATGAAGCCCATCACAGAGGAGGGGAGGGTCGAGAATCTCAGCCCTAGGTGGTGCATTCCCTGCCCTCTGCAGTGGAGGGTTACATTCCAGTGGAGAAGGCGGGGTGCGTGACTGATTCAGCCCCACCGCCCTAGCCCACCTGTGGGCTCCAAGCAGGGTGAGCGGAAGAGTAGGTGAGTCACCACCCTATTGTCCACGTTTATCCCCTCCTCCCACTTCAGTGAAGGAGACAACACCTCCTACCATACAACATGTCTCACGAAGAGAAGAGAGCTGGCAGGTGGTGTCTCCCCGACCTCAGAGGGAAGGGGTCTCCTCCTGCAGGCATGAAGCTCAGAAGGAGAGGGCATAAGGCCAGTAAGGAGGTGCAGGACAGCACGTCCTACGTCTGGATCAACCAACCCACAAAATACCTACAGAACGCACCAGGTTCAGCAGTGCGTTTAGATACCCCGATGACACCCTGCCCCCATCTCAGTCTGTGAGAGCAGATAAATGCCTCTCAAATATCGGAATGCTCAGCGCTGGGCATTGCAACCTTTGTGCATGAAAGCAACTGTTAAAAAAGTGCAAGAAGGCAGAAGCGCAGACAATACATCCCTAAAGCTCATTCCTGAGTTACCCTAAACCTACGCTAGACTACCAGGAGATAAATCAAGATTAAAAGCCCCCAAATGTAAAGTCCTAATATAGAACTGCAGGTAGATATTGATCATTAAGAATTAGAGATGAACAGGAAAAAAAGAAGCAAATTTGATTACAAGATTGAATAACAAACACCCAAAATTTGATTAATGTAACTCAGCACATCAACAGCCTAAAGTCACATGATCATTATCAATAGATGCAGAAAAAGCATTTGACAAAATCCAACACATATTCATGATAAGAACTCTCAGTGAACTAGGAAGAGAAGAGAACTTCCTCAACTTGATAAAGAATATCTACACAAAGCCTACATCTAACATACTTCATGGTGAGGAACAGGAAGTTTTCCAAGCAGAAACTAACACACCATTGTAAAGCAATTATACTCCAATAAAGATGTTCCAAAATAAATAGATAAAAATAAAAATAGAAAAAAAAATTGTGCTGGAATTCCGAGCAAATGCAATAACACACACACACACACACACACACACACACACACACACACACACTCACAAGGAAATGAAACGTATACAGATTGGAAAGGAAAAAATAAAACTGTCTTTGTTCACAGATGATATGATAGTTAATGTGGAGAATTCAAAAGAATTTACCAAAACTGTTAGAACTAAGTGACTATAGCAAGGTTACAGGATGCAAATTAATATACAAAAGTTAAGCTAATTGTTTCCTATAGACCAGTGGTGAACAAGTGGAATTTGAAATTAAAAACACAATATCACTTACATTAGCACTCCCCACCCTCCAAGTGCAATACTTAGGTATAAACTTAACGAAATATGTGTGAGATCTATAGGAGGGAAACTACAGAAGTCTGATAAAGGAATTCAAAGAACTGAATAAATGGAGAGATATTCCACATTCATGGACAGAAAGAGTCAATATTATCAAGAATCAGTTGGACTTCCCTGGTGGTGCAGTGGTTAAGAATCTGCCTGCCAATGCAGGAGACACTGGTTCGAGCCCTGGTCCGGGAAGATCCCATATGCCCATGTGCCACTACTACTGAGCCTGTGCTCTAGAGCCTGAGAGCCACAACTAATGAGCCTGCATGCCACAACTACTGAAGCCCGTGCGCCTAGAGTCCATGCTCCCCAACAAGAGAAGCCACTGCAAAGAGAAGCCCATGCACTGCAATGAAGAGTAGCCTCCACTTGCCACAACTAGAGAAAGCCTGTGCACAGCAACGAAGACCCAACACATCCAAAAATAATAATAAATAAATAAAGTAATTAAAAAAAAAAGAATCAGTTCTCCCCAACTTGATCAATAGATTCAATGCAATCCCAATCAAAATCTCAGCAAATTATTTAGTGGACATTGACAAATGGATTCTAAAGTTTATAGGGAGTGCAAGAGACCCAGAATAGCCAACACAACATTGACAGAGAAGAACAAAGTCAGAGTACTGACTGTACCTGATTTCAAGACTTACTGCAAAGTTACAGTAATCAAGATGTCATGGGATTGGCAAAAGAACAGACAAATATATCTCTGGAACATCATAAAGAGGCCAGAGCTATAACCCCATAGATATAGTCAACTGATCTTTGACAAAGGAATAAAGGCAACAGGATGGGACAAGATAGTGTTTTCAACAAATGGTACTGGAACAACCAAACAGCCACATGTTAAAAAAAAAAAAAAAAGAATCTAGACACAGACCTTACACCCTTGCCCCAAATTACCTCAAAGTGCATCACAAACCTTGCATTCACAGACTTTACACCCTTGCCCCAAATTACCTCAAAGTGCATCACAGACCTTGCATTCACAGACCTTACACCCTGGCCCCAAATTACCTCAGAGTGCATCACAGACCTTGCATTTAAATATAAAACTCAAAACTATAAACTCCAGAAAGATAAAATGTAAACAAAGACAAAACCTAGATGACCTTGGGAGTGGCAGTGAGTTTTTAGACACAACGCAAAAGCATGATCCATGAAAGAAATACTTGCTAAGCTGGATTTTGTGAAAATTAAAACTTCTGCTTTCTAAAAGACAATGTCAAGAGAATGAGAAGACAAACCACAGATTGAAAGAAAATATTTGCCAAAGAGATATCTGATAAAGGGATGTTATCCAAAATATACAAGGAACTCTTAAAACTCAAAAAGAAAATAAACAACCTGGTTAAAAACCAAGACAAAAGCCTCAACAGACATCTCACCAAAGAAGGCATGCAGATAGTAAATACGTATATGAAAAGATGTTCCACTTCATGTATCATCTGGGAAATGAAAATTAAAACAACAACAAGATATCCCTACACCCCTATTAGAATGGCCCAAATCTGGAACACTGACAATATCTAGTGCTGCTCAGGAAGTAGAGGAACAGGAACTCTCATTCACTGCTGGTGGGAATGCAAAACAGTGCAGCCACTGTGGAAGCCACTGTGGAAGGTATTTTCTTACAAAACTAAACATACTCTTACCACAGGATCCAGAAATTTCTCTCCCTGGTATTTATCCAAAGGAGTTGAAAACTTATGTCCACACAAAAAGCTGCCCACAGATGTTTATAGCAGCTTTATTCATAATTGCCCCAAATTGAAAGCAACCAAGATATCCTTCAGTAGGCGAATGGATAAATAAAATGTGGTACATACAGACAATGGAATATTATTCAACACATAAAAAGGAGTGAGCTATGAAGCCATGAAAAGACACAGAGGAAGACACAGAGGAACCTTAAATGCTAATTACTAAGTGAAAGAAGCCAGTCTGAAAAGGCTACATACTGTGTTCCAGCTAGATGACATTCTGAAAAAGGCTAAACTATGGACACAGTAAAAACATCAGTAGTTGCCTGGGGCTGGGGGAAGGAAGGGATGAACAGGTGGAGCACAGAGGACTGGAAGGGCAGTGATAATACTCTGCATAATGCTATAATGATGATTATATGTCATTATACGTTTGTTTTTTCCTTATAGGAGTTGGCTGCTGGTTTATTTTTATCTATAGATTTATACTTTAGAAATTATGCTCATAATTTATAATGAACTGGAAAAATTTTGACCATTATTTGTTTGAATATTATTTTTCCTCCTCTTTCCATTAGAAGGAAACTTCTAATAGTCATATGCTAGACGGATTGATATTACACTCAAGTTTCTGAGGCTCTGTTCATTAGCTCTGAATCTTATTTCCCTTGATGCTTCAATTGGATAATTTCTACGGCTATGTCTTCAAGTTTATGAACCAAATTTCTGCAATGTTTAATCTATTGATAATCTTACTGAGTAAAGTTTTCCTTTTAAATGTTGTATTTTTCATAGCTATAAATTCCATTTGGATTAAAAAAAAAATTTCTTCAATCTCTCTTCTCATGTTTTCCTTTAAATCCTCGAGCAGGTTGGGAATATTTGTGATAGCTACTTGTCTTCTAATTCCAAAATCTCTGTCATTTCTCTGTCTATTTCTATTGAGTGATTTTCTCTCCTGGCTGTGGATCACATATCTCTGCTTCTTAACATGTCTAGTAATTTTTGACCAGTTACTGGGCATTGTCATAATACATTGTTGAGTACCAGATTGTGGTCTCTCCCTTTAAAGAATGAAGATTGTTTTGCCAGTCATTTGAGCTGTTTGTGGATCCATTTAGTCATTTCAAGGCTTGTTTATAAGCTTTGCTGGGGAAGATCTCAATTAGCCTTTACTCCAAAGGTAGTCAACAAGTTCTATCCACTGTTGTTGGTCAGAACTCAAATGTTCCCAGCCCTGTGTGAGTTCTGGGCATTGCTCTGCTTATAACTCCCCAGAATGTCTTTGCCTACCACAGGTAGCTTTACTCTACACATAAGAAGCTTAATGTAGAGCAAGCAGACACCTCTGAGGTGTGTAGCTCTTTCTCTGTGTAGCTCCTTTCTCTCTGGTTCTCTGCAGTGCAGATTCTGCTCACCCAGCCTTCTGGAACGTTGATCTCTTTCTCCTCGATGCTGCAAGACTGCCAGGCTGTCCCTGTACTGTGGTCCAGAAAGTGCCTTCAGCTGTCATTTTAGAGTAATTATAAGGTTCACTGCTCACATGTCTTCCCTTTCTTTCAGAGTTTACATTCCTGAGTCCAATGTCTCAAAAAAGGTGTTTTAGTTTTTATCTCTTTGTCCAGCTTTTACCTGAATGGAAAGTCTCTTTCCAGACACGACATCACACCTGGAAGTGAAACTCCCTCACAATATTCTGAATTTCAGGTTGAGATTTTACCTCTTCCTACAACCATTTTGTAAAAAAAAAAATTATGGATTAGAACTCTTTATAAATTGTTTCTAGAAGAAAATATCCCTCATTTCCTTTCATACTTACTTTAGAATTTAGCTTAAAATTAGTCATCATTTTGTGTAGTACACTTTATAAAATAATTCTTACCCGGTCCCATCTTTCTGGGGTCTTGGTTCTGAATATTCAGCAGGAGAAGCTAAGCCATTTGTACAGCCATACACGTTACTCATGGAAGTGGGCCCAGATTACACATAACCAATGTTAATTTTTCTTGGCAGAGTGGGACAAAATTAAAATCTATTTAATATTTATCACTAAGCTTTTGAGCTATTAAGGCTACGTATCTAGATGCAAAAACTATGGTGATAATAAAAGGAAGTATTTTTCTTTAAAAAGGAAAGAAACGTTTAAAAATAAACAAGACTTAGTCTCCAAATGGATATTGGAAGTTAGGGGTACGAGAAAGAGAAGTCTAGGCTGTCTGCCACATTTCTGGGTTCTGTAAGTGGGCTCTTGGAGGTGCACACGGGGAAGAGCAGCAGGTTTGAAGGGGAATGAGCAGTTGTTTCATAACCGTGTTAAATGTGAGATGCTCTTCTGACAGTCAGGTGGAGATACTCGGTCAACACCCGGCTCTGTGGAATCAGCTCCAGAGGATGGGCTGGGCGTCAGATCGAGGCATATTCAACACAGAAGTAACAGCCGAAGTCTGGCATGTAGATGGGTGTGTCCAGAGAGAGGGAAAGAGAAAAGAGAGGTAGAGAGAGTGACGATTTAGGGGAGATTCAGAAGTATGTTTTTTAGTAGTTTATCTTCTTTTTAAGTTAAGTGTGTGCAGCGTGTTTTCATACTGTGTCTAAGCACCCAGCAGGCCGGGTAGGATGAAGATTCAGAAAAGAGAAGGGATCATTGATGAAACGGGTTTCCGAGGAGAGTTGCAGTAAAATCCAAAGAGCTGAGAGTGAGTTTACGCTTCGACAAGAGGACATACCCTTTTCCTTAGAGAAGGGGAAGGAGGTAGTGTTGGGGGGGGGGAACCGTACCACAGGGCCCTTGCACGTCCCACGCAGAACACCTGCTGATCCTTCCAGAAACACGGCAAGCTGGGTGGTTCTGGGGTAGCTCGCCTTGAGGCCATGTCTCCCCCACTCCCTGTCTCGCAGGAGGTTCCCTGTCTCGTGAGAGGCAGTCATAGTGTCTCATCCACTTCCTTGTTCTGGTGAGACCCGGGGCTCGCCCCTGGCCCCCCTTAGGGCACAGCTGCAGCTGTCAGGACACGTGGGTGTATTTTAGAATCGTCTCTCCTGTGACAGACTTCCTCTGCTCATGGCTGTCATCTGGTTCCTCCAGTTCAGTGTCATCTTCTGAGACTAGGGATGCAGGAACATGATACCAAGATGATCTTGCTTGTGCCTCTTGTGTGAGTAATAAACTGCCTAGAGCCGTCTCCTCACTGGTGGGATCTACGCAGTGCAGTACCTCAAACTATGATGAAGCCGCATCACTGCTGCTCAGGGACAGCTGGACAGCTGGATGGAAAGTTCTGTGCAGAAGCAGAAACGTTTGGGCAGGGCGTGGCACCCATCTTTCAGGCAAGGTTTTCTGGGGGCAGTGATAGAGGCCAAGGCTTGGGATGATGCAAGTTTATGATGGAAACCGTGGAACGTTGGAGACGGAGCTGACGGGCGCTGCCTCAGTGGTAGGTGGTGGGGATGTCTGTGTCCTGTTGGGGAGATTCATCCTCCTGGGAGGGCCCACTGCCCAGGGTGACTCGGGCCTGCCTGTCTTGCAGATGCCATGAGAGCCCCTCGCGAAACACAGAGCTGTCCACTGCGGAATTTCAGATGTCCTGCAAGAGGCAGCGTGGTGTCCACGAGGACGTCACGTCTCTCTCCCAGCCGTGTCTGTGTCATGCCCATGCATCGTAGTTAGAACGGAGAAGGGACTTGGGATGGAACTTTGTTTAGTTCCAGCAACATCTTTCTCAGAAGCTACACACACGGAAATGCACAAATAGAATGACTCAGGTGAGGTGCGGGTCAGGGCCCAGGGATGAGGACGCCAGAGGTCTTGGTGGGAAAACCACCTCAAGTGTTTGTGGAGCCAGACCAAAAGCCACTGGCCTGAGGCAACCCCATCTTTGTGCAAAGGAGGCCCTGAGCAGGGAAGGGACCCGCCCAAAACCACGTGAGCGGTTAGTGATGGGGTCGATACTGACCCAGGTTGCTGGTCCTTCGAGCAGAACCTCTGTGTCCTCCCCACACTTTGGGGGAAGATATGCCATATGCAGGTGGTGGGAAACGCGGCCGTGCGAGGTGTGGGAAGGGGCGCCGTGGGTGATGCTGGGGGCAGGGGAGTGTGTGCCACACTCTTCCTTCTCTTAACCAACGTTTCCTGAGCGCCTAGGCGTCTGCGTGACAGTCGGCACAAAAGACACACCAGCGAGGATGGTTTGCCCTTGTGGAGTGTAAATCCTAGCAGGAGAGAGACAACGCGTGACAGTCATGAGTCTGATAATATACTCACACACAGTCACACGATTCAGCTTTCACCACGTCCTAATGTACTCCTTCCTGGGGGTGTGAGTACAGTTGATGTTTAATTTACAAAGAGCAGCCTGTCCTCTGATTCTTAGGTCAGAAACCTGGAGGTTGCATAACTTCAGTGACCTGCCACGACGTCACAGCTGGGAAAGACGAGCACCAGAGCTCCTGCCTGGCTCCGTGGGACTCGGGCTCCCGACACAGTTGTCATAGTTTCTGAATGTTTTCCAGTCTTACCTTCTCTCCACCTCTCTGCACACCCACCGTCCTGACCTCCCTATCCTCACGAGGCTCGAGACTGTGGAGGGAAGGCTGCCCCCTGGGGATGGCCTAGGTCCCCCGAGCGGGCGGGAGGGACCCTGGCGAGGGCCGCCTTCCAGCCGGAGAGTCACCATGTCACAGGAACCAGTGGGCCTGGGACCCTCACCCTGATTCCCGGGTCTGGGGACACCCAGTTAGGAGAACAGCTCATCTATTTTTCGCGTCCCCGTTTTGGCAAATTCCACCACCAAGGGTCTAGTTGGAAATCTTGTTAGGGATTTGCTCACAAGTGCAGGGTATTTCTGGAGCACTGCAGGCAGATGAAGAATGAAATCGCTCCCAGGAGGGAACCCAGGAAAACTTTTGAGCTCACTGAAATCTCAGCGATGGGCAGATCATTTCACTGCGCCATCAGCCGGGGAAATCTCTAGAACCGAGAGGTCATGTAACGTCACACCTCTTCCCTCTCATTGAGGAGAAAGGAATGCTTGCTTGGAACGGGGACTATTTTGATTTCAGCTTGTTAGGCAACAGGATGATCTCATCATGGACCATTACTTGAATTATAATCCATGAACCCAGCACAACTGCTGGGAGAACAGAGCATTTGTATCTGTATCTCAGGTATGGTGCATTTCTGTAGAAGGAAATGTCTCGCTGGGATTCTGCAGAATCGACAAGAGTGTCCCTCTGAAAGCTGGAGAGTTCAAGTGTTCTGCGGAGGTAAGTTTTCAGTTAAGTTCCCCAGATCCAAGATTAGTCAGAAGCACTGCAGGAAAGCTTAATCCAATCACTTTGATTCTTCTCCAAACATGATTTATCTTCTGATCATCAGTACTTTGATGAAAGGGGAAAAGCAAGCTCACTTTTTTTTTTTTAACTTACTGTGACTCCTGTATCCGTTATTCCAGAGCCCACGTCCTGTCCCATCTTGGCTTTCCCCTTGGCAATGGCTTCCTTTGGCATTCGATTTTTGTAGGGTCATCAGCAATCATTTTTCCCTAACGTTCAAGTCGGTCTTTCTATCCTTCCCCAGAAGGGCTGGATATCTCAAAGCTCCTGGTATAAAAAGAGCTGCCTGACCTTCCACGGGAAACATGGTTTAGTGCCAAGGTCATGCCTTAAAAAGCAGAGTTTACTTCCTGTGGGACAGGAAGTGGCGCCGGCCTCAGCTGAGCCAGTCAGGTGGGAGCAGAGTATGGCGTTTAAGTGCGGACTCTGTTGCGAACTGGCCAGGAATCCTGGGCAAGTGGCTTCGCCAGCTGTGTCTTGGTTTCCTCGTGTCTCACACGAGTCTTCCTCCCAGGCGGTTGTGAAGATCCAGTGGCCTAATGAATGTGAGATTCTGCACACAGCGCCCGATGCAGGCAGGTGGAGTGTTTCCCTTTAGTGAGCACCTACTGTGTGCTGGGCCCTGGAGACACAGAGACAGAAGGAATGGTCCCTCTCAGCCAGGAGCTCACAGACTAACTGCAGTTCTCAGCTGGGGGCTATTCTGCCTCCAGGGGACACTGGATGGCATCTGGAGACATTTTGGGCTGTCCTGACCTGAAGGGGAGGGGTTGGTACTGGTCTCCAGTAGGTGGAGGCCAGGGATGCCGCTAGAGTCCTACAACACACACTCCAGCCCCACAACCAAGAATTATCTGACCCCAAGTGCCAATCCAGCTGAGGTTGAGAAACCCTGGATGAATCGAAGAGCCTTTGAAATTCAGTATGATGAGGGTTTCAGTAACGGGGTGAACCCAGGGTGCCAACGGACCCTCCCCTTGTTTACTCTGAGGCTTAGTTATTGGGTCAAATTTACTGTGACCCCCACGAGGCCCTCAGTCCCCACCCATTTGTCAGGGGTGCCCAGATGGGTCTGAACCCAGCTCAGCTCAAACAAGGACTTGCCTGCCCCCCAGCGTCACCATCCAAGGAACATTCACCGAACCGCGTGTGTTCAAAGTGCCCGACCCCAAGCTCCACCCTGTCTCCACTGAGTCGTTTAAACCTGCACAAGCCCTGCAAGAAATGCCCCATTTGACAGCTAGTGAGTGGCTAACCTGGGACTCCTGCCCTCGTCTTTCTGCCCCCAAAGCCTGTGGCTTAGCTGTGATACCAAGAGCATCTCTGTAAAGGAGCCCCAGGCCCTGCTGACCAGGACGTCTTCCAGAGCCATGGGTCAGGGAAAGGACACCCAGAGCGCAGCTCTCAAGTCTTGGACAGAGTTCCTTCCGTCCTCCGTGAAGAACTCAGATGAAGAAACACTGGATGGTCCTGAGAGCTGGGAGTCGAGCACACCTGGTCCCCTTGGTGCTGCAGCTCTCAGCTCAAAGTCCTGAGCAGGCAGGAGCTAGCCCAGCCCGGAACACGGTGGTTCAGAGTGTGGTCCCCAAAGGCAGCAGGGGCAGCATCACCTGGGAACCTGATAAAGATGAAAAACCTTGCCCCCCACCCCAGACCTTCTGATTCAGAAACCCTGGGGCTGGGGCCAAGGGTCTGTGACTGACAAGCCCCCTGGGGGAATGGTGATGCAGCTGAAGAACCACTCCTTCCCCTGGGACACAAGACCCTGGTGTGGGCAGCTACGTTCCAGCACAGCTATTAAGTATCAGCGCTCAGCCGAGGGCAGGAGGGTCCCCGGGAGCCCGCTCATCTCGGCTTCTGCCATCTCATCAGTGAATTCACCTCAAACTCCCAGAGCTTCCGCTCTCTCTGCAAGAAGCACAGAATTGTTTTAAAGATAAGCCATGGGTCAGTCACGAGCAGAAAACTGAGATTCAGCCTCTTTATCTGAAGGATGCCAGTTCAAGAAGTTCATTGTAGTTCTCTTTCTGAGTAAAAAGCAGCCAGGAAACGTTTAAAATAGACTCCAGTGAGGCAAAGCATAGGAGTCCTGGAAATGGTGAAGCTCAGCTGGAAAGAGCAGAAATGTGCCTGCAGCTCAGAACAGCAGGGATTAGAAAAATGTATTTCATCTCCATCTGGTAAGTTACACGCACACACACACACGCACACACACACACGCACACACTCACACACACACACTCAGAATGCCTGTAGTGCTGTATGTCTTGAACTTGGTGATAGTTCCAGGAGTTTATTCGTTTGCAAAAATTCATTGAGATAAATGAATGAACTTAAGATTTATGCATTTTATTGAATATAAATTACCCCTCTATATTTTTATGAACATTGACAAAAATGTCTGTGTACTTTACAGTATGTTATGCTTTAACGTTTTTAGAGTTTACAGAGAAACTGATAAATGGTTCTTTGATAGAACAGCAAGGAGACAACAGACCTGCAGGAGCTCGGTGTGCCAACAGGGACTTTAGGAAGCACTGTCTGAGGCCACCTGGCCAGTAATTAGGGTTTAGGTGTATGTGCAAGGCAAGAACAAGCTATGAACTGGGTTGACCCATCGACAATAGTGACACGGCCCTAAGTTTGAGAAAGTCGAAGAAAGGAGATCAGCAGAACTCTTAGCATGAATGCCATATGCCAAGCTCACTGTGCTTTTGGAGAAATGGAGGGAGGTATCTAGACTTTTCCTTATAGCTGGGACATGAAAGCAGCTCCCAGTTGAGGTAAGTTTGTGGTAAGTGTGTGGGGCTGAATCAAATCAACTCAATGCCCATTCTGAGCCCGAAAACAACCCAGTGTTTCCTCAGCAATCTACAACTTCCTGGTAAAGTTTGTCTGTTTTTTCTCTTTCTTAAACTTAAAACCCTAATAGACATTATTATTATTTTTATAAATTTATTTATTTTTGGCTGTATTGGGTCTTCGTTGCTGCGCGCGGGCTCTCTCTAGTCGAGGCGAGCGGGGGTCACTCTTTGCCGTGGTGTGTGGGCCTCCCATTGCGGTGGCCTCCCTTGTTGCGGAGCACAGGCTCCGGACACGCAGGCTCAGCAGCTGCAGAGCATGGGCCCAGCTGCTCTGCGGCATGTGGGATCCTCCCGGACCAGGGCTCGAACCCTTGTCCCCTGTGTTGGCAGGCAGATTCTTAACCACTGCGCCGCTAGGGAAGCCCCAACATTACTTTTTAGAACAGTTTTGGGTTTATAGAAAAGTTGAACTCGCAGTACACAGAGTTCTCTATACCCCACCTCCACAGTTTCCCGAGCTTATTAGTGATTAACACCAGTAAATTGCTACGTTTTGTACAATTGCGATACATCCTTATTAACAGAAGTCCATATCCCCTATTCAGATTTCCTTAGTTTTCACCTAGCGCTCTTTTTCTCTTCTCACATCACACTGCATTTATTCATCATGCCTCCTTAGGCTGCTCTTGGCTGGGACAGCTTCTGACCTGCCTCGTCTTTGATGATCCTGACAAAATCTTGAGGAGAACTGGACAGGTGTATTGCAAGCGCCCCTCCAGAGAAATCCATCTGACGTTTTTCTCGTGATTAGACTTAAGTTATGGTTTGGAGGAGGTAAAGGGCTATTTTCCTCAAGACTACCTGTTACCAACATGAGTTATGACCCCTGGTGTTGACCTTGACCTCCTGGCTGAAGCAGCGTCTATCCGGTTTTTCCGCCGTGAAGTTTCTCCCTTTTCCCTCCTTCCCACACTGACCCCTTCAGTATCAGGGAGGAGTTATGCTCCCCCCTCTTTTAGGGTGGGGTATCTGCAAGCTTTATTTGGAATTCTTCTGCACTGGTGATTTGTCTCTTCTTACCCATTTCTTTACTTCTTATTGAGTATAATTGACATACAACATCATGCTTGTTTCAGGTGTACAACACAGTGATTAGATATTTGTATATATTGGGAAATAATCACCACAGTAAGTCTAGTTAACATCTGTCATCATACGTAGTTACAGAATTCTTTTTTCTTGTGATGAGAACCTTTAAGATTTACTCTCAGCAGCTTTCAAATGTACAATACAGTATTATTAACTATAGTTGCCATGCTGTACATTTACCTCTTGTTACCTTTTTATTAATTTTATCAATATTTATATCAATGTGGACTCATGGATGTTTATTTTATACTTTGCGTTTTAATTCAATAGTACTTTTTTTGTTGTTCAAATTGTTCCTGCTTTGGCCACTGGGGCTATTTCATTTGACTCATATGCCCCTTTGACATACATACCCGCATCAATGTACCCTCCCTCCCTCCCTCCCTCCCTTCCTTCCTTCCTTCTTTCCTTCCTTCCTTCCTTCCTTCCTTTTCAAATTTTAATTTTTAGTTTATTAACTTTTAAAATTTTATTTTTATTTTTAGGATAGTTTTAAAACTTTTATTTTTTTTAGAGCTGTTTTAAGTTCACAGCAATGGTCAGAGGAAAGCACAGAGACTTCCCACATACCCCGTGCTTTCCCCTCACAGGCAGGCAGACCCTCCCCGTTAGCAGCATCTCCCGCCAGAGGGTACATTTGTTATAACTGATGAACCTACACTGACACATCACCATCACCCACCCAGGGTTTATGGTTTACCCTCCTGTTCACTTTTTGTGTGGTACATTGTATAGGTTTGGACACATGTGTAATGACATGCATCTAGCATTGTACTATCATACCAAGTAGTTTCATTGCCCTAAGGATCCTCTGTGTTCTGCCTAGTCATCCCTTCATCCTCCCGGTCCCTAACAACCCCTGATCTTTTTACTGTCTCTGTAGTTTGTCCTTTTCCAGAATGTCGTATAGCTGGAATCATACAGCATATATGAAAAGAAGCCTTTTTCAGATTGGCTTCTTTCACTTAGTAATATGCATTTAAAGTTTCTTTATGTCTTTTCATGGCTTGAAGGTTCATTTCTTTTTAGTGCTGAATAATATTCCACTGTCTAGATGTACCACAGTTTATTTATCCATCCACCTACTGAAGGACATCTTGGTTGTTTCCAAGTTTGGGCAATCATGAATAAGATTTTATAAACAGCTGTGTTCAGGTTTTTGTGTGGATCTAAAATTTCAACTCCTTTAGATGCCCCCCCCCCTTCTTTCCTGCTTTCTTTCTTTTTTCCTCTCTTTCTCTTTCTTACTTTCTTCTCCAGGCTTATCTTGTATATTTCTTGCCCCAGTCCTAGAATCAGCCATTTCTCTAAGGTGTCTTGTTCCCTTTCATTGAAGAATGGTATTAGAAACCAAGGTCTGGGTGCTGGGTGTGTTTTTTGCATGAAGGAGTCTTGTCTTTTAGGCCCTCTTGATCGGCAGAGCAAGGAAATATATGTGTATATACAAACCCAGGTATATATACATGTGTACAAATATTCCTCTGTGTACATACATACATCTGTATGTACATTAGGTTGAACATGAGTTCCACTGATTCTCTAACTGTGGTCCAGTACCTCACGGGTCATTCTACCCTCCTCTCCTTGCTAAGCTATAAGTTTCGCCGCCAACAGTGAGAACATGGCTCCCACCATCCACCGTCTCTTTACTCCGTCTTTCAATTCCAGCAGATTGCGTAAAGAGTACCAGAACTGTTAACCATATCCTCATGGGGATACGGTACTTATACACAGTTCCTTTTGGTTTAGTCTTACAGACTCCATTTATTTCCAACCTTAAGTCAGTCCGTTCCCACCACCCCTTCAGTGAGGTTGTTTCATATATTTGTAATATATTTCTATCCTCTTATCAAAGTCTGCATTTTTTCCTGGGATTCCTCCAGTTCCTAAACAATTTTTTAAAAATTAGCATACAATGCAGTTCACTCTGTGTTGTAAAGTTTTATAGATTTTGACAAATGCGTAATGTCACGTATCTGACATTACAGTATCATGCAAGACAGTTGAACTGCCCTAAAAATCCCCTGCCTTTCACCTGCTCATCCTTTCCTGCCTCGTTCCAAACTCCTGGCCACCACTGAGCTTTATACTGTCACGTGGTTTTGCCTTTTCTGGAATGTTATGTAGTTGGAATCATACAGTATGCAGGCTTTCCAGACTGGCTTCTTTGATCGAGTAATATCCATTTAAAGTTCCTCCCTGTCTTTCCATGTCTTGATAGCTCATTCTTTTTATCGCTGAATAATATCCCATTGTACGGATGTACCAGTTTTTTTTTTTTAAACATCTTTATTAAGGTAGGGAGACGCAAGAGGGAAGAGATACATGTATATGTATAACTGATTCACTTTGTTATACAGCAGCAACTAACACACCACTGTAAAGCAATTATACTCCAATAAAGATGTAAAAAAAAAAAGGTATAATTGCTTTACATTGGTGTGTTAGTTGCTGCTGTATAACAAAGTGAATCAGCTATACATATACATATATTCCCATATCTCCTCCCTCTTGCGTCTCCCTCCCACACTCCATATCCCACCCCTCTAGGTGGACACAAAGCACCGAGCTGATCTCCCTGTGCTATGCGGCTGCTTCCCACTAGCTATCTGTTTTACATTTGGTAGTGTGTATATGTCCACGCCACTCTCTCACTTTGTCCCAGCTTACCCTTCCCCCTCCCCGTGTCCTCAAGCCCATTCTCTGCGTCTGCATCTTTATTCCTGTCCTGCCCCTAGAGTCCTCAGAACTATTTTTTTTTTTTTAGATTCCATATATATGTGTTAGCACACGGTATTTGTTTTTCTCTTTCTGACTTACTTCACTCTGTATGACAGACTCTAGGTCCATCTACCTCACTACAAATAACTCAATTTCATTTCTTTTTATGGCTGAGTAATATTCCACTGTATATATGTGCCACATCTTCTTTATCCATTCATCTGTCGACGGACCCTTAGGTTGCTTCCATGTCCTGGCTATTGTAAATCGTGCTGCAGTGAACATTGTGGTACGTGACTCTTTTTGAATTATGGTCTTCTCAGGGTATATGCCCAGTAATGGGATTGCTGGGTCATATGGTAGTTTGTTTATACATTTACCTATTGAAGAACAGCTTGGTTGATTCCAGTTTTGGGAAATTATAAATAAAGTTTCTATAAACATTTGTATTTAGTTTTTGTGTGGACATAAGTTTTCAATTCAATTGTGTAAATACCAAGGAGCACAATTTTTGGATCATATGGTAAGTCTATGTTTAGCTTTGTGAGAAACTACTAAACTGTCTTCCAAGGTGGCTGTACGATTTTTCATTCTCACCAATAAGGAAAGTAAGTTCCTGTTGCTCTGTATTCTGATCAGCATTTGGAATTGTCAGATTTTTGGATTTTAGCCATTCTAACAGGTATGTCATAGTACCTCATTGTCATTTTAATTTAAAATTCCCTAATGACAGATGATGTGAACATCTTTTTATATGCTGATTTTCCATTTGTACATCTTATTTCATGAGGGGTCTGTTCAGATGTTTTTGTCTTCTTTCAAATTGAGTTTTTTGTTTTCTTATTTTTGAGTTTTAAGAGTTCTTGTATATTATGGATACAAGTCCTTCATCAGATATGTGTTTTGCAAATATTCTTCTCCCAATCTGTTGTTTACCTTTTCATTCTATTAACAGTATCTTTGGCAAAGCAGAAGTCTCTAAATTTTAATAAAGCCTAACATCAATTTTTCGATTATGAATTGTGATTTTGGTGGTATATATAAAAAACTCATCACCGAACCCTAGATCACCTAGGTTATTCTCCTATGTAACATTCTAAAGATTTTGTAGCTTTGCACTTTACATATACCTCTTTGATCCATTTTGAGTTAATTTTTGTGAAATGTGTTAGGTCTGTCATTTTCTCTCTCTGCATATATATATGTGTGTGTGTGTATATATATATATATGCATGCATATGTATACATATCTATATCTATATATATTTTGGTCATATAGGTATCCAGTTGTTCCAGAACTATTTGTTGAAAAGAATATGCTTTCTCTGTTGAATTGCCTTCACTTCTTTGTCAAGGATCAGTTGATTATATTTGTGTGGGTCTATTTCTGGGCTCTCTATTCTGTTCCACTGATCTATTTGTATATTCTTTTAACAACACCACACTGTCTTGTTTACTGTAGATTTATAGTAAATCTTGAGGACAGGTAATGTCAGTCCTCCAACTCTGTTCCTCTTCTTCAGTACTGTGTTGGCTATTCTGGGACTTTTGTATAAACTTTAGAATCAGTTTGCTAATATCCACAAAATAACTTGCTGGGAATTTGATTGTGATTGCATTGAATCTATAGATCAAGTTGATAAGAATTGATGCTTTAACAATATTGAGTCTTCCAATTCATGAACATGGAGTACCTCTCCATTTATTTGGATCTTCTTTGATTTTTTTTTATCAGAGTTTTGTAGTTTCCCCCATATAGGTCTTATACATGTTTTGTTACATTGATACTTAAGTATTTCATTTTTATGCAAAAATGTATGTGGTAATTTACATTACATTAATTTCAAATTCCACTTGTTCACTGCTGGTATATAGGAAAACAATTGACTTTTATATATTAACCTTGTATCCTGTGACCTCCGTATAATCACTTCCGGAAGGTTGTTTTTGTTGATATTTTGGGATACTTGACATAGGTAATCATGTCACCTGTGGATAAAATTTTATGTCTTCCTTCTCAATCTGTATACGTTTTATTTCTATTTATTGTCTTACTGCACTATCTAGGACTCGACTACAATGTTGACTAGGAGTGGTGAGAGGGGACACCCTGGCCTTGTTCCCAGTCTTGGGGTAAAGCCCCCACTTTCTCATCATTAAGTGTTGTATTAGATGTTGGGTTTTTGTAGATGTTCTTTATCAAGTTGAGGACATTCCCTTACATTTCTAGTCTACTAAGAGCTTTTACACAAATGGATGTTGATTTTGCCTAAAGTCTTTTTTCTTAATTAATTGATGTGACATCATGATCATTCTTCTTTTGCCTATGTACGTGGTATATGACATGAGTTGATTTTTGAGTATGGAACCAGTTTGTATACAAGGAGTAAATCCCACTTGGCTGTGGTGTGTAATTCTTTTTACACATTGTTGGGTTTGATTTGCCAATATTTGGTTAAGGATTTTTGTATCTATGCACAAGAGATATTGCTCTGTAGTTGTTTACTTTCCTTGTAATTCTTTATCTGCTTTTGGATGAGGGTAATATTGACCTCAGAGGCTGAATTAGGAAGTATTCCCTCTGCTTCTATTTTCTGGAAGATTTTGTAGAGAATTGACAATATTTTTCCCTTAAATATTTGTTAGAATTCACCAGTGAAACCATCTGGGTCTGGTGGTGCTTTTTGGAAGATTATTATTGACTGATTCTTTTAAAAAATAGTTATAGGTCTTATCAGATTATCTATATCTTGTCAGTTTTGGTAGTTTGTGTCTTTCAGGTAAGTGATCCACTTCATCCCAGGTATCAAGTTTGTGAGCACAGAGTTGTCCATAATATTCCTTTATTATCCTTTTAATGTGCATGAGATCAGAGAGATGATCCTTCTTTCATTTCTAATATTACTAAGTTGTGTCTCTTTTTTCTTGGTTAGCCTGGCTAGAGGGTTATCAAATTTATTGGTCTTTTTAAAGAATCGGATTTTTGGTTCTGTTGATTTTTCTCTATTGATTTGTTTTTAATTTTACTGCTTTCTGCCCTAGTTGTTATAATTTCTTTTCTTCTGATTGCTTTAGGCTTAAAGACAAGACCTTTCAGGTCTCTATTTCTCTGAACTTCTCAAGGTGTTCTTTCTTCTTGTATATTTTTTCATTCTTTTCATAAAGAAAATGACTTGAGCAGCATGGCATAAGATGAAACAGCAGGTGTGTGGGCAGCTCTCTGGAGTTACCCCATATGGCGGCATTTGGAAGAGCAGGCCGTCTTCCTGACTTGTGTTACTTTGCCTTATCATTGGAGTTGAAAAATCGGAAGCACAACTGAAATGCTGTGTGTGACTCCAAAACACCCCGTTCTTGTCAAGTGGCATTTTCCCCAGCCCCTTTTCATCCAGTGGGGCCTCTCAGGAAGGGGAGCCCCGGCCTGAGAGCAGGACCCACTCCTGGCCTCACCTCCTGCAGATAAGACCTGCTCAAGTGTCACTTGGCAGTCAGAGGTAACTGAAAATCAGACCCCTTGTTTTGTAGTCCCTGCCGTTTTTGTTGGATATTTACTGCAAGTGTCGGTTTCTCAGTGATAGCAGGGGTGATTTGGAGGACAGCTCGAGAACTGTGAAAGGAATCACTGTTCAAAATCTAAGTAAGCAACACCTGCCATTTCTTCCTTTCTGCAGGACTATCTTCTTTTAAATATATGAGGTCACCTGCACTGCCTACAGGAACTTCTAGAACATATCAGGTCATGCTGGGCAGTGTGTATTGCGGGGGACATTACATGTATGGTCTTATCAGCTGATCCCAGTCAAGTTCAAGCTAAGGAGCTTGGAGCTGGGGGAAGGCTCGTGTCTTCTTGCTTTAATCTCCTCATGGTGATGAGACCCAGAACGATGGGATTGGAGCACAGAGTCTTGCAGCCAAATTTCATGTTTGTGAACGCTAAATTTTTATTCACTCTGGTTCCAAGAGTGTGTTTAAAGTCCCTGGGGCAAGGATGGGCTTTCTAGAAAGCAGGGGTGAGAGTCTGCTCTGTGTGTCCCCCAAGCGCCCCTGGATGGGCTGGAGAAGAAAGGGTCACCAACAGGAAGTGACTTGGGATGATGGATCCCCCCGGGGTGGGGGTGGGGAGCGGGACGGGAAGTTTCTAAACATTTCAGGATAAGTGGAACGAAGCCAAAGCAGCCTTGGAACGTTCTCTCCCTCTTTCCTAGATTTCTGTCTTCCCTAAACCAACCACGTCTGCATTAACCTCTCCCTGAAATAAAAATCAGGCCTGTCCCCATTGTTTTGGGGAACTAGGGCAAGTGTTCAACAGAAGCCCTCAAACCACAGTTCATTAAATCAAGTGAATTAACTACTAAATAGAATATGTCCTGTCCCCTCACCTGCAGCTCCTCTGGACAAATATGCCTTCTTCATGACCTGGCAGGCCAGATCTGCCTCTGGCCCTGCCTGCCAAGGTCTGTCTTGCACCCTGAGGGCCTTGAGCACGTGCGTGTGGACAGTCTGGGCCCACTATAAGCTCTGCCTGGGTCCCTGCACTAGAATGGCAAAAATTAAAAAGACCAACCATATAAAGTTTGGGCAAGGATGTGAGGCAACCGAATACTCGTACGCTGCTGGTGGGAATGCAAATGGCACGGCCACTTCGGGAAACAGTGGCAACTTCTCGCGAAGTGAAATATACACTTGCCCTGTGATCCTGCTGTCTCACTCCAAGATATTCACCCAAGAGACAGGTAAATTGATGAGCACACAAAACCCTGTAAGTGAATGGACATAGCAGCTTTAATCATGACAGCCAAGAGCTAGATACAACCGAAACATCCTTCAGCTTGTGAGTGGATGAACAAGCTATGGTCCATCCAAACAATGGAAACCGCTCAGCTATAAAAAGGAATGAAATATTGACTCGTGTGACAACATGGGTGCATCTCAAACGCATTATGCTGGGGGAAAGAAGCCAGACACAGAAGGCTACATACTGTGCGATTCTCTTCATTCCACATTCTAGAAATGGCAAAACTAGAGGGCAGAGAACAATTTAGGGGTAAGGGGGGGACATTTTTGGAGTGATGGAACTGTCCTACCTTGACTCACAGGGGTACCTGACTCTCTGCACGTGTCAAAACACATGGACTTGTATGCTCCAAAGGGTGAATTTTATAGTACGTTAAATACAAATATTAAATATACACGTATACACATATATATGAAAATCCAGCTGTGGGGTCAGAGGTCAGGATTATGTTGTCACCCTGGGTGGGGGGCTGCGAGAGGTGCAGCGGGGCTCCTGGGTCCCTGCTGTGTCTGTCTGCTTTTTGTTCTGTGTGCCAGTAACATGGCTGTGTTTGCTCTGTGATCCAGTAAAGGGCACTCCTATAACTTGTCTGCCTTTTTGTATATATGTTATTCTCTAATTAAAAGGTTATTTAAAAAATACAAAAGAATTAGAGACACATAAAAGTTCATAACTCTGTGTGACGTCAAAGATTACATAAGGCACCACCTTCCAACCCTCCTCCTGGACCTCCCTTCACTTTCCGTTGAATCCACAGCCATCGACCCCCACCCCCCTACTCCGTGGAGCTGAGATGCAGAGACTGGGTGGGTCCAAGGCCAAGCAGTGGGTTCCAGGGGGACTTGGGGTGGGGCCCGGGTCTCCCTGTTTCCAGCTCAGCACTCCATTTGGAAAAGCTTCATTGAAATGGACGACAGAGCAGGTGTCCTCCTGAACTAGGTGGAAAGCAGGCCGGATGGCACCACCTCCTGCAGGTGGACCTGGAGGAGGAAGGTCGGGCAGAGCTCTGAGCTCTCATGTAACCAGGTCATCTCTGTGAGCCGCACAGACTCTGGTTACAGCACCTCATCTGATGGATGAGAGGAAAGAGCTATTTTCTTTTTCACAGGAAGGGACATGGAGGTCTACTTCTTTTTTCTTTTATCTCATACACCATATTCTACCCATTAACACATAGAATAAATGAAACAAAAACAGAGTTGATCTTCTACAGAGATGCCATCTTCCCTGCACTGAGAAAAGACCCCAGCATCCCTGCTGTGCGTTAGTGGGCAGAGAGGTCCACGTTCTCAAGTCTCTCAGGGGAAGCAGGATTCCGCTGAGACTCCCCACGTGTGAGCACGCCAATGTTGTTGTCTTCTGTGAACGTGTGTCCTGCCTTCGGCAGCTGATGAATCTTCCAGGAGCATAGCAGGTGCTGCGTTCGTGGAAAGTGCAGGTTCCTGTGCAGGGGATGCTGCCAGCACAGCAGTGACCACCCTCTCCATCCATCATCAGCGGTTCCTGCCCGGGCTGGTCGAAACTTCATCCTCGCCTGGGGGCCTCACGAGTGGTGTGGACCCGACCCGCCTGTAACTGAGCTCAAGTCCCAACCCCTCTAGTCTGCATCTCGGAGACTGTTGGTACCGCCGCCTAGCTAACCCAGCCGAAGCCTGGGCACCTTCCCTGCCACTGCCCCCTTCCTCCCCCTCTCTGGTCCATCACGGTCTATCCTCATCAGGGCGAACCTTGACAGCCTCCTCACTCTGTCTGCCTTAAGCCAGCGCCCCAGTGAGCTCAGTGGTATGGTGGTTATTGCCGTGCTACCAAGAAAGGGACCATAACGAGTAAGATCTGCTCAAAACTATATGGTGGGGCTTCCCTGGTGGCGCAGTGGTTGAGAGTCCGCCTGCCGATGCAGGGGACAGGGGTTTGTGCCCCGGTCCGGGAGGATCCCACATGCCGCGGAGTGGCTGGGCCCATGAGCCATGGTTGCTGAGCCTGCGCGTCTGGAGCCTGTGCTCCGCAATGGGAGAGGCCATGACAGTGAGAGGCCCACGTACCGCAAAAAAAACCAAAAACCAAAACTATATGGTGTGCAGGTGGACGGCGGAGCTGAAAGCTCTGGTCTCACTGCTCCATCTCTTTCTTTCTTTTTTTAAAAATACAAATTATTTATTTATTTATTTTTGGCTGCGTTGGGTCTTCATTGCTGCACGTGGGCTTTCTTTTTAGTTGCAGTGAGTGGGGGCTACTGTTCTTTGCAGTGCACGTGCTTCTCATTGCAGTGGCTTCTCTTGTTGCAGAGCACGGGTTCTAGGTACACGGGCTTCAGTAGTTGTGGCAGGTGGGCTCAGTAGTTGTGGTGCTTGGGCTTAGTTGCTCCACGGCATGTGGGATCTTCCTGGACCAGGGATCGAACCCCTGTCCCCTGCATTGGCAGCCAGATTCTTAACCACTGTGCCACCAGCGAAGTCCCTCCATCTCTTTCTTTTACCTGTACACTGATCCTCTCTTCTGGACCTTTGCCAAGGCCTCTGAACTGCTCTAGACTCTTACCCCCTCTTAATCCAGTCCACACCTTGTCTAGGATAATGTGTTTATCTAACCTCATCTGGGAATAACCTCCAGGGCTTCAAGTTGGTCTTGGAATAAAATCCCAAATCGGCTGCTTGGCCACACCAGATCCTAAGTGGGGTGACTCTTCCTGTCCACCTCACCTGCGTCTCTCTTTCTCTTGTTCTCCAGTCACTCCAGACCTCAGGACCTTTGCGTATGCCGCTTCTTGTCCCTGGATTGCCTTTCCTACCCTATTTGGTAGAATGGGCCCAGACTTGCCCATTCTATACATCACCTTGTGTTCTTGGATCAGCACCCTTCCTACTGGGTCAGGACAATCTCTCATTGCTCCCTTAGCTCCTTCCCCCACCCCTTTGTAGACTGATTACATGTGTAAGAAGTTATTTAATGCCGGTCTTCCTCTAGACTGTAAGGCTCCAGGTGGGCGGGGATGGCGTCTTTCTTTCCCACCACTGAATCCTCAGCTTCTAGCAGAGGACTTGGCACAAAGGCAATCAGTGCTTGATAAATATTTGCTGAGTGGATGAACTAATGGGTGTGTGGAGCACCTCAGG
Source organism: Neophocaena asiaeorientalis asiaeorientalis (assembly GCF_003031525.2). Classification (NCBI taxonomy): domain Eukaryota; kingdom Metazoa; phylum Chordata; class Mammalia; order Artiodactyla; family Phocoenidae; genus Neophocaena; species Neophocaena asiaeorientalis. The sequence continues at coordinate 2,223,492 of NW_020171809.1, read as the reverse complement.
TCCTCAGACTCCCTACAGCCCCTCACTTTATACATCAAGTTCCTCTGAGGAACTGAGAACAGAGCCAGGAAGAGACCTCTGTCTCTGGACCCTTTTCCATGGACGTCTCTCTCTCTCTCTCTCTTGCTGCTGCCTCTCCAGTGAAGGGGACTGAAATGAGAGTTCTGCCCAACCAGAAGAGCATCCTTCTTGAGGAACTGGAAGCAAAAGGAAGGGAATCTTTGACCATCACGAGATCTGAGCACCTTTTGTACCAGATGCTGGTACCAGGAGCCCGGAAAGTAGGAATTCCAGAAACCCATAATCACAGCTGGGCTGAGAATACAGATGAGGCCACAGGACAAGCAAAATTAGCCAACCTCAGAATTACATTACTAACCTGGGTTCTATCAGCTGATATAAACAAATGACCATAGTCAGGCAGAAACAATACAGAAGGAGTGGAAATTCCCACCGGACAGATGAGAACACTGGGACTCAGGAAAAGTGACTCATTCAAGGTCACGCAGCTGGCCGGTGGCAGAGTCAGGCCAGAACTAGTTCCAGCTCAGCCGGGCCTCATCTACACGAGGCACCCAGGATCCTCACGACACGGCTACAATTGCTGGCACAGCCCTCAGGTTGCTTTGGGTATCTATTCCTGCGTCACAAGCCATCCGGAAACATAGTGACTTAAAAGGGCAAGCTGGCATGATCTCTCGTGATCCGAGGGGTGGTCAAGACGGAGCTGCGCAGTTCTTACTGGGGAGACGCAGCTGGAGTAGAATCAGATGGAGCCTGGGGCTGAGCCCTACGGGAAAGCTTAGAGGCCCCACCTACTGCCCAGGAGGGGACAAGCCACAGCCCACGCCCAGGGATGCTGCTGTGAAAATGCCTGCATCTGGGGTCGGGAGACCGGCTGAGAGTTGTGACACTTGCCCAGCCACTTATTCTCCTGGGGCTTCCGATTATCCTCTGAAATTGGGGACAGGACTAAATGGAGACCCCTCTGGGGACATTCAGTGGGCGCACACCGGTCAATGGGCTAATTGCTCGTGCAGACACAGCTGCCAGCTCTTTGGATGGGCCTCAGAGGTGTCTTCCAAGGCACGGACGTGAGTGGGGATGGAAGAGGGCACTGGGCCGCACTGCCAGACAGTTGCTGATGACCAAGAAAGACGTGCCTTCGAAGCCTCAGGTGTGTGAGTGGGTCCCTCCATGTCTACAGTGGGAAGGTGGGCGCTGGGGGAGCAGACACTGGGCCCGGGCTGTCTGACTAACGGGCAAAGCAGAAGACTGAGCTGGGCTGCGTGCTGGTACGTGTTAACGATTTCCTCAACGGCCCAGGGGGAAACAGAGGAGCCTGAAGCCCGGGCCTTACAGATAAACGGCTTGGTGTGGTGTTAAGTCCTGTATTTAAGACTGATTAATAGGCCGGTGGAGAGTGACACCAGCTAATGCAATGTGCAGGTGGCCGCTGGCAGGTTGGGGGCCATAGGGCAACAGTGGACATCAAGGCATAAAACAAGGAGCAGGCAGGAAAGTCCTGCACGTACTGAGAAGAGCCCCCCTTCGACGTGAGTGTGAGGAAAGTCATCGGTGCTGCTTATTCGAGAGGACTTTGGTGGGCACCCACGACTTTGTCCTGGACTTCTAGAAGAAGTTCATAGACTGGTGAACTCAAAACTGAAAACACTGACAAAACCACCTTGTGATTACAAAGTGCTTTTTCTGGGGGTGTCAGAGGATTTCAGAGACCAGCACAACCCCGTGTGCAGCTGGCCAGTACATTTCCAGAAGGTTCTGATAGTGGAACCAAGGGCCGTTGCCAGCCTCGTCCTTCCCTCCAGCCGGGTGTCCATGGATCCGCAGCCTACGGCCCACTCCCAGCTCCCAGGGCCCTGAGCTTCGAGCCTCTTGGGCCCTGAGCCGCCACTCACAGCCCCATCCGCTGCAAGGCCTCGGCCATTCTCCTTCTGCCCATTCCTCACACTTGATCTCCTGTCCCCTTCTGCCACCGCCCACTGTGGGCCCTGGTCTCCTCGCGCTGTGACAGGGAAATAGCCCCGTGGCCTCCCTGCCCCCAGAGCTTCCCCGAGTGCAGGGCTGCTCACTCCATGCCCTGCTCAGTGGTGCTGTGTGGCTCCCTGGGCCCTGGCCTCTGAGGCCCACCGTTGGGCACTGCCCACCCTCCACCCTCCCTGCACAGACCCTGAGCCCACCTGAACTCAGTTGCTTCCCCAGTGCTTGGCACTCCCCTGGGGCTCTCCCTGTGCTGCCTGCCATCCCCACCACCATGGAGGCTGCTGCACCTCAACACCTCCTCCGCCAGGAGACTCGGCCTCCTTAGGATTCTGCTCAAGGACCGCCTCCTCCTTGGATGCACATCTTCTTGCAGTCTTGGCTGAGCTTGGTTAAGGCAGGGTCAGGAGTGCCAGCAAGAGCTCTCAGATGGCAGCCCTGGGTACGAGGGAGGAGACAGGAGCCAAAACACACTGGTTCCTACGTTCAGATCCTACAGCTGCAGTCAAGGGACTCACTGGACGAGGGTCCAGTTCCACAGTGATCTTTCTCAGGGGTCAGGAAGGGGAGCATGCCTGCTTCCAACATTCTAAATGAGCCAAGACAAGGGGAACTTCTCAGGTCCCAGGGCTGGTCCAGAACTGCTATGTGTCCCCACATGATACAGCATCCTGAGGAGGGAGGGACTGGTCCTCACTGTACAAACGGTCAAACTGAGTCACAGGGATTGTAGGTGACCTGTGCTGGCCATAGGATGGAGACCCTGCAGCCAGTCGCCGGGACCCACGCTCACGACAACCACGCTTGTGCTGAGTGGGCTGAGATGCACCCGTGGGGTCAGGGCCTGGGGCTCAGACTCTGCAGACCCTGTCTCTGGGATATCCCTTCCACCACTGCTGTGGCCAGGTGTGTGGGAGCCTGTGCTTCTCTCCCTCCAAGCCCCCCTCCACGGCTGTCGAGCCCCCCTCCTAAATTTCCCTCGAACTGCTCACTCGCCTCTGAGCTGGCCCATCTTGCCGGCACTGTCCCAGCAGTGTCCTTGCTGGCCTGAAGCCCTGTCCTGCCCTCCAATCCGTGCCCCTCACTGTGCCCCGATGATTTTTCTGAACACGAGATAGGCCCTCCCTGCTCTCCCACCCCTTCCCGTGCCCCTGGTGGGGGCGGCCTCCTCCCCCACCGCCCCCGCTTGGCCCTGCTCCCAGCCTCACTTCCCCCAACATGGCCCTGACTCCTGTGCCGACATCTGAGCCAACACCCTCCTGGCTCTGCTCCTTCTTCTCTGGGCAGCTCTCTCCGGCCCTCAGATCTCAGGCTGGCTGTCGCTCCTTCTGGAACCTCCCTCACCCCCAACAATTGGCTGAGGTCCCTGGTGTCCCCCCCAACAGTGCCCCGCCCTCCCGCCGCAGTGCACAACAGCCACTGTGCTTATGCAGTACGTGTCCCCCGTGTGTTCCCTGCGTGTCCCCCACTGGACCCTGGGCTCCCAGGGCAGGAGTAGCCTGTCTTTGGAGGGGTCTGCACGCCGGCAGAGGCAGCTTGTGCACCCCCCACCCCCGGGTGAGGGCCTGGTGCACACGCGGGGCCTCCGCCTTCTCCTGCTGGCTTTCCTGTTGCAGCTCCACGAGCAGCAGACTGTGCGCCAGCCACAAAGGAGCTGAGCTTGGAGCCGCGCAGGTGCAGGAGGTCAGGGCCCTCTCTGACCCCAGAAGCAAGGAGCTGAGCCCCGATAGGCAAACAGATGGGTGTCCAGGACATAACCTACAGCATGGAGCTGGCAGGCACCCTCCTCGGGACTTCTGATGCTGCCACTGTCCCCTGAGAGCTCCCCGAAGGCCATGCTGAGAGGCCACGGGAGGTTTCAACCAGGTTCTGCTCTGCTTGGCTGGCTGGTGGGGTCTGCGGGACAAGGCGGGTGGTAAATCAACGTGTGAAGTTGTTCATCTTCTGCAGGTGTCTCTGAGCCACAGCAGAGTGGGGCAAAGGGTGCTAAGCCACGAGCCAAAAAGCAAGATTCCATCCTGATCCTTCCCCTCTATAGGTCTATTTCCTTCTCCCTGTGCCTCAGTCTCTCCATCTGCAGACAGGGATGGTAATCCAGGCTCTGTCCCGCACAGGTGGTTTGAGGATCCCCCAACACCAGAAATGCTGGTGGAGCAGCCTCCGGGGAGCATCAGGGTCAGGAGGAACCTGGAGGCCAAGGATGGAACGGCCAAGGGCAGGAGCAGGGACGGTGCAGCCCCAGGAGGTCTGGAGCTGGGTAACGTTGTACCCAGAGGGTAACCCACGTTCTGGGGGTGATATCCCATGATGCCGTCCTGGCTTCCGTTCATGACCTCTCCAAGCGTGACTGTCGTGCTTTTTACCTCTTAAATACATACCACTTCCATTGACTGTCTTTCGGTTAATTCTTTCTCTTTTTTTTTTGAATTTTATTTTATTTTATTTTTATACAGCAGGTCCTTATTAGTTATCCATTTTATACATATTAGTGTATATATGTCAATCCCAACCCCCCAATTCATCACACCACCACGACCCCCCACTGCTTTCCCCCCTTGGTGTCCATACGTTTGTTCTCTACATCTGTGTCTCAGTTTCTGCCCTGCAAACCGGTTCATCTGTACCATTTTTCTAGATTCCACATATATGCATTAATACACGATATTTGTTTTTCTCTTTCTGACATACTTCACTCCGTATGACAGTCTCTAGATCCACCCACGTGTCTACAAATGACCCAATTTCGTTCCTTTCTTTGGCTGAGTAATATTCATTGTATGTATGTACCATATCTTCTTAATCCAATTGTCTGTTGATGGGCATTTAGGTTGCTTCCATGACTTGGCTATAGTAAATAGTGCTGCAATGAACATTAGGGTGCATGTGTTTTTATGAATTATGGTTTTCTCTGGTTATATGCCCAGTAGTGGGATTGCTGGATCATATGGCAATTCTATTTTTAGTTTTTTTAAGGAACCTCCATACTGTTCCCCATAGTGGCTGTATCAATTTACATTCCCACCAACAGTGCAGGGGGGTTCCCTTTTCTCCACACCCTCTCCAGCATTTATTGTTTGTAGATTTTCTGATGATGCCCATTCTAACAAGTGTGAAGTGATACCTCATTCTAGTTTTGATTTGCATTTCTCTAATAATTAGTGATGTTGAGCAGCTTTTCATGTGCTTCTTGGCCATCAGTATGCCTTCTTTGGAAAAATGTCTATTTAGGTCTTCTGCCCATTTTTGGATTGGGTTGTTTGTTTTTTTAATATTAAGCTGCATGAGCTGTTTATATATTTTGGAGATTAATCCTTTGTCCGTTGATTCGTTTGCAAATATTTTCTCCCATTCTGAGGGTTGCCTTTGGTCTTGTTTGTGCTTTCCTTTTCTGTGCAAAAGCTTTTAAAATTCATTAGGTCCCATTTGTTTATTTTTGCTTTTATTTCCATTACTCTAGGAGGTGGGTCAAAAAAGATCTTGCTGTGATTTATGTCAAAGAGTGTTCTGCCTATGTTTTCCTCTAAGAGTTTTATAGTGTCTCGCCTTACATTTTGGTCTTTAATCCATTTTGAGTTTATTTTTGTGTGTGGTGTTAGGGAGCGTTGTAATTTCATTCTCTTACATGTAACTGTCCAGTTTTCTCAGCACCACTTATTGAGAGGCTGTCTTTTCTCCATTGTATATCCTTGCCTCCTTTGTCATAGATTAGTTAACCATGGGTGTGTGGGTTTATCTCTGGGCTTTCTATCCTGTTCCATTCAACTGTATTTCTGTTTTTGTGCCAGTACCACATTGTCTTGATTACTGTAGCTTTGTAGTATAGTCTGAAGTCAGGGAGTCTGATTCCTCCAGCTCCATTTATTTCTCTCAAGATTGCTTTGACTATTCAGGGTCTTTTGTGTCTCCATACATATTTTAAGATTTTTTTGTTCTAGTTCTGTAAAAAATGCCATTGGTAATTTGATAGGGATTTCACTGAATCTGTAGATTGCTTTGGGTAGTATAGTCATTTTCACAATATTGATTCTTCCAATCCAAGACCATGGTAGATCTCTCCATCTGTTTGTGTCATTTTTGATTTCTTTTATCAGTTTTCTGAGTACAGGTCTTTTACCTCCTTAGGTAGGTTTATTCCTAGGTATTTTTTTGTTGTTGTTGTTGCAATGGTGAATGCGACTGTGCCCTTAATTTCTCTTTCTGATCTTTCATTGTTAGTGTATAGGAATGCAAGAGATTTCTGTGCATTAATTTTGTATCCTGCAACTTTACCAAATTCATTGATTAGCTCTAGTAGTTTTCTGGTGGCATCTTTAGGACTATGTATGTAGAGTATCATGTCATCTGCAAACAGTGACAGTTTTACTTCTTCTCTTCCAATTTGTATTCCTTTTATTTCTATTTATTTATTTATTTTTGGCAGCATTGGTTCTTCATTGCTGTGTGTGGGCTTTCTCTAGTTGTGGTGAGCAGGGGCTACTCTTCATTGTGGTGTTGGCTTCTCACTGTGGTGGTTTCTCTTGTTGCAGAGCATGGGCTCTAGGTGTGCAGGCTTCAGTAGTTGTGGCATGCAGGCTTTAGAGTGCAGGCTTACTAGTTGTTGTGCATGGGGTTTGTTGCTCTGAAGCATATGGAATCTTCCTGGATGAGGGCTCGAACCCATGTCTCCTGCATTGGTAGGCGGATTCTCAACCATTGCATCACCATAGAAGTCCCCTTTTATTTCTTTTTCTTCTCTGATTGCCATGGCTAGGACTTCCAAAACTATGTTGAATAATAGTGGTGAGAGTGGACATCCTTGTCTTGTTCCTGATCTTAGAGGAAGTGCTTTCAGTTTTTCACCATTAGAATGATGTTTGCTGTGAGCTTGTCGTATATGGCCTTTATCATGTTGGGGTAGGTTCCCTCTATACCTACTTTCTGGAGAGTTTTTTTTTTTATCATAAATGGGTGTTGAACTTTGTCAAAAGCTTTTTCTGCATCTATTGAGATGATCATATGGTTTTTATTCTTCAATTTGTTAATATGGTGTATCACATTGATTGATTTGCACATATTGAAGAATCCTTGCATGCCTGGGATAAATCCCACTTGATCATGGTGTATGATCCTTTTAATGTGTTGTTGGATTCAGTTTGCTAGTATTCTGTTGAGGATTTTTGCATCTCTATTCATGAGTGATATTCTTTTTTTGTAGTATCTTTGCCTGGTTTTTGTATCAGGGTGATGGTGGCCTCCTTGAATGAGTTTGGGAGTGTTCCTTCCTCTGTAATTTTTTGGAAGAGTTTGAGAAGGATGGGTGTTAGCTCTTCTCTAAATGTTTGATAGAATTCACCTGTGAAGCCATCTGGTCCTGGACTTTTGTTTGTTGGAAGATTTTTAATCACAGTTTCAATTTCATTACTTGTGATTGGTCTGTTCATATTTTCTATTTCTTCCTGGTTCAGTCTTGGAAAGTTATACCTTTCTAAGAATTTATCCATTTCTTCCAGGTTGTCCATTTTATTGGCATAGAGTTGTTTGTAGTAGTCTCTTAGGATGCTTTGTATTTCTGCAGTGTCCATTGTAACTTGTCCTTTTTCATTTCTAATTTTATTGATTTGAGTCCTCTCCCTCTTTTTCTTGATGAGTCTGGCTAAAGGTTTATCAATTTTGTTTATCTTCTCAAAGAACCAACTTTTAGTTTTATTGATCTTTGCTATCATTTTCTTTGTTTCTATTTCATTTATTTCTGCTCTGATCTTTATAATTTCTTTCCTTCTACTAACTTTGGGCTTTGTTCTTCTTTCTCTACTTCCTTTAGGTGTAAGGTTAGATTGTTTATTCGAGATTTTCATTGTTTTTTGAGGTAGGATTGTATTGCTATAAACTTCCCTCTTAGAACTGCTTTTGCTGCATTCCATAGGCTTTGGATTGTCGTGTTTTCATTGTCATTTGTCTCTAGGTATTTTTGATTTCCTCTTTGATTTCTTTAGTGATCTCTTGGTTATTTAGTAATGCATTGTTTAGCCTCCAAGTGTTAGTGTTTTTTACATTGTTTCCCCTGTAATTGATTTCTAATCTCATGGCATTGGGGTCAGAAAAAATGTTTGACATGATTTCAGTTTTCTTTAATTTACCAAGGCTTGATTTGTGACCCAAGATGTGATCTCTCCTGGAGAATATTCCGTGTGCACTTGAGAAGAAGATGTAATCTGCTGTTTTTGGATGGAATGTCCTATAAATATCAATTAAATCTATCTGGTCTATTTTGTCATTTAAAGCTTGTGTTTCCTTTTTAATTTTCTGTCTGGATGATCTGTCCATTGGCGTAAGTGAGGTGTTATAGTCCCCCACTACTACTGTGTTACTGTTGATTTCCTTTTTTATAGCTGTTAGCATTTTCCTTATGCCTTTTGGGAGGTCTGAGGTCTTCTGCCAGCATTCAGTAGGTGTTCTGTAGGAGTTGATCCACGTGTAGATGTATTTCTGGTGTATCTGTGGGGAGGAAGGTGATCTTCGTGTCTTACTCTTCCGCCATCTTCCCCTCTGCCCTTTCCTTATGTATTGAGGTGCTCCTATGTTGGGTGCATATATATTTATAATTGTTATATCTTCCTCTTGGATTGATCCCTTGATCATTGTGTATTGTCCTTCCTTGTCTGTTGTAACATTCTTTATCTTAAAGTCTACTTTATCTGATATGAGAATTGCTACTCCCGCTTTCTTTTGATTTCCATTTTCATGGAGTATCTTTTTCCATCCCCTCACTTTCAGTCTGTATGTGTTCTGAGGTCTGAAGTGGATCTCTTGTAGACAGCATATATATGGGTCTTGTTTTTGTATCCATTCAGTGAGCCTGTATCTTTTGGTTGGAGCATTTAATCCATTCACATTTAAGATAATTATCGATATGTATGTTTCTATTACCATTTTCTTAATTGTTTTGGGTTTGTTTTTGTGGGCCATTTTCTTCTCTTATGTTTCCCACTTAGAGAAGTTCCTTTAGCATTTGTCGTAAAGCTGGTTTGGTGGTGCTGAATTCTCTTAGCTTTTGCTTGTCTGTAAAGCTTTTAATTTCTCCATTGAATCTGAATGAGATCCTTGCCAGGTAGAGTAATCTTGGTTGTAGGTTCTTCCCTTTCATCACTTTAAATATATCATACCACTCCCTTCTGGCTTGTAGGGTTTCTGCTGAGAAATCAGCTGTTAACCTTATGGGTGTTCCCTTGTATGTTATTTGTCGTTTTTCCTTTGTTGTTTTTAATAATTTTTCTTTGTCTTTAATTTTTGTCAATTTGATTATTATGTGTCTCAGGATGTTTCCCTGGGTTTATCCTGCCTGGGACTCTCTGTGCTTCCTGGTCTTGGGTGGTTATTTCCTTTCCCATGTTAGGGAAGTTTTCAAATATAATCTCTTCTAATATTTTCTCAGGTCCTTTCTCTCTGTCTTCTTCTTCTGGGACCCCTATAATACAAATGTTGGTGCATTTAATGTTGTCCCAGAGGTCTCTTAGGCTGTCTTCATTTCTTTTCATTCTTTTTTCTTTATTCTGTTCCACGGGAGTGAATTCCACCATTCTGTCTTCCAGGTCACTTGTCTGTTCTTCTGCCTCAGTTATTCTGCTATTGATTCTTTCTAGTGTAGTCTTCATTTCAGTTATTGTATTGTTCATCTCTGTTTGTTTGTTCCTTAATTCTTCTAGGTCTTTGTTAAACATTTCTTACATCTTCTTGATCTTTGCCTCCATTCTTTTTCTGAGGTCCTGGATCATCTTCACTATCATTATTCTGAATTCTTTTTCTGGAAGGTTGCCTATCTCCACTTCATTTAGTTGTTTTCTGGGGTTTTATCTTGTTCCTTCTTCTGGTACCTAATCCTCTGCCTTTTCATTTTGTCTTTCTTTCTGTGATTGTGCTTTTCATTCCACAGGCTGCAGGCTTTTAGTTCTTCTTGCTTCTGCTGTCTGCCCTCTGGTGGATGAGGCTATCTAAGAGGCTTCTGCAAATTTCCTGATGGGAGGGACTGGTGGTGGGTAGAGCTGGGTGTTGCTCTGGTGGGCAGAGCTCAGCAAAACTTTAATCTGCTTGTCTGCTGATGGGTGGGGCTGAGTCCCCTCCTGTTGGTTGTTTGGCCTGAGGTGACCCAACACTGGAGCCTACCTGGCTCTTTGGTGGGGCTATTGTGGGACTTCAGGAAATCTCACACCAAGGAGTACTTCCCAGAACTTCTTCTGCCAGTGTCCTTGTCCCTTGGTGAGCCAGAGCCACTCCCTGCCTCTGCAGGAGACCCACCAACACTAGCAGGTAGGTCTGGTTCAGTCTTCTATGGGGTCACTCTCCTTCCCCCGTGTCCTTAGGTACACACCACTTTGTGTGTGCCATCCAAGAGTGAAGTCTCTGTTTCCCCCAGTGCTGTTAAAGTCCTGCAGTCAGGTTCCTCTAGCCTTCAAAGTCTGATTCTCTCAGAATTCCTCCTCCGGTTGCCGGACCCCCAGGTTGGGAAACCTGATGGGAGGCTCAGAACCTTCACTCCAGTGGGTGGACTTCTGTGGTGTAATTGTTTTCCAGTTTGTGCATCACTCACCCAGCAGTTATGGGATTTGATTTATTTTGATTGCGCCCCTCCTACCATCTCATTGTGCCTTCTCCTTTGGATGTGGGGCATCTCTTTTGGTGAGTTCCAGTGTCTTCCTGTCAATGACTGTTCAGCAGTAACTTGTGATTCCAGTGGACTTGCAAGAGGGAGTGAGCACACGTCCTTCTACTCTGCCATCTTGAACAAATCTCTCCTCTTTTGGTTAATTCTTACCAACAATTCTGCAGACAAAGTACAAGGGCCACAGGACCAAGGAGGTGAAGCACAAAGCATCCTGCCTCCCTGCCTTCCTGGACCGAAGAGTTTGTTTCACATAATGGCAGAGCCCCGAATGCTGGCGCAGACTGCTGCCAGGCTGCCGCTCTGGTTCTCGTGTGAACATCTGCTGCCTGCAAAGCAGCTGTCGCTGGTCGCCCAGAGTCACTCCGTAAATCTGCACGACAATCCAGTGAGTTGGGAGAGGCCGGCAGGTTTACGAGGTGCCATCTCTGTGATTGATGGGGCCAGGGGCTGTGCAGGAGGGAGCAGGGAGGGGTGAGGGAGGAACGACCAGAGAACAAACATCAGTCAGAATGCACGCACACACACTCACATGTGCACACACACTCACACGTATACATGCACACATGCACACACATGTGGGCATGCACACACAACACACACATGCACACACACTCACATGTGCACAGACAGACATGCACACACACAGGCATGAACACACATCACGTGCATGCACACACACACACATACAAACACACATGGTATTACAGGCCTTGCCAGATTACTCCAGGGACAGTGAATGCATTCCCTTCCAGAATTTCCTTCATGACCTGCATCTACCCGACGCTAGAATAGAAAATTAAAAAGTGGGACATGTGACTGGGAAATCCAGACATCGGCATGAATGAGATGCCATTAAGACATGGTTTTCTCCAGTTTGGAATTTTATATTAGATATTTAGGCATTGAATAGGTGCTTTTAGGAAACGCCTATTAGATAGTGTTCATAGAAGGAAGGCAGAGGGAAATGAGAGGAAGTTGTTTTGTCTGAGTACCTACTATGTGCCAGAGCTCCATGGCCTCCACCATTGCTTACCAGTGTCACCTCATTTAATACTCACAGCTGCTCTTTGAAAGAGGCATCGATTCCACATTATCCAAGAGAAGAAAATGATATTTAACTAAGTGTCCAAATTGACATAAAAGGACAGTGGCAGGGCAAGCTATTCTAATGCACCCCCTGCAGGTGGCTTGTGTTTATCAGGCAGATTTCACAATATGGCTACAGCCTAACAAACCCCTTCTACACTTAATCAGCATCAACTGAGGGTAAGAGTGATGTATGAAACAGTACGACTCTTTAAAATCCTTCCCTTGGCAATTTATTATTTTACTTGGAGGTGCTGTCAATTCCTGAAATCCATTCAGCCCCTCCAATCTTTCTAGCTTATAGCCCTGAAACTGGCCACGCCCCCTTCAGGAGTCTTCTCAGGCTCCAAGCCAGGGCTGTACATCCAGGGTCTTGTCAGAGAGGAACAAGAGGAAGGCATCACTGAGTGAAATGAATTTTTCTCAATTTTATGGTTGAACAGGCGGGAGTATATTCGTCAAATTCAGGGTTGTTAGAAATGAACTAGTGTGTGAGACGAAGGACCATCATTCTGGCCATCACCAGCTGTGGAGCAGTGGCTCAGTGCCATCCAGCACCCCTGAGGCTGGCGCACAAGGGTCAGGGAATCACCTATCTGTACACGGGGAGGAGCCACCCTCTAACAGCCTGATATGCAGGCAATATATTGAAGCCACTGTCTGCAAGAGGAAGGATGCAGAAATACTTCACCTGAAGACCATAGGGGATGAAAAGCTGGAGGTATGAGGATGGCTCAGAAGCCGTTGAAACACATCTAGCAATAGGTGAGATGGAGGAGGCGTGGGGACAGGTAGATAAGGAGGAAAGTGCAGTTTGATTTCAGCTCCAACTGTATATGCGGGGCGAGGAGAAGTTGAGGATGGCTCCAGGTTTCTAGCTTGCTTGATGGACTGAATACAGAGTGATCTTTCTTGAAGAGACAGAAAAAGAAGCAAGAGAATATTGTCACAGAAACCAAAGAAGGAGAAAACTTCAGAATGGAAAAATAGTTTACAGTGCCAATCTCTACCTAGCAGTAAGGTTTTAAAAAATATTGAAATGCAGAAGCAGTGATTCTTCTGTTCCCTACCATGACTGGAGAAATTCCCACTATGGAATGCCCAAAACTTTGGATAGAGTATAAAGAGAAAACTGCTTTTAATATGCATGACTGGGTTAGTGGAGAAGGAGAAGAAATTGTCAGAGCTTGAAACAAGCATGAATCTGGAGAAATAGTCTAGTCTCTGGAGATGGTACTTTCCTGGGTGTATCTGCCCATCCCTTGTGACTTACAGCCTGGATTTAATAAGCCACTTGATTCAGGGACAGAGCACAAACCTGGGGGCTTGAGCCTGGCTGGGAGTCAAAGCAGAGAACCTTAAATAAATCCAGATCCCCTAAAGTGTGCCTCTTCAGTAGGCAAAATTTGGGGGAAAAACAAAACAACTTGCCCTGCTGAAAGCGATGGTCTTACTCTGGGTGGATCTGAATAAAGGAAAAGAATCCTCAAAGAATTCATAACATAAAGCTCATATTCACAGAAGGTTGGGGCTGGGATTCACACTCTATCACTCTTTGTATTTGGGAAAAGGAGCTGAAAATTTAGTTTAAAGAAGTCACAAGTGGGTCAATTCCCCAGGCACCTAAAAGATGCAAATTTGGTGGAATAAACTTTAAAATTGGGCCGCAACAAATAAAATCCTACGGGCTATAGAATTCACTATCAAATAGCCAATTCACACAAAGAAACAAGCCACCAAGAGTGAGAGTCAGCAGAAACTACAAATTGCAGAATGTGACCCACAAATATGATGCCATCCTTATCAGAGGCTAGAATATAAAATACACTTCCTTATTTTTTATTTTTATTTATTTTTATTTTTTTGGCCATGCCACATGGCATGCGGGATCTTAGTTCCCTGACCAGGAGTCAAACCTGTGCCCCCTGCATTGGAAGTGAGGAGTCTTAACCACTGGACAGCCAGGGAAGTCCCTAAAATACACTTCTTTTATCTATTTCAAGAAATAAAAGATTTTGAAAGTATTATAACAAGAAACTATCAATGAAATGAAAAAGTAGATATAAAACAGAACCAATAAAACTGCAAAATATGAAAGATATAGCTAAAATCAGAAACTCAATAGATGGGGTAAACAACAGATTAAATATAGCTGAAGAGAGACGAAGTCAATTAGAAAGTAAATCTGAATAATTTACATAGGATGTAAAATGTGAAAGAGATGGAAGTTATGAAAGATAAAAAGATGGAGGTGGAGAAAATGGGAAAGAGACAATATTTGAAAAGATAAATAGAGAGAATTTTCCATAACTGTTGAAAGGCTCTAATGTTCAGATTAAGAAACTCATGAACACAAAGAAGAATAAATAAAAAGAAAATCACTCTAGAAGCAACGTAGTGAATTGAGGGACACCAAACACAAAGAGAACACTTAAAAACAGAGAGAAAACAGGTCCCCTGATGATGGAGAACAGTCTGAGCACTGACATTTCAACAGCAAGAGAACCCGGAAGACAGTAGAAGAATATCTTTGAAATGTTTTGAGAAAACAATTAACAATCTAAAATTCTATGCTCAGAATGTCTATCTTCCAAAAATGCGGGTGAAATAAATATTCCTCAGGTTAACAAAAATGGAGAGAATTCACAACAGACAGACTCTTTGGAAGGAACTTCTAAGGGATATGCTTTAGGAAGGAGAAGAGTTCCAGAAGAAAGGTCTGAGATTCATGAGGAAACAGTTTGTGAAACAAGAGTAAGCCCATGGTAAGTCCGGACACTGACGGTAGAAACACTAGTAATAACATGTAATCTATGGATGAAGGAATAGCAGGATATTCACACATCAATGAAAACAATAGCATATAAATTGGGAAGGGATGGTCAGAGTTAAGGCATTCAAAAGTCCTTTATGTTTTTAGAGAGAGAGGTAAAAATATTGTTTTCAGAATTTAAGTTAAAGAAAGTTGGGAAATACAGGGACAGAAAAAGGCAAATACCCAAGGAAAGCTATTATAACTATATTAATTTTAGAGCAAATAAAGGCTAAGACACAAACTTTACTAGAAATAGAGTTAACATATATTGATAAAATGATGAATTTTACCAGGGAAATATGACAATTTTAGCCTTGTGTGACCTAATACATAGCTTCAAAAAGTATAAGATGAAAATGGACAGAATCACTAAGAGAGATCGTCCAAATCACCAAACTAACCTGTGTTTTAACATACCGCTCCTAGTAATTGATAGAAAAAAAAAATGACACTCAGCAAGGGCAGACAAGATTGAAACAACGTAATTCAAGGTCTGGGTCCCATGGGCATTCGTAAAACGTTGCACCCAGCAGCTGGAGAGTACCCATTCTTTCAAAAACACATGGGGCATTTCTAAAAACTGACCATCTATTAAGCCCAACAAAGCTTGTCCCACCAAAGTTCAAAGAATTAGCATCCCATAGACCATGTTATTTAACCATATTAAGTTCTAAATCAATAACACAAAGATACTGTATCTATGAACCTGTGGCTGATTCCAGCCCAGACTTGCCGGTTGACCTGGCAGGCTGAGGAGACCAGGTGTAACCATCACGTCTACTGACGGACTAGAGGTGACTTGGGGCACCAGGCTGGACTGGGTGTTCTGCAGGCCTCTTGTCCTAGAACGCCTCCCCACCATCACCCTGCTTAGAGACGTCTTCTCCACGAATGCCATATATTCATTCAACAAATGTCAATCAACGTTTCTGAAACTAAAAATGTGGCCATGTTACCTTCTTGTTCTGTGGTTCCCAGGCAGGTCTCCCTGGGCATTAGCGCTCAGACTTGAAGCCACCCTGGAGCCCGGGAGCAATCAGCCGGCCCCCTGTTTCCTTTCAGGCCCCCCTCCCCAGGGTTGGAGGTCTCAGCAGGCCGTCCCGAGGCAGCGGATGTGGAGCAGCTGTGCCACCTGCTCCCCTCAGGGAACCAGCACACCCCATCTTCACCCCAGGCCTGGAGGCAAAACAACTGCAAGGCAAGCTTCCCTGCTCCCAAGCTACAGTTTACAAGTGATTTATTGGAGATGCGTGGTGTGAGCTTCTGCCCGACAGCAAAGTGCATGACTGCAGTAACCACCCTGAAACATCTGTTGAAAACAGAAGAAAATATTTCCACATCCCCTGCCATGGTTGTAGACCACATCTTCCCGGTCTACGCAGGGATGGGGAGGGACCACGAATACACGCATGCATCCCCTGGTTCCTTTGACTTTTGATTATTTACTGGCTGCATTTCGAGTTTTACAAGCAGGTGTGTATTTTGATGTGTGTTAGGGTTCTCCAGAGAAAGAAACCAGTAGGATATACAGATGTATAAGAGGAGATTTATTAGGAGAATAGGCATCATGTGATTATGGAGGCAGGGAAGTCATGTGATCTGCCAGCTGCAGGCTCGAGAACCAGAAGAGCTGTTGTTGCAACTCAGTCAGAGTGCAAAGGCCTGAGAATTGCAGTGGCCACTGTTGTAAGTCCCAGAGTCTGAAGGCCAGAGAACCAGGAGTTCCCACGTTCTAGGGCAGAAGATGGATGTACCAACTCAAGAAGAAAACAAGAATTTGCCTTTCCTCTGCCTTTTTGTTCTATTCGATCCCTCAGCGGATTAGATGATGACCACCCACACCGGTGGGGTGGATCTTCTTTACTCAGTCTACAGATTCAAATGCTAATCTCTTCCAGAAATGCCCTCCTGGACACACCCAGAAATGATGTCTGACCATCTATCTGGGCTTCCCTTAGCTAAGTTGATGCATAAAATTAACCATCCCATGACAGTTCATTCATTCAGCATTTCCTGAGGGCCTGTCAACTCCTGGCTCTAGTAAGATGAAGATGGAGAAACGGGGCTCCTTCTTCTTGAGTTTATGGACAGACTGAGGGGCTGGGGGGATAGAAACAGGGATGGTCAGGAATGAGAAGTGCTGCCCCGGGGCCTGGTACAAAGGGCTGTGGACGTGCAGACTATGAAGGTTGACCTCACCTGTGGTGTGTGTGTGTACACACACCTATGCTGTTACAGACTTTGCAGAAGAGTGACATTCGTTGGGGGGCGGGGTGTACTGCAGGGTGACTAGCAGTTTTCTAGGCCACGAATGAGAAGAACTTGTTGCAAAGAAGGAAGAACCAAGGAGAAAGATGAAAAACTGATTTCACAATGATACGTGTTTAAACCGTTTATTCCTCAGCCAGGGGCTAGGAAGGGCATCGGTGACAATCCAGCTGGGGTCTGCAGAAGTATTCTCTAGCAGAATTTTGTTTTATTTTATGTTTATTTGATTTTATTTTTTTGGCTTGCGGGATCTTGTTTCCCTGACCAGGGATCGAACCCAGGGCCCCAGCAGCGAGAGCGCCTACTGCTAACTACGGGACCGCCAGAGAATTCCCTCTCTAGCAGAATTTTAAAATGCTGCCTTCATTTTCTGGATCGGCTAGATAGCCAGCTTAGAACCAACCAAGCCACGTGATTTCGACACCAAGTCTGCACTGTGTTCACGGTGGAGAGGAGTAGGCGTGTAATTGCTCAAAGTTAGAGAGAAAGAACAAAGGCGGTCTGTGACTAAGCGATGCATTCACACCAGCTGAGAGCAGGAGGATTCCAGGCTCAGGGAGTAAACGGTTGTGAGAAAAGCAGCTTTTCACAGAGCATGTGGACCTGGGGGTGTGCAGAGCCACAGGAACAGGCCCTTGTCACCTAGGATAACATCATCTTTAAGAGACGGACAAATCTCAGCAAAATAACATCATCCATTCATCAAGTTGATGCTGTAAATAAGGATCTCAATGGTTTCATTTTATCTGTTCTTATTATGCATATTTCGTTCCATTATTTCTTGCATAAAAGCTATTATAAAGGGTCAATACTTTGGCTTATGTTAATGCCTATTCAAGTGCCATTGTAATAAAAATAATATAAAATGCTGGGCATCCATAAAAATGGTTTTTCCTTAAATGAATCCATATATTCTTCGTTTGAAAAACCCTGATCACTTTATTTTTCTTTTTAAAAATAATTGCATCAATATACCATAACACTAATATTCCATAACATAGTGCTTTATTATTATTTTTTTCCATGTTTAAAACTCTGCTTTTCATTATCAAAAAAAAGCCGGGCTGTTCTCAGATCCACACTGTAAAACAAAGAACATGACATTCCATTAAATTAGGCTTTATAAAATGTTGTGGTACAGTTTTTTAAAAAGATGATGAAAAATGTGAAAACATCAATGACTTTTTATCAGAGAAATTTCTTTCACCTCGAAAAAAGACTGGAATTAATTTATGGAGCCCTGAACGTAGAAGAAGGGGGACTGAACTGGCATGTTCTTTTTTAAGTAGTAAAACGAAAACTCTTAAAGATGAATTTTTCTCATAGTTCTCATACTGGCAAGTGCAATCTCACAGATCCACAGCATACTCTCTAATATGGACAAATCACGTAGCTGTCAGGTGAATGATAACTTGTGCCGGGTGTGGGTAACAACCAGCTCACCCTATGTATGTATCGAGCAGATTTCACTTAGAAGTCATTTCAGCTTTTCAAAAGGAGATCGTATCTCTTTGAAATTCCCTTACAGAAGAAATTCCATCTCTGCTTTTTATTATGCTATTGCATTAACTTTTATATTAGGATAAAAAGAAACATATTCTGTTCTTTAAACAATAGAAAAGGGAAATGTCGCGCCCACCCGTCTTTCTTTTGAGGGAATTCTAACACATTCATATCCTCAAAGGCATTTTTATTCTTTGGGGGAGATTTGATGGCCAATTAGTATTAGCCCCTTGGAAATAGAATAAGTGTGTTCCTTCCCGTGTCTTCAAAACCACCCACACTCTTTTCGTGTTATCTTAATAAAGATACAGATACCATTTAAGAGGCTTGGGATCCAAATGGACACAGGCAAGGAAGGTTGAGATAGCTTTGTGTCGAATTATCTGGAAGGAGAAAATATGTGACAATAGTCTAACCTGGAACTGAGAAGGTCTGGCCCTCATGACTACTCCTCAATTTGCCAGCCAGCCCGGAAGGGCTATTGTGGGTCTGTGGGATTCACAGGGAGGAAGCTTCATTCTGTTTTGGCTTTGAGGTAAAAGTCAATCCTGAGGCCTTCAGCATGGGGTCTTGATTATTGTTATAAGAATAAGCAAGAACTTTTGGGATTAGAAAACTAGTTTTGAATGGAAATCTCAGAGAATATCTCAGAGAAGAAGGAAATCTCAGAAAAAATATCACTCAGAGTGAAGAAGAGTAGCTGATTTAATATTATTCTTAAGTCAGTGTTTTACTGGAAGTAACACTCTTTTTTGCTTTTACATATGCAGGTTTCTGTACATTTTATGTCTTCTGATCATCCTTTGCATCGCAACTGTAGAGTCTAGAAATATTTGTACTGAACATCCAAAGTGCAAGCTAAGCCATTATCAATGTATTCTCTTCCTTAGTATATTGTTTATTATAAAATACATAAAAATATGTCATAAGTTGTATTTGAGAGATTCTGTCAGTTTCATTAAAACAAGAAGCATTGCATTTTAGGCCCATTATCAGAATAGCCCCGGGATGAGATTCCTGCACTGGATTGAAACTTATTGATGAAAGTCTTATTGTTGATCAATCGAGCTATGGAGATTTACCAGGCAATGACCTCCACTTAATCCATAGATTGCAATCCCATTTTTTAGCTAGATTTCATTATGGTTTCTGCCAGCCTTCCATATCAGATAGGACGCTGTGCAGAGTGAAACAGTCCCGTGATCCAGCAGCACAGTACCGTCTTTCCATTTATCTCCATCTTATCCTCCTCTTTTTTATTATTCAGTGGAAGACGGGGAGTGTCTGACCAATTTCACTCTTTTCTTCTGCTTTTCATGCCTACCAGCCAAGTAATCAGTAATGTATTCAGGTTTTCATTACAGCAGTAGCTAGGTTTGATCCAATTGGCAAGAGAGTATATAAAACAACACAACTCTCAGAACTGAAAAGTACAGCATCTGAAATAAAAACTTCCCTGGATGGTCTTACCAGCAGGTTGGAGTCAGCAGAATAAAGGTTCATGAACTTGAAGATAGGTAAACAGAAATGATTCCATCTAAAGAGTAAAGAGAAAAAATACAGAAGAGTGAACAGAGCTCAGTGACCTGTGGGTGTAATAAACCCCTGAACAGCTGTTTCCCGTGCACATTCCCGGTTCTCACCACACGTAAACCACACTCTTCTCTTCTACCTGCCTAAGGACTGGATCCTAGCTGCTCTCGCAGCCTCAAGACGAAGCACAGCACATAGCATATATTCAACACTCAATCAATACATGGTAAATGAATGGGTGCGTACTGTTTGCAGAATAACTTGTGAGTGTGAAGCAATCCAACTTCTCCAAAGTAGGGAAATGGTTAATTACCTACATCTGTATGATGGAACAGATTACAAACACTGAAAATTTTAATTTTGAAGAATATTGAACAATGTGAGAACATTCTCCTGATGTGGTATTAAATGAAGATAGAAAGATACACAAGGATGATCTTGCCTTTCCTTACAAATTATATCTTTCATTCATTCAATAGATGTTTATTCATGCTCATTATTGCGAAGTATTACTGTCCTAGGTGCTAGCTCCATGTCTCTCTGTGTGTGTACGTATACATCAAACAAGTCTTGTCCTCATAGAATTTATATTCAAGACAGAGTAGAGAGATATAAATCCTCATAGAATTTATATTCAAGGCAGAGTAGAGAGATAGAAAGATAGTAAATGCTTGCATATTTAATTAGGCGACAAGTACAATGGATAAAAACAAGACAGGGAAGGGATGTAAGTAGTTCCCAGGGGAACTTTTTTTTGCCGTTGTCTTTATTTTATCGGCAGGCAGACTCTCAACCACTGCGCCACCAGGGAAGCCCTGTTTGTAGATTTTTTGATGATGGCCACTCTGACCGGTGTGAGGTGATAACCTCATTGTACTTTTCATTTGCATTTCTCTAATGATTAGTGATGTTGAGCATCCTTTCATGTGTTTGTTGGCAATCTGTATGTCTTCTTTGGAGAAATGTCTATTTAGGTCTTCTGTCCATTTTTTGAATCAACTGTTTGTTTTTATGATATTGAGCTGCGTGAGCTGCTTGTAAATTTTGGAGATTAATCCTTTGTCAGTTGCTTCATTTGAAGATATTTTCTCCCATTCTGAAGGTTGTCTTTTCATCTTGTTTATGGTTTCCTTTGCTGGGCAAAAGCTTTTAAGTTTCATTAGATCCCATTTGTTTATTTTTGTGTTTATTTCCATTTCTCTAGGAGGTGGGTCAAAAAGGATCTTGCTGTGATATATGTCATAGTGTGTTCTGCCTATGTTTTCCTCTAAGAGTTTTGTAGTGTCTGGCCTTACACTTAGGTCTTTAATCCATTTTGAGTTTATGTTTGTGTTTGGTGTTAGGGAGTGTTCTAATTTCATTCTTTTACATATAGCTGTCCAATTTTCCCAGCACCACTTATTGAGAGGCTGTCTTTTCTCCATTGTATATTCTTGCCTCCTTTGTCATAGATTAGTTAACCATGGGTGCGTGGGTTTATCTCTGGGCTTTCTATCCTGTTCCATTGATCTGTATTTCTGTTTTTGTGCCAGTACTGTACTGTCTTGATTACTGTAGCTTTGTAGTATTGTCTGAAGTCAGGGAGCCTGATTCCTCCAGCTCCATTTTTCTTTCTCAAGATTGCTTTGGCTATTAGGGGTCCTTTGTATGGAAAGGGGTCCTTTCCATACAAATTGTGAACTTTTTTGTTCTAGTTCCATGAAAAATGCCATTGGTAATTTGATAGGGATTGCACTGAATCTGTAGATTGCTTTGGGTAGTATAGTCATTTTCACAATATTGATTCTTCCAACCCAAGACCATGGTAGATGTCTCCATCTGTTTGTGTCATTTTTAATTTCTTTCATCAGTGTCTTATAGTTTTCTGCATACAGTTCTTTTGTCTCCTTAGGTAGGTTTTCCTAGGTATTTTATTCTTTTTTTTGCAATGGTAAATTGGAGTTTTTCCTTAATTTCTCTTTCAGATTTTTCATCATTAGTGTATAAGAATGCAACAGATTTCTGTGGATTAATTTTGTATTCTGCTACTTTACCAAATTCATTGATTAACTTTAGTAGTTTTCTGGTAGCATCTTTTGGATTCTCTGTGTGTAGTATCATGTCATCTGCAAACAGTGACAATTTTACTTCTTCTTTTCGGATTTGGATTCCTTTTATTTCTTTTTTGTCTCTGATTGCTGTGGCTAAAACATCCAAAACTTTGTTGAATAATAGTGGTGGGCAGCCTTGTCTTATTCCTGATCTTAGAGGAATTGGTTTCAGTTTTTAACCATTAAGAATGATGTTGGCTGTGGGTTTGTCATATATGGCCTTTATTATATTGAGGTAAGTTCCCTCTCTGCCTACTTTCTGGAGGGTTTTTTAGCATAAGTGGGTGTTGAATTTTGTTGAAAGCTTTCTCTGCATCTATTGAGATGATCATATGGTTTTTATCCTTCAATTTTTTAATACAGTGTGTCACATTGATTGATTTGCGTATATTGAATGATCTTTGCTATCATTTCCTTCATTTCTTTTTCATTTATTTCTGATCTGATGCTTATGATTTCTTTCCTTCTGCTAACTTTGGAGTTTTTTTGTTCTTCTATCTCTAATTGCTTTAGGTGTAGGGTTAGGTTGTTTATTTGAGATGTTTCTTGTTTCTTGAAGTAGGATTGTATTGATATAAACTTCCCTCTTAGAACTGCTTTTGCTGCATCCCATAAGTTTTGGGTAGTCATGTTTTCATTGTCATTTCTTTCTAGGTATTTTTTGATTTCCTCTTTGATTTCTTCAGTGATCTCTTGGTTATTAAGTAGTGGTATTATTTAGAGTCCATGTGTTTGTATTTTTTACCGATTTTTTCCTGTAATTGATATCTATTCTCATAGTGTTGTGGTCAGAAAAGATACTTGATACGATTTTAGTTTTCTTAAATTACCGAGGCTTCATTTGTGACTGAAGATATGATCTATCCTGGAGAATGTTCCATGAGCACTTGAAAAGAAAGTGTATTCTATTGTTTTTGGGTGGAATGTCCTATAAATATCAATTAATTCCACCTTGTTTAATGTGTCATTTAAATCTTGTGTTTCCTTACTATTTTCATTTTGGATGACCTGTCCATTGGTGAAAGTGGGGTGTTAAAGCCCCCTATTATTTTTGTGTTACTGTCGATTTCCCCTTTTATGGCTGTTAGTATTTGCCTTATGTATTGAGGTGCTCCTATGGTGGGTGCATAAATATTTACAATTGTTATATCTTCTTCTTGAATCGATCCCTTGATCATTATGTAGTGTCCTTCTTTGTCTCTTGTACTAGTCTTTATTTTAAAGTCTATTTTGTCCGATATGAGAATTGCTACTCTACAGCTTTCTTTTGATTTCCATTTGCATGGAATATATTTTTCCATCCCCTCACTTTCAGTCTGTATGTGTCCCTAGGACTGAAGTGGGTCTCTTGTAGACAGCATATATATGGGTCTTGTTTTTGTATCCATTCAGCCAGTCTGTGTCTTTTGATTGGAGCATTTAATCCATTTACATTTGGGGTAATTATCAATATGTATGTTCCTATTCCCATTTTCTTAATTGTTTTGGGTTTGTTATTGTAGGTCTTTTCCTTCTCTTGTGTTTCCTGCCTAGAGAAGTTCCTTTAGCATTTGTTGTGAAGCTGGTTTAGTGGTGCTGAATTCTCTTAGTTTTTGCTTGTCTGTAAAGGTTTTAATCTCTCTGTTGAATCTGAATGAGATCCTTGCAGGGTAGAGTAATCTTGGCTATAGGTTTTGCCCTTTCATCACTTTGAATATGTCCTGCCACTCCCTTTTGGCTTGCAGAGTTTCTGCTGAAAGATCAGCTATTAGCCTTATGGGGATTCCCTTGTATGTTACTTGTTGCTTTTCCCTTGCTGCTTTTAATATTTTTCTTTGTATTTATTTTTTGATAGTTTGATTAATATGTGTCTTGAAATGTTTCTCCCTGGATTTTTCCTGCACGGGACTCTCTGTGTTTCCTGGACTTGATTGACTATTTCCTTTCCCATATTAAGGAATTTTTCAACTATAATCTCTTCTAATATTTTCTTGGGTCCTTTCTCTCTCTCTTCTCCTTCTGGGAACCCTATAATGCAAATGTTGGTGTGTCTAATGTTGTCCCAGAGGTCTCTTTGGCTGTCTTAATTTCTTTTCATTCTTTTTTCTTTATTCTGTTCCATGGGAGTGAATTCCACCATTCTGTCTTCCAGGTCACTTGTGCGTTCTTCTGCCTCAGTTATTCTGCTATTGATTCTTTCTAGTGTATTTTTCATTTCAGTTATTGTATTGTTCATCTCTGTTTGTTTGTTCTTTAATTCTTCTAGGTCTTTGTTAAACGTTTCTTGTA
>NW_020171809.1:2180004-2198301 GCF_003031525.2 Neophocaena asiaeorientalis asiaeorientalis | reverse complement strand
CTGTGAACTTATTATGATTTTAGGCAGCCTCTCTGCTAATGGGTGGTGTTGTGTTCCTGTCTTGCTAGTTGTTTGGCATGGGGCATCCAGCACTGGAGTTTGCTGGCCGTTGGGTGGAGCTGGGTCTTTGCGTTGAGATGGAGATCTCTGGGAGAGTTCTCACCAGTTGATATTACATGGGACTGGGAGGTCTCTGGTGGTCCAATGTCCTGAACTTGGCTCTCCGACCTCAGAGGCTCAGGCCTGACACCTGGCTGAAGCACCAAGACCCTGTGAGCCACATGGCTCAGAAGAAAAGGGAGAAAAAAGAGAAAGTTATGAAAATAACAAATAAAAAAATTATTAAAATTAAAAAAATTTAAAAGTAATAAAAAAAGAGAGCAACCAAACCAAGAAACAAATCCACCAATGATAACAAGCGCTAAAAAGTATACTAAGATAAACATAAAAATCAGAAACTAGTCAGTCACAGCAAACCCCAAGTCTGCAGTTGCTCCCAAAGTCCACCACCTCAATTTTGGGATGATTCGTTGTCTATTCAGGTATTCCACAGATGCAGGGTACATCAAGTTGATTGTGGGGATTTAGTCCACAGCTCCCAAGGCTGCATGGAGAAATTTCCCTTCCTCTTCTTTGCTCACACAGCTCCTGGAGTTCAGCTTTGGATTTGGCCCCGCCTCTGCGTGTAGGTCGCCGGAGGGCGTCTGTTCTTTGCTCAGACAGAACGGGGTTAAAGGAGCCACTGATTTGGGGTCTCTGGCTCACTCAGGCCACGGGGAGGTAGGGGCATGGATGCCCCCAGTCCTCTCCCAGTGCTCCGACCAAAGCCCGAGCCTCGGCTCCCAGCCCCACCCGCCCCAGCAGGGGAGCAGACAAGCCTCTCGGGCTGGTGAGTGCCGGCCGGCCCTGATCCTCTGTGTGGGAATCTCTCCACTTTGCCCTCCGCACCCCTGTGGCTGTGCTCTCCTCCGCGGCTCCGAAGCTTCCCCCTCCGCCACCCGCAGTCTCTGCCCGCGAAGGGGCTTCTAGTGCGTGGAAACCTTTCCTCCTTCACGGGTGCCTCCCACTGGTGCAGGTCCTGTCCCTATTCTTTTGTCTCTGTTTATTCTTTTTTCTTTTGCCCTACCCAGGTACGTGGGAATTTCTTGCCTTTTGGGAGGTCTGAGTTCTTCTGCCAGCGTTCAGTAGGTGTTCTGTAGGAGTTGTTCCACGTGTAGATGTATTTCTGATGTATCTGTGGGGAGGAAGGTGATCTCCGCGTCTTACTCCTCCGCCATCTTGAAGGTCCTTCCCCAGGGGAACTTTTAAATAGGATTCTCAGGAAAAGCACACAAACACTGAACCATGACTTGAGGGAGCCACGTGGATATCTGAGAGAAGTTTAGTCCAGAAGGATGGTAAGCTCGAGGGTTCTGAGCTGGGAGGAGACGTGTGTGTCTGAGGACTGGCGAGGGGGCCCGTGTGGCTGCAGGAAGGGGACCAGGCACAGAGCAGCTGTGGATGCAGGCAGAGGGACCGTGGGAGCCAGGCAACGGTTACTCTCAGATAACATGGTTTTGAAGAGACAAGTGATGTGATCTGACTTAGTTCTGAAAGGATCCTTCTGGCTGCTGTGTTGAGAAAGACTCAAGGAGGCCTAGACTGGATGATGTGTGTGAATGTGTGTGTGTGTGTGTGTGTGTGTGTGTGCCACTTGAACTATAAGACATTTTATATCTTAAGAGTTCCCAGTTACCTATATAGTTGACAGGGAGCTGTACTGACACTTCTTGAAATATAATAAAATTTTCAATTCTTTTTCTGAGATTAAGACAGGGTGGTAGGGGAGAGAGTAGTTGGCAGTAGTTCAGAGTGACCCTATATTAGGATCTAAACCACCCTTGACTATGGGATATGGTTCAGAGAACTTGTTAGAATATGTGCTCACGGGGGTCCCTTGACATTACAGATTTTCCTGGTGCTCCCACGACGGGCAGAGGCTGTGTGGCGAGAGGCACTGGGTGTTCTCAGGTCCTGCATGGAGTGGGCACGCCTATGCTGTTTTTCAAAGCTGTACCCTTATTGTCAAGGGGAGTATGATCAGAAGAAATCTGACTGCCCGGCATGTGGTTCTGGCAGTGTGTCAATGGCATGCTGTTTCTCAGTCTACAGCAAACTGCGTCTTTCATCATCCCATGGCATTATCCTCTTTCACTCCTCTCTCCCTTCACCCCCAAACTCTGAGACCTATGAGCATCTTCACGATATTCCACCTGTGAATTTGAGCTGGAAGTTAAACCTGCTTTAGAATGACTTCAATACACCTTTCGACTGCAGGCTGATTAAAATCAATCCTTTCATTCTATCCTCTGCCCTGCTTTGGGGGTCACCACTGGCAAAGCAAGAAGCAGGTGCCCTGATGCCATGTGAAGGCAGTGGCCCCCGTCTGCTGAGCCCGTCACTCTCAGAGCCCGGGCCGTGCATCTCTTCGCTTCGCAGGCTGCTCTGGGAAGTCTTGCTGATGCCAACCAGTGACAGACTCTCTCCAACGAGGCAGGCAGTTGAGGTCATTAAGGCAACAAGTCATGGATAATCCACCTATGACTCTGAGCAAGACCTCTTTAAGTTTGATTTCTGGGGCCAGACAGTCTTGAACCTCTGCGGGGCCATATTAGGGGGACAGCTTTCCCTTTGGCTGCCCATCTGGGGTGGATGGATGGGACGCTTGGCACACCCTTGTCTGCCCACCTCTTCTGAGAGTCAAGTTGCCGTCCAGGTCTGGGTGCCCAGGTCTGGCTGCTGGAGAGTAGTGCTGAAGAGGACAGCTCCCCGTGGGCCCCTTTGCAGAATGGCAGCCCCCAAGCCGGCTGTAGAAGGTGGTGCCTCCCTCCCTGCCAAGGTGCCAACCCCAAGGAGAGGAAGCTGTGCTCAGCGTCATCTCCGCCCTCTGTGCGCTGAGATGTCACGTTCCGACATTTCCGTATGAAAATCCACACCATCTATCTGCTCCTCCACTGCCTGTGTTGCCTTAGTCAGTGACATTCTTATCTCAGGCTCCGACCCCAGATCACACACAGATGAGCGTGTGAAAAATGATTGCAAGTTTCAGAAGAATGCCATCTGGAAGATGAAAGGGGAGATGTGGGTCCATAAATGTCAGCCAACATCATGTAAATAGATGCTGCGATGCAGAAATTTAACCCTTCACACTAACGACGGAGACAATTTAAATGTTATTTCAAAATAATATCCCACGGAGGGGTGTACTAACAAATGGTATTAAATGAACATTTAAATCAATGTATTTTATAAATTATTAGAAGACAATTGTAAGTCATTAATTTAGAGGGCTATGAAAAATAACTGATATTTATCTTTGCTTTTTTATGGACTTTATAAATTTGGATTTGAAAGACGTTTACAATTCAAACACAGTATATATTTCAGTGTAGATGGCCTTGTGGTTTTCTTCTTTGAATTTTCATCAGTTTTAATGCTGTCAAAATGAGTTACATTCATCTACCAAAAACGTATTACAGTTGGCATTGGAAATTTTGAGCTGTGTTAAGAGATGAAAATTCTACTTATAGGAGAAGTTGTCCGATGATGATGATTATTTTTTTTTTTTGTGGTACGCGGGGCTTTCACTGTTGTGGCCTCTTCCGTTGCGGAGCACAGGCTCCGGACGCGCAGGCTCAGCGGCCATGGCTCACGGGCCCAGCCGCTCCGCGGCATGTGGGATCTTCGCGGACCGGGGCACGAACCCGCGTCCCCCGCATCGGCAGGCAGACTCTCAACCACTGCGCCACCAGGGAAGCCCCGATGATTATTCTCATGAACACTATATGGAGCCACACAAAGTTATAATTCATTCATTAAATGATTAAAAAAGGAGAGAGAAAAGAAAAATAAGAGAGCAAAGTTTGGGAGGTTTTAGAGATCTCTTAAGAGACATGAGATAACTTGCATCTCATGGAAGGAAAAGCAACAATGTACACAAATTAACTGGCTATTTAGATTTGTTAGCAGAGAACAGTAACCAGCAAAGCACAGTGGAATGTTTGAATATGCTGACAGTCTGTGATTCGTTATTCCACTTTCTAGGATCTCAGCTGCCCATACCAATTGGTTTTGTAAATAAATGGTTTTCAGAAGAACAAAAAAAGTGAGGATGTCTCTTTCCAGCTAGACATGAGTTAAATGATTGTTTGTGGTCAGTTTGCATGGAGATTAAAGTAATGCATTACATTCTTTGGGCTAGTGCTTTTCAGAGCAGTGCTCTGAAAATTATCATTGAAAATTGTTATTGAAAATTATTGTTAAATTATCATTGAAAACATTTCCATGAAGCCATTTTGTAAAGATTTTTACAATAACATTTATTTCTTAAAAGTTAACATGTCCCTAATAGGAAACCGAAAAACACAAGAAGCAAACGACAAAGTCATCCGTAATCACGAGCAGTTTACAGTTTGAGGGGTCCTTCTAGTTTTCGTTTGTGTTTCTACACAACTAAGCCTCCATTTTTGTGTCATTTAAGATCGTACATTTATGTATCTTTGCTCTGTTTAGTCAAGTTCCTATTTTGCTTTTCCTCCAAATCCTTTCATCCTGTAGATCTGACAACCCCACCTGTCTGTCCTGGATAAGATGGGATTAAAGAAACTGTGAAGCAACAAGATGCTGTGTGGGAGCGGAGCTGTCAGATGCTCCCTGCTCTCGGGATCGCCCTGACCCAGGGCGGGGCCGAGGCTCTGGGCAGCTGCAAAAGCATCCAGATTTGGAGGAGACACAATTGGCTTCTTCATTTTTCAGTTTCCTTTCCTCTCTCGCTCTCTGGATGGGCCTCATTTCCATAAGCTCACAGTGTAGCATCTTTGTAGTTGTACGTTTCTTTCATATCTGAAACAACGTCACGGGTGTTTTTTTAACTTGAACTTCCTCCTAGCACTCCCGAGAGACAGATAATAAGACTTTTATTGGATGGCAGTTGGGGAGATTGAGTAACTCAAGTTCTCATCATACCCGCAGTCAGGTGCCTTTAGGAGAACTTTTCCTGGTCCCTCGCTCTCCACTGTCCTCACTGCCCTCCCCACCCGCAGACTCGCTTTCTCTGTCCGTCACCACTGTCACCTACAAATTGGCAATTGCCATCTGCCTCGACAAGGATTAAGTCATGAGCCGCTGCAGCTGCTGACTTTCAACACCCCCATGAAAGGAGTTCAGGGTGGAGATCAGGAATGAGGCCCTCTGCGCTCTGGGAAAAACTTACAGAACAGGCTTCAGATGGTTAGATATTTTCAGGAGAAGATTTTATGAGTCCAACTCTTGCATCTCCTCATATCTAGAAAAGCACTAAAATCCTTCACGGTGATGTCTGCTCCTCGTGACGAGCAGCAAGTCTCTGCCAAAATGTGTGCTTCACTTCATATCCCCCTTCACTAAAATCACATATATACCAACTCCCCACCACCACCCGGAGCAGCTCTGAGGAGCTCTCTGAAATGCCGTCTCCTGGGCTATAGTCCTAATTCTGCTCCAAATAAAACTCCTGCCACTGTCCTCACTTTCCAGGCCAACTGTCCTCACCCCCTCACCTGGCCTGGCCGCAGAAGCACGTATCCAAGAAAAAGGCATGACATGCTGACCTGTCCCTCTACATGGGTCCCCACCAACGCTAGGTGGGCCCCGGGGCTCTAGTCGCTCACCTGCTCCCTGAACTCAGCTGTTTCTCCTCTGCTTTCTTAGATGTCACCACCCGTCCAAGCCCCAACCCTCTCCACAGCAGGAGTCCAGACAGCCCAGAAGCTCCACGGGTCCAGAGAAGACTCCTGAAGGCCTCCACACGTGATTGGCAGGAGTGAGGAGGGGTCCAGAGCCCTGCGAGACCCCGGCCAGGCCCACCCCCTCGCCTCTTCCTCCATCTTCTCCCACCTCCTACCTCTGCCACAGCTTTGACCACCTCCATCTAGCAGGCCACCAGGATTAGCCCCAGGATGCTCTGCTCGCCTGCTTCCTCAGCCACTTGAGGAACCCAGGAGTCCAGGCTGCCTGCAGCCCTGACTCTGCTCCCCAGTCCTCGAGGAGTGAGGCATGGGCCCCGGCACTCCCTGTCACTGTGCCCACCTTCATATGCCTTCATAGCACCAAAGACTTGTGATCGTTTGGTGGTCTACACCCCTAGAATGTACACTCAACGAGGGCATTTTATTCATTGCTGTTCCCCCAGTTCTTAGACCAGTCCTGGGCACGAGTAGGTAGTCACAGCATTTATGTGATGGACGAATGAATGAATGTTCACTCTCCACTGATGACCCTGCTTCTATTTCTTGAGAAAATAGAAGAAACCAGATGAGAACGTCCACATGCCCCAGCACCCCAACTACCATGGAACTGTACCTGACTTCTCTCCTTCTACATTGAACACAATTCCATCTTATCTGCCTTGATGGCTTATTTGCTGTAAATCTATGTTGCTATTTATGGTACAGATGGTTTTATCAGACTCTACCTTTAGGCGATACTATTCCTCATCCTCACGTACAGCATAAGCTGACATGCATTCCTCCTTCCCCAGCCTTGGTGCTATTGTTGTCATTCATTTTACTTCTACATTTATTACAAACCCACAATGTAGTTCATTGATTTCAATGACATTAAAATATTTAAAGCATTAAACAGGAAAACATTTAACAACATTAAACCTTTTTAAAGACGTTAAAATAACAAGAAAAAAGACTATTGTGTATTTACCCACATAGTGCTATTTTTGACACTCCCCATTTCTTTTTGAATATTTTGATCTCGACTTGTTATAATTTTCCTTTTGCCTGAACATCTGGGACACTTATTTTAAAAATTTAGATATAAAACTTGCAGGAACAATAAATTGTAAATCAATATGTATTCCATGTTTATAAACATGCCACTTCTGGGGCAGCTGTCCTCCACATGAGCCCACCTGAGCAGCCCTGGGACTGGACCGTCCTCCTTGTCAGCTGGGGAGACCATGAGAGAGCAGTTTTCTCTCAGACAATGGCCTTTTAGGGGATGGGTTGGTGTCCTGGGGCTGCAATAACAAAGCACCATACCCTGGGCAGCTTAAACAGCAGAGATATATGGTCTCCCAGGCTGGAGGCCAGAGCCCAAGTTCAAGGTGTCAGCAGGGCTGGATCCTTCTGAGGCCGTGAGGGAGACTGTGTCCCAGGATGTCTTCCGGCAGGTGCTGTAACCTCTGGCGTCCCTTGGCTTGTGTGTGTGTCACCCCAGGCCCTGTCTCCATCTTCACATGGTGTTCTCCCTGTGGGCATGTCTGGGTCCAAATTTCCCTTTACACCCATCACATTAGATGGGGGCCCACCTTACACCGGTGTGACTTCATGTTAACTAATTACGTCTGCAGTGACCCTGCTTCCAAATGAGGTCACATTCTGACGTCCTGGCACTTTGGGCTTCAACATGTGAATTTTGAGGGGATATAGTTCAATCCAGAACAAGTGTTGTTTGTGGCCCAGGAACAAGCTGCCCTGGGGTTTCCTTCTTTCCCATCCCCCCACCAGCTCCCCACGAAGCAGGCTGGGACAAAGGCTGCAGGTACCAGGCCAGGGGGCAGGTGTCAGGGCACCGGGACACACCCACTGAGCCTGCCTCAGCACCAGCTTCCTCTGGAAGACAAGCTCTGTCACGGGATGTTACTGCCTCAAGAGCTCCTTCCATCACTTAATCTCTTTTAAGAAAGGATGAAGGGACAGGAAGATTTTCCCATGCTTTAAAAATAGACCCCATTCGCTCCATGATTTCCACAGGTCACCTACCTCTTCTGAGCAAAGGAAGACAGTATGACTCACAGCCTCACACCTTTCTCGGGCGCTGGACCCCAAGGAGCTGGGGGTCACCTGTGGGCACACAGCACTTCTCACTCAGCCTCTTTCCACACAGCCCAGCGACCTCCCCCGACCAAGCCCACTGCTCCCTCCTGTAACACAGAGCTCCCCCAACCCATCACTTCATTAGTGCTGTTGCGGAAGAAGTGGAATTTGACCTCTGGCCCTCAACCCCGCCCACCCGGCTATTAGGCCAAATTCTATTTTCAGCCACGGAAACTGCTAAACACTGCCAAAAGGGATCCCTCACCCTGCCCCCCACACAATTATAAATACTTCAAAGGACCGTAAATGTTTTCAGAAGAAATCACAGCCAATCAAGAAGCCAGATGGAGAGCCTTTGGGTTAAAAACATCACATGCGAATGATCCCAACAGCCAAGTTTACCAGCGAGCTCCAGTCCTGGGACATTGCAGCCCGGTGGGGTGTGGCATGCTGCTACTTCCCTGCTTCCCTAGCTCTTGCCTTTGTGTCCTGCATATCCAAACCCCCCACCCAGGCCTCCGTGGGCACATGTTTTCAAGACTTGGATGGTGTTGGCATGACTCTGCCACCGCTCAGGACAGCAAGGTCCAGTCTGCTTCCTCAGCACAGTTCCATGACCCAGTGACTGAGGCAGTCACAGCCTCCAGGGTCCGTGAAATCCAGAGAAAGTCTTTTCCATGCAACAGGCGTCAGCAAAGAGCCAGCTTCTCAGCTGAAGGCAGCCCAGGCCCCAGACAGACGTGTTGCTGGATTCACCAACTCAGGTGCTGCATGTCCAGTGAGAACTCAAAAGGACAAGGATTCCCGTGTCCTGTGCTCAACTGAAGATCAGGGGAAGTGGCACGAGCCAGCAATCAACGACCAGAGGACATCCTGGAAGACTTCTGGCTGCGGGCGGCGGGGGTGATCTTTAAGAATTCCAATGGGCAGAGGATCATGGGAAGAGATTTGCATAAACATGACTAATTCACTTGATCAATAAGTTTTTGTTGTGTTGACTGCATGAGGGCAGATTGCCACAGCTGGGGTAGAGGAAGTAGACCAGCCCTGATCTTGTGGGGCTCATGGTCTTGTAAGAAGAGACCAAGCCCAGTTATTACAGAAGTAACTAGTAGAAACAAATGGCCTTGAGACAAGGAAAAATCGGGGGGAGCTCCTCCTGAGATGGGGGTCACAGAGGGCATCCAGAGGAGCAGAGACCTGGAGTTTGGGAGGTGTGGGTGTCCCAGGGAGCCGGAGAGGGAAGGGATGGGGGTCAGCTCCTGCCAGTGAGGCGATTTCGGGCTTCATTCTAAGTGTGCAGGGTGTCGCCGGGCCGTCTGAAACACACGAGCGATGGATGCCGTCTGTGTGTTTAAGTTGCCCTGGCCACCGTGGATGTGGCCCAAGACCAGCGGAAGCACAGTCGGAAACTGCTGTTGTCTGAGGCTCAGAGGCAGGGTGTAGAGAGAAGCAAAGAGATCCAGGAGCTACTGTGGTGAGGAACTGACGGGGTTGGTACTGACTGGATGTGGTGGGAGGGAGAAGGAGAAATCGAGGTCCCTTTGGTTCTGTGACAAGCGGCTGGATGGACAGAGGACCATTTAAAGCGACGGAGTCAAGGGCACTTGACTTGAGATGCATCTGGTCTATGTGAGCGGAGAAGCCGAACCGACAGAGGGACGCGTGAGACTGGAGCTGGGGGCTAGGACCACCCCGGGGCAGTGGGTGCTCAGAGGAAGAGCCACCAGAGGTGGAGGGAAGCTGGGGAGTGGCCGGCGTGACCGGAAGGATTGTTGATGTCACAGCACCCCAATCTGGCTGCAGACTGGCCTGGTGTCTGGTGTGGGGTGAACCCAGGGTACACCGAGAGTGACACCCCCAAACCCTGCTTTTCCTCCCCAGGAGCCAGGACCCAAGTCCAGCTTTGCTTCTGATGCTTGGATCCCTGGGTGGGGGTGGGTTCAGCCCCTCAGACGACAGAGGAAGAGAGTCTGGCAGAGATGTCATTTGACCCTGAAGCTGCATGTGAGCTGTGAAATGCATATCCACGTGTGCAATCACGGTCACAATTCTCTTGTTCTGCTAATGTCTGAGAGGGCCAACTTCCCTTGGTCTCTGCAGCCTCCAAAGACAGCCCCGGACACTTGGAGCCTCTGAGCCTTGAACCTGATGCCTGCCTCGAGCTTTCCAGCCCCTGGCCATGCTAGGATCCGGGATCAATCCAAGCCTGCGGTGGGGTAAACATTCCAGAGGGTCGGGCATACTTGTCACCCTTTCTCTGGCCTCTCAGCCATGAAAAGAGCTTTTGCTTTTCGCAGTTACATGTCAGCAGGTTGCATTGTTTTTAGGAAATGTGTCCCTTTCGCCAGCCACTTTCCGCAGGAGAGAAGAGGGA
This sequence comes from Neophocaena asiaeorientalis asiaeorientalis, assembly GCF_003031525.2. NCBI lineage: Eukaryota > Metazoa > Chordata > Mammalia > Artiodactyla > Phocoenidae > Neophocaena > Neophocaena asiaeorientalis. The sequence goes on along the minus strand of NW_020171809.1, from coordinate 2,188,077 downwards.
GAGGGCAGCCCCCATGTGGGAGAGGACAGGGCTCTGGTTCCAGAGCCCACCTTGGGCATCCGGCGGCACCACCTGGTTAATGAGAAACACACCCGGTGTTTCCGGCTAACTTGGTTTCCTGCCAAGACAAATCAGCCCAAGTGGTTCCCACCTCCCTGGGGCCCGGGGCCGCCCTGGGGTCTCCTGTGAGCCTGAGGAGGAAGGGGCGTCCTTTAATAATTAACAAAGGGTTTTGCTGCACGGAGGGGAGCGGGCCCAGGCCTGGCTGCCCCCAACACACCAGAAGCGCTGGCCGAGGAGGGTCCAAGAGAGAAGGGCGCCGTTCGTTAGCACAACCCACCCGAGGGAGCCCCACAGAAGACACAGCGTGACATGGAACGGCTGTCCCCAGCTTCCCGCTTCACCTGAGACCCTCTGTCCCTTGACCCCTCTTGTTCTCCTGTGCCTTAGACGGGCCTGAGCTGCGCCCCTGCCACACTCGCGGCAGAGAGCAGGACCGGGGGTCTGCTCAGCCCGGCAAGTCCCACGTGTCTCCATGGAGCGGGGCCTCAAGCAGCAGCCCAGGCAGGCCCTTTAGGAGTAACCCGCACGGCCGCTCGGGGGATGCTGAGGCTTGGCTCAGTCATGCTTCTCAAACCCAACCCCTGAAAGAGCCCAGGTGTGACTTCACGTCCAGTCCAGCCCGGCTCAGAGCCAGGGCCTCATTCGCTTGCGATCCGGCACCTGCCCCGGTGTCCCGCTTGGGCGGGAGGGCAAGGGAGCGGGTCTCAGAGTTATGGGGGCTGAAGATGGGTTCTGATCCTCCCACAGACACCAAAGACGGCAGCCCTTTTGGTGAAAGGACCCTTGGAGCTGAGGGTGAAAGGTCAGGCTTCAGACTCGGGCTGGCAGATCCCCCTGAGCCTGGGTGCAGCCGGATGGCCTGATCTAGGCACGTGTCAGATGAAGACCTGCCCATGGGCTGAGAGGAGGGGGGACATTGCTGTGACTCAAGGCAGGCTCGCTGGGCCTTTGAACTCCAGGGACGAGTCAGGAGGCCGCTGTAGGCAGAAGAAATGGCCTGAACAAGACCGAGGAAGGGGAAGTGCACCCATCTGCTGTGAACAGTGAACCCTGAGGCGGGTGGTCCAGCCACAGGTCTTTGGTGGCCATAGGTTGAGGCGGGAGCAGACAGCACCATGGTCTGGCTGGGCAGAACAGCAGTGCAACCGGAGAAGAGAAAGCCGAGGTCAGAGTTCAAGGTTGGATGGAACAGGCGATGGGGTGGGCGTTGGCTGGGTCTGGGGAGGAGCCACAGGCAGGGGTAGCACTTGTCTGGTACCGACTTCTTCGTCCCTTGTTAATGGAGACTGTATTTTCCTGGGTTATGTTGAGCTTGCAGAGGACACTTCCTGACGTTAACTGATGCTTCCTAGAGTAAATTGTTTCCAGAAGCACATTTTTGCTTCACATCTTGCTTTTTTCTCCTTCTGTTCTGCCGGCCGGTCTTTTCTGAACCTCCATGATTACGAAGCTCTGGTTGTTTTCCGTCAGTTGATCATCTGGAATCTGAAGTTCAGGGCTGGTGGATGTGCTGCATCCCTTTCCAGAAATCCTGGGTCCCAGGAGGCCTTGACCTCGCAGAGTTTCTGAGTTGAGTGGGGACTTCCTGTTTCTGCAGCCTGGTTCTCTGACTTTGGGCAAAGGGTTTCATCTGTCCTTAATCCAGATTCGAGCTCACATTATCTGTGGTTCCTTTTCCAGAAGTAGCAAACGGAAAACTTCAAACTCCAGCTGCAGCCAAGCAGGGTCTTTCTCTATGGGCACAGAATTCATTTCTTCAGATATAGGGGTCTTTTTCCTTCAACACCAGCTGTGTTTATTGTTGGAAAAGAATTGAGTGAACTTTGATAGCCTGTGTCTTTCAAGCAATGGTCCATTTCATCAAAGACCATGAATTTATTGGCCTAAAGTTTCATAAAATTCTTTTAATATCTTTAATATCTAGGATTTTTAAGTCCTCTTGATGAATTGATGGATTTATCATTAGGAAATAACTTTATCTCTGGTGATATTCTTTGCTTTGAAATCTCCTTTGTCAGATAGCAATATCGCCATCCTAACTTGATGTGAATTAGCATAGCATGATATATCTTTTTCCTATCCTTTTACCTTTAACCTATTTGTGTCTTTATATTTCAAGTGGATTAAAAATTTTTTTTTATCTATTTACTTATTTTACTTTTGGCTGTGTTGGGTCTTCGTTTCTGTGTGAGGGCTTTCTCTAGTTGTGGCGAGCGGGGGCCGCTCTTCAATCGCGGTACGCGGGCCTCTCACTGTTGCGGCCTCTCCTGTTGTGGAGCACAGGCTCCAGATGCACAGGCTCAGTAGTTGTGGCTCACGGGCCTAGTTGCTCCGCGGCATGTGGGATCCTCCCAGACCAGGGCCTGAACCCGTGTCCCTGCACTGGCAGGCAGATTCTCAACCACTGCGCCACCAGGGAAGCCCAAAAGTGGATTTTTTGTAAGCAGCATAGAGTTTGGGCCTCGCGTATCCAATATGGCAACACCTGCCTTTTAGTTGAGGCATTTAGGCAATTTACATTTAACACGATGACTGACATGGTTCAATTGAAGGCTATTTTCTTAATATTCATTTCCTATTTGTCCCATCTGTTCTTTATTCTCCCATTTTGCCCTCTTTGGGGTTAACTGAGTAGTTTCTATGATTCCATTTTATCCCCCTGTAAGGCTTCTTAGCCATAGTTCCTTGTTTTGTTATTTGAGTGGTTGCCTCAGGGTTTATACTGTACAACTTTAAGTTATCACAGTCTATTTTCCAGGGGTGCTAAACCATCCCAGGCAGAGTAGATGAACCCTACAGTAGTGTACCTTCATGTCTCCACTTCTTTTACCTTTTTCTTTCTTTTTTTTTTTTGTTTTTAATAAAAGGCTTTGTTTTACTTTCATTTTGGGAATATATTATAGTATGAAATTTCAGGCCGACAGCTTTTTTGTTTTTGTAATTTAAATACGCTGTGTTACCGTCTTCCCACTCACATTGTTTCTGATGAGAAATCTGTTCTTGTCTTATCTTTGTTTCTCTATATAAAATGCCATCTATCTTTGGCCATTTTTTAGATTTTCCTCTCCTTTACTGACATTGAGCAATTTGATTAACTTGGTGTAACTTTCTTCATGTATTCCTCATGACTGAGGTTCACTGAGTTTCTTGGGTCTTTGAGTTTATAGTTTTCACATCAAATTTGGAAATTTTTGGATTATTATTTCCATCTTTCTTCAAATATATTTATATCTTTCATGTCTTTTCTTAACTTTTGGAACATACGGAATGCAGTTATGATAAATGTTTTAATTTCTTTGTCTGCTAATTCTAACATTTGTGTCAGGCCTGGGCCTATGTCAGTTTATTGATTTTTCTCCTCATTATAGATTCCATTTGGTTTTGGACTGCCTGATAATCTTTGATTGGATGTCAGATATTGTGAGTTTCATCTTGGGTGCTGGGTGTTTTGTATTCCTGTAAATATTCTTGAACTTTACTCTGGGATGCAATTGAATTTCTTGAGAACAGTTTGATCCTCTTGAGTCTTGCTGTTGGTGGGACCAGAGCTTCATTTAATCCAGGGTACTTATTCTCCATTACTACGGCAAGTGTTGGTACCCAGAGCCCCTAGAGGTTTTCCAGCCTAGCTGGCTGGAACAAGCACTATTCCCAGACATATGTGCATCCTGGGCACTGTCCCTCTAACCCATTTTCTCCTGGCCTTGGACAGTTTTTCTCACATACATCTGCTGATCAGAAATCAGCTTAACACTTCCAGGTTAGCTTCTGCAGACCTCCAGTGTTCTCTCTGGTACTACGCCCTGCAAAACGTAGTTACATTGGTTTCCCCGAATTCTCAACCCTATCTTCTCAGCTCAGGGAGTCTGATGGGCCCTGGCTGGTGCCCCCTTCCTGTACTGTGGCCTAAAAACCCAAGGTTGTTTCTTATATTTCGTCTAGTTTTTGTTTATTTTTATTTCAGGTGGAAGGAAGTGGCAAGGTCTTTTATTGTATTTAGGCTCTCTCCATTCCCATGATTTCATTTTTAGCACCCCAGGGTCTGCATCAGTGCCCAGCACTCGGTAGGGACTGAATGCATGTTGAGTACATGAATACATGAATATGTGAACTTAACCAGAGAGTAACAAAGCAAGCAGAAGGCATTTTTCACAAGTGTAAGGCGGGCAAACGCTACCATGTACACTTTTGTGTGTATGAGTCTTGTTTCTTCTTGATGCAAATCTTGAAGCCAAGGGCCCTGTTGAATTTATTCTTATCCTTAGAGCTGAACAACTTTGTCTTGTGTACCTTAGGCTTTGAATAAATATTTGGTCAATTATAAAACAAACAGGAGACATTTATACATGTGTGTAAACAAATTTAGGTTGAGGTACAGGTACCACAAATTTGTACTTAAGCCTGACAGCACTGTGTCTTTCTTTTTTTGTTTTTTAAGATTTTTTTTGATGTGGACCATTTTTAAAGTCTTTACTGAATTTGTTACAGTATTACTTCTGTTTTATGTTTTGTTTTTTGGCCGTGAGGCATGCAGGAACTTAGCTCCCTGACTAGGGATCGAACCTGCACCCCCTACATTGGAAGGTGAACTCTTTTTTTTTTGGCGGTACTCCGGCCTCTCACTGTTGTGGCCTCTCCCGTTGCGGAGCACAGGCTCCGGATGCGCAGGCTCAGTGGCCATGGCTCACGGGCCCAGCCGCCCCGCGGCATGCGGGATCCTCCCGGACCGGGGCACGAACCCGCGTCCCCTGCATCGGCAGGTGGACTCTCAACCGCTGCGCCACCAGGGAAGCCCGGAAGGTGAACTCTTAACCACTGGACCGCTAGGGAAGACCCAGCACTGTGTCTGTATTCTCTGCCTGGCACTGTGCCATCACAATACCAGTCTGTATCCATCGGTGACAAAAGGGTGACTTGAAAGGTGCAGCAGTCCACCGCAGCAGTAACTTTCATATGTGGTGTCTTAGGCTTTTCAAGGTTCTCAGATTGTTTTGGGATGGAAAGAGACAGGACTAGAGAAAGTGAAAGCAGAAATGCTAGCTGCCATTGGAAATCAGTCACAAATAAAATTATAATGCAAGTCTATTGGAAAACAGAGGTGAGTCTCCACAAATGGGAAACCTAGGACAGTGCCTGGGAGGTAGTCACTGCTCATGAAATCACCCTGAATTGGGAGACTGGCATTGACATATACACACTACTATATATAAAATAGATAACTAATAAGGACCTACTGTGTAGCACAGGGAACTCTACTCAGTACTCTGTAATGACCTATATGGGGAAAGAATCTAAAAAAGAGTGCTTATATGTGTATGTATAACTGATTCACTTTGCTGTACACCTGAAACTAACACAACATTGTAAATCAACTAGACTCCAATAAAAAAAGAAAACAATCAGTTACTACAGGCCTAGCCTTTTGGAAGAAACTCACTCATCTCAGGGACATTCTTTCATGCAGGATACATGACCAGGCTGAAAGCAGGGGCTTCAAAGCAGCTTGGGTCCAGGAGGAGGTGTCAGCCTCGAAGGGCGTGGTCATAATTTACCAGCAGGACACGGTATACATTCCCAACCAGAGGGGCGGCTGCATCTTTCAGTCAGTGGATGGTAGCCTGGGACACAGGATGCAAATAATCGCTCTGGCTGGACCAAGGAGGAAACCACAAAGACGGGAGAGTGGCCTGCTTGGGGAGGGAACTTTTCAATGTATCTCCCCTTACGGACTAGTTTTGCCCGTTCCCAGTCTGGTACCAGAAGCAGTTCACTAGCACTGTGTCTCAGATGGTCCTTAGGTCACACTGGGACAAAGCCAAGCTCATGGCAGCATGGTGAGCAGGAAGCGCCTGGCCACCCAGCCTGACAGCTTCTTGACATTTGAGTTTTAAGCTCTGGACGCTTCCTAGATTACTTTGCAATGAAACAAATACCTGACGCTAAAATATTTTTTAGCTAGTTTAATTGTTAAATGAATTCTATTTGGTGATTATGAGATATTCTATTTTTAAACGGTCTCAGCTCTTTCGCTGCCTCCATATCTGTTCTCAGGCCCTTGAAGAAGCTGTGGCAGGCACTGAGCCCCAGAGAGACGCTGAAAGGATCCAGGAGAGAACAGCAACCGTGGCTCCCACATGTGCTGACAGAATCCACTGCCCTCATCGCCCTCTTGTGGTCACGCAGCAGATAAAAAACTTCAAAGGCAAGTTAGCGTATATACGTCCTTGCCTCTCTCTCTCACTTTGTCACAGCTTACCCTTCCCCCTCCCCATACCCTCAAGTCCATTCTCTAGTAGGTCTGTGTCTTTATTCCCGTCTTGCCCCTAGACCTTTTTTTTTTCTCTATAAAGCAGAAACTAACACACCATTGTAAAGCAATTATACTCCAATAAAGATGTTAAAAAAATAAAAATAAAAGGCAAGTTAGGAGGAGGCTATGGTTTTGCACAATGGAAATATGTTCTCTGTTAGGGAAAGCATCACTGGGCACCCTTTTTTCCACGTTGTTTACACACACACAAGTGTAAGCGAGAGAGATGTTACATTAGTATTACCTTCCTCTGTCAAAAAGAAATAGCATGAACGTTAGAATTTTTAATTTCAGAACTGTAGATCATCACTCTGGCTGTCCCAAATCCAGGCTAGGAGGAATTTCTGAGAAGATCTTGTTCAAATCCTTCCTTTGTAAAAATTAGGGAGTCTAAAGTCCAGAGATGTGAGTGTCTTGCCTACGATCACACAGTGAATTGCTGACGTTTTGGGGATAGGAGCCCGAGAGTGGTTCCAGCAACCAGACAGCCTGGTCCTTTCATTTGCTGCGGCAGGAGATGCAAGGGCAGTGAGGTCCAGAGATGAGGGCCAGGCAGAGGGCACTGAGGGTGGGGCTCTGATGCCGCCTCGGCTCTGAGTGGTCCCGTGGGCAGGTGGGTCACTTCTCTCATCTGTGTCCAGCCCTTTCCTGAGCTGGGACCATCTCTTCCCCCAGCCTAGCTCAGAGCCTGTGTGCCAGGACCAGACAGGTGAGGCTTGTGGGAGGCGTGCCCTGACAAAGGACGCCAGGACCCAGGACCCTGGTCTTGCTTATGATGTTTTCTCTCAGCCTCTCTGACCAATTCTCCCCGATCAGACGGGGCCGGTGGTGGCTACTCTGTGGCCTCATGAAGCAGCGGTTCATGAGTTTTGGTGGCTTTTTTTAGCTTGGTGTTTAAAAATGGTTTTTTTTAAGTTGTAGCAGAATATAAGTACCATAAAATGTATCCTCAACCATCTTTAAGCGCACGGTCCAACGGCATCAAGCACATTCACACTGCTGTACAACCGTCACCACCATCCTTCTCTAGAACACCTTTCATTTCCCAAACTGAGACTCTGTCCCCATTGAACACTAACTGCCTACCCTCCCTCCTAACCCTCATTTTACTTTCCGTCTCTGTGAACTTGACTGCTTACTGTAGGGAACTGCTCAGAATCATGCAGTCTTTGTCCTTTTGCAACTGTTTTATTTCACTGAGCATAATGTCCTCAAGGTTCAAGGTTCTGAGTCATAGCCTGTGTCCAAATGCCCTTCCTTTTTAAGGCTGCCTAGTATTCCACTGTACGGATGGACCACATTTTGCTTTTCCATCCATCTGCTGATGGACACGTGGGCTGTTTCCACAGTTCATGCGGTTTTATTGACGCCTGGCAGGAGAGCCACCATCACATGGACTCACAGTAACAGGACACATCTTCCTCCACGAGGGGGTGTGTGTCCCCTCCCAGCCGGGCATCCAGGAGGCCCTTCCCCAAGGTTACAGGTGTCCCAGGCAGCCTGGATTCCTTCCTTCCTGCCAGGGAGCTCTCCCTACCCCTGGCCCCAGTTCCGGCTGCAGCCCGGGATCACATGCTGTTTGAAATGTGGGATTGGATTCAGAACCTGAAAAGAAACGTCCTTTCATTTGATCTGAAAACACGGAAAACATGTTGGTTTGCTGAAAAGGTAGTTCTCCAGTGAGCAATTAATTACCAGAT
>NW_020171809.1:2177718-2179971 GCF_003031525.2 Neophocaena asiaeorientalis asiaeorientalis | reverse complement strand
GCGATGGCTCTGTTCCTGCCCAGCCCAGAAGCTTGCCAAGGCGTGTGACACATTCCGGGTGCTCTCACCACGGCCTTGTACCTCTCCTTCCAACGAAAACCCTCCTGAACGTGTGCTTTCTCTTACCTCTCACTGCCCATTCTTCCTGAATGTAAACGCAAAGCAGGGAAGGGACGGTCACAAATCTCTCACGTTAATCGTTTGCTTTCTGTGTGCATCTGTGGCCACCCTGCTTCTGCATCTCCACTGACACCCAAGGGCTGCTCTCCGCGGCAGGCTTCATGCCAAAGCCAGGCCGCCTCCCCAGATCAGAATTACCGCATGAGGCCAAATTAAATACGGTGTCGCCCTTGCTGCAATTCTTCCACACTTCCTGGCTCTTAGCAAACTTCTCTTTTAAAATCCTGCAACAGGCTCACCCTTTTCTATGAAAACAGACCTACTATTCCTTCCAGATCGTTAAAAGCTCAGGAGAGATAGGTCAAGGCCGGCTTTCCTTTGTTTCTACTGAACATCCTTGGTCCAGAAAAGGGTAGAGGCCGCAGCAGACCCGCACTGGCCGAGTGCTTGCGTCCAAGCACGGGGACAGCCCAGGCAACCCTGACAGCAGCCCCCAGGCTCCCTCGGCCCCCTCCCCTCGGGCTGCAGGCGCCGGTGATTTCAGGTCCCCAGAAACTAACAGGCAAAGCATTAGGGGGTGACCTAAAGCTCAGATGAGCTGCTCAAATAGCAAAAAAGTACAATGAGGTAAAGTTATGTAAAGTTAAGTAAAATCCTCACAGGGAACCATAAAGCTGTTCTTCTCTTATGAACTCCAGCAAATTACTTCAGAAAATGAAAGTGCCGTAGAAGACATATTTCCACGGAAAGCTAAGGATGTTCTATGTGAAATGGCCACTCAGAAACCTTCCGGAGGAAGAAGCTGTTTCTGTGACTTCAGGTTTTGAAGACGTTTGAAGCTACAGCCTCAGTCAATGATGACAGGATATTTTTTTAAAAAAACAAACTTCCAGTTTTACTACCTACATGATATTCTGCTTAAGTCTTTTAAAACTAATTTTTAAAACCGGAAATGTGTTCTCATAGCAATTCATTAACTTGTAATAAACTCAGTATAGACCCCTTTTGTAGTTAGTGGATTCTTTTGAATATTATCCTTTAATTTTCACTTATTTGAGCTCTTGGAAAACTGCAGATTGCTAAACTGAAGCTTAAATGAATTTCTTCTTTATAACAGTTCAGAAGGTACCAAGACCTTAGCAAACAATGTCACATCTAATTAAAAATAAAAAGTAATTTTAAATTATGCAGGAAAAGATAGCATTTAAATCATACAGCTTTCTTTTTAAAAAAAAAAAAAACCTCTGGTTTAATTGAAGGCTTTCTTTACACTTTATATTTTGGTAGAAATGTTGGTAATTCTGAGTGTGTCTCCCTGAAGGGGTTTCCTCGAAGGAAAAAGTCTTTAAATTCTCTCTTCCTATTTTCACAGGAGTGTTTCTGACACAGCATGGTGATATTTTTTTTTTTTTTTTGATGAAAATGTCATACCAAACCTCTGGGTTTTCCTGAATTTGTCTAGATAAAAGAGAAGGACAAAAATATATTCCATCTGTAATATTTTGATGTTATAAAAGGCATTTTTAAAAACCTGTATTAAATTAGCAATGGAAATCACATTGTCTGTCTCCAAACATTTCTAAAATTGAGAATTATTTCATTTCTGTAATTCTGGAACATATAATTCGTTTACAACATGTGTGCCCACATTTACACAAACTCAATCATTGCAGAGGAGAACATTTTTCTAAAGTATGTGCCCACAGTGTTTAAAAATGAATGCTTTTGGCTCATTGACTTGTTATAAAGACTTTATTAAAAAAAAAACTGGGCTTCGGATTATTGGTTCTTTACTCAGCCTTGCCATAGAAAGTATATCTTATAATGAGAAAACAATATAACAGGAGTGGAAAGTTTACTGAAGCTAATTTGATGCAATATTCCAATGGGTATTCTCTGTTTAGGGTAAAATGCAGATCCAACCCCATCCAGCCTAGACTCTGCATTTAAGTGGTCCTAGATGTTTGGAGAAGAATTGATTTGCCCCTTTGTACAAGCACAAGGAAGCCAGCCTGCCGGTCCAGATTCACGTGCATTGTTCTGTCTTTGCAATTTCCTGAGCTGTCTTCTCGAAGCAGGCGATCCACTCCCTTATTTTATCATGCAAGCGCTCCTAACAGATTTATGGCAGTG
>NW_020171809.1:2134764-2177414 GCF_003031525.2 Neophocaena asiaeorientalis asiaeorientalis | reverse complement strand
CCACCTTACCAAGCACATCTGAAAACGCTGCCACATCACCTCTATCTTTGAGGGAAAACAAGTTGTGTACTTCTTTTCTGGATTCATTACAATAGTTGACTGCCTGAGTTCAGTCCCAGCACTGCTCCTGCTTGTAAAACTCTGCAGGTGTGTTGACTGTCATCTAGTCCAGCTAGAGAAGCTGATTCCCAGGTCTCCATATGATTGGCAGGGCTTTCTTTTGCTGCTTTAATCAGTTGCTAACACCTTGCTGTTAAATATCAAGCACAATTGCAAACAAGGAAGGACACACTCCTGAAATAATAATTTTTAAAAACCCCGCTGCTTAGTAACAAACATAAAATCCATCATTAGTCAATGCAGAGGAATTCTGTCTTATTGTAACAAAATAGCAATTCTATTCCTGATGCTTTATTTTTGATGGTGGAAATTCTCCGTTTTGACAAAGCAATTTCTCTGTACAAAGAAACATTGTATCTTTTGTTTATTTTCGTCCCTCCGACCTAACACAAAATAGGGACAATCTTTTAATCAAGAGCAATTAGTCCTGTTCCTATTTCAAAAAATGGTTGAACACATAGGCTTAGAGAAGAGACTACTCCTTCAAAAATTACTAACCATTAAGTCGTAAAGACAACTTGGAGGCTATTTTCCTCTAGCAAGTAACCATAATTTCCTTGAAATCTAGTTCTTTATGTAATTAAAGTTATTTATTTAAGGATTTAAATTTGCTTTAGCATTTTAAATGGCCTTAGTGTCTGTGTAAAATTCAGTATTTTGAGCCTGGTCGGTGTTGGGTTCGACTACACATAATTTTACCACTGCTCTGTAATGCAGGCTATTGGACGTGTAATAATAGTTTAAAACGCTAGCCTGCTGAGGGACAGAATCGGAGGTAATTCGTGCTATACCCGGGCTGGGCCGTCTATTTTCCTGGACTCCTCCAGAGTCTCCTAAATGAGTCTCCAAGTTTGATTTCTTACAGCAAGGCAGAGAGAGGGTCTCGAGCGTGTTTATTGATACAGAATGTTCGAGATCGACAGCCAGGGCTTTGCGAACGATCAAACGACTTTCTGTGCAAATCTTATGGAATGTGGCATTCCAGACTTTAAAGGGAAGGGGAGATCGCCATGGCAACAGCACAGGGGGCTGAGGCTGGGGGTCCCCTTGGGAGCTTAAGGGCCAGCAGAATTTTAAGCATTTGCAACTTAAAAAAAAAGAAGAATAGGAAAGCTCCATCACTCTGCCAACTCTGTCTACAGAAATGGATACGGTTAGAGGGTTCCTCGGAAAGATCCAAATAAACACAGCCTGAGCCTGCACGATGTGAGCTGGAAAGGACAGTTGCTAAAAAAAAAAGTGCAGATCCTGGCCTTTTCCATCGAAGACGGAGCCGCCGTGACTGCCTAACCTCCAAGAAGGAGCAGAGCTTGGGAAAGAGGCCAGTGACTAGTCAGGAAGTGTCCTCGGCTGGGGGCTGCCCCGCCTGTCCCCTCCTGCCCACCCAGGTTCCCACGTTTCCCAGCTGGACTGCGCATCTCCGAAGGCCGCCTGGAGACCGGGGCTGAGGTCCCTGGCGTCCTGGCCCGTGCACGTCTCAGAGTCACGCAGAGCCCGGCCAAGGGCAGCCAGCGGTCGGTTCGTGGCTCCTGACGCTGAATATGTAGAAACAGCTTCTATTAGCACAGAAATCTCCTAGGATCCAAATAATAAACAAGTGAGTGCAGCGTAAAAATGTAAAAAAAAAAAAAAAAAAAAATGACTGTAAGCCAATGCGATTTGTGGTTGTAGGATCTAAGGGAGAAAAAAAAAAAGATAACAGATTTATAAATGGGGCTAATTCAAACACAGTAGAAATTGAACTTTATAATAGCCACCCCCTCCCGAAGACCATTCTGAAAGCGAAAAGTTAGAGTCCAGTGGTAGCCAGTAGTCTGAATCAGCAGATGCTGGCATCAGAGGGCCATGGGGACAGCCCGGGCCCCGCCCCGAGGTGGGAGCCCGACGCCTGGCCTAGGGCCTCTGCAGGGTCACAGGGGAAGGATGAGGGGCGGCCACAGTGGGGGAAAAGGTACCGAGGCCTCCAGGGAAAACCACAGAGGCCGGTCCCCCGCCTCTGGTCCCAACCAAGTCAACCCACGTGGGAAGCGAGGTGTCGGCTTCCAGTTCCCTGAATAACAAAGTCAGAGAGTGTCACTGTTCTCGATGCTTTCCCCTGCGGCGCCGAGCACGCACCCGGCCACAGCCCAGACCCAACTGCCACCGCCTTTATTTCACCAGGCCTCTGACAGGCACAGGCTCCAGCCTCTGAAAACAAACATATTCCCCGTAGAGATGATGACCGGGGCTTCAGGGACCAGCCTCTTGCAGGAAGGCAGACGGGGGTGTTCTTGTGTCCCCTGCAGGGCCGACTGGATTCCAGACTTCCCCACCTACCTGGTGACCTTGGGTGACTCATGTTGCCTCTCAGAGTCTTCACTTTGTTGTCTGCAAAATGGGTCTAATTGTATTTTGCCACCTCCAGGGACGAGCCATCAAGGAGCAGCACAAAGGCAGGTTCGGACGGGGAGAGGGAGGGGATGAGGGAAGTAGGGGATTTCAGTAAATCGCTTATGGTTGTCATCAAAGTACTGTCAAAAGTATGGAAAAACTGTAAAGGAGAAAAGAAAGGTAACTCCTAAACTGAGCGAACCCGAAACAGCATTTGATAATCTCTCGCCTTCCTTCCCTCTCCCTATTTTCAGTGGCACTGAGCACGTCCACATTGTCGTGCAGCCGTCGCCACCATCTGTCTCCAGAACTTTCTCATCTTCCCAAACTGAAGCTCTGCTCGCGTTAAACACTAACTCCCCATCCTCCCCCTTCCCCTGGCCGCTGCCGACCACCATTCTACTTTCTGTCTCCGTGAATTTGACTATCTTATGTACTTTGTAGAAGCGGAATCAGACAGTATTAGTCCTTTTGTGACTGGCTTCTTGCACTCGGCATAATGTCCTCAAGGTTTATCCATGTTGCAGCCCGCGTCAAAATGTCCTTCCTTTTTAATGCTGAATGATATTCTATTGTGTGGATAGACCACATTTTGTTTATCCATCCATTCATCTGCTGATGGAGTTTGGATTGCTTCCACCTCTCGGCTAGAGTGAATAATGATGCTGCGAACGTGGGTGCACACATATCTGTTTAAATCCCTGTTTTAAATGCTTTTGGTTTATACCCATAAGTGGAATTGCTGGATCTTATGGTAATTCTCTATGTAATTTTTTGAGGAACTGCCATATTGTTTTCCACAGGGGCTGCACCATTCTACATTCTCACCAGGAATGCACAAGGGTTCCACTTTCTGGCCAATGCGTGTGTGTTTGCTGATAACAGCCGTCCTAATTGAAAGATATGAAGATTTGCATTTCCCGAATGATCAGTGATTTTGAGCTTCTTTTCATGTGTTTCTGGCCATTTGTGTATCTTCTTTGGAGAAACATCTGTTTAAGTCTTTTGCCCATTTTAAATTGAATTCTTTGTTTTTCGATGTACCTAGATTTATAGAGGGCTCTTCTCACCTTATATATAGGGAACATCTTTCCTTGTAGATAAATGAGCATCTATGTTCTTCTGCTTCCCCGCTGTGCCCTCGCTCTGGAAACAGTGGGTTGTGTAGTGGTTAAAAACACAGACCCCACCCCACGCCTTACCAGCTGTGAATGAATTCCTGAGCAAATGGCCTTCTCGCTACATCAGTTTCCTCATGTGTAGAATGGAGATTCTGTATGCTCACCACATACGTTGTGTGGATTAAATAAGTCAGTGTATGTAAAATACTCAGAGCCCTACTTGGAGCACAGGAAATGCCGTGGGAGACTTACCTGTGCTGCTTGTCGTTTGTTTGTTGCTGCTTTTCCTCATTCTGCACAGTGGGTCTCAGTTTTAGCTGAAAGACAAACCAGAATCTCAGGCAGAAGGCAGACTCCTGGGTGCTCTGACAGATGAGAACCTCTGACTCCCACCTCCATCGTTGACAGGTGCTCACAGCGACACATGCCCAGAGCTGCCTACACATTTCCCAGCAACTCGTCCCATCCTTACATGACCCCCTGTTAGGTGGGCAATGCTGTCCTCTCCATCTGTAGCTGGGAAACCTTAGGAAGATATAGTTACTTATCCAAAGTCACTCGGCTTCAGGGGGCCTGACCAGGATGTGAAACTAAGAGCCACAGGACATCAGAGCCATATCCTTATGCAGCCCTGCGGGGGTAATAGCTTGTCCTGACCTTGAATTGCACTCTGTGACAAACCAGAATTTATATCTTGATTGTGGTGGTGGTTACATTCCTATATATTTGTCAAAATTAAAAAGGATGACTTTTACTGAATGCAAACTGTGCTTTAATAAAAAATAGGGAAAATAGGTTACACAATTGCCCTGAATTTGCATGAACTTTTTTGGGTTTGTTTTTGTTTGAAGGCATTTAATGACATTTATTGTGCTGTTTGCTTGGTAAGAGACCTTCACCTTGGAGATGTGGAAATCTCAGCATGTACCTAACGAGCATCGCCGTTCCTGGGAAGACGTGAGCCTGTTGAGGGTTCCACGTGCTGGTGGCAGAGATTCCAGGCTGGGCTTTCCTGGGTCTGAGGAGCTAACTCTGCAAGTCTGACTTGGAGCAAACACCTGCCAGAGAGCTGGGAGGCTGCATCCTCCGGCCGGCCTTAATTCCGAGTGCTGTCACTGAACTCAGAGGCTCATCTCTTCTACCTCTAAATACTACCTTTCTTTGAGATTAAAAACGTATCATCTGACTCTGGCTCAGTTCAAACTAACTTAACCTGAGGGGTCTCTGGTGCTGCAGTTATGTTCTGGAAGCCTTTGTAATTGCACCTTTGCTTTACGGGAAGGACCTTTGCAGAGAAGAATCACCTGTGTGATCACGCATGTGTGTTGGAGAGAGACAGAAACAAGTCGGCAAAGAGCTCTCCTGGTGGCCCTGTCTTCATCTCTGGAACGCTTTACTTGGACCCCCACGCTGGCCGGCTCTGCCCAGGCAGTGGGCGGATAGCTGGTCACTGCTCCCACCACATCGCAGGATCTGCTGGTGCCCTCAGCCCAGACCCACGCCTGCTCAGCTCCGCGGCATCTTCTGCCCTCTCTCTGTGTCCCTGAACCACTTCTGGTCTGCCCCAGCCCTGCTCTGTGCCCGCTTCTCACCAAGCCTCTCCTGCTCTTCTCCCATCTCTCTGTAACCTTTCTCCGGATGCTTAAGGCATTGGTGGTTCAACAGTAGAATTCTCGCCTCCCGTCCTCCGGACGCCTTGTCTGTTTCCCTCTGAGCATAACTCCCACTCTGCTCTAATTTCTGGAAAGGGACTTGCAACTCAACCTGGGTGGGCATTTCAAGGACGTGGGGCTGCGAAACGCACGTTGGCAGGAGAGGGAATACTTGGGTGGCTTTTGAGGGCAATTTTGTTGAATTAGTATTGCTGGCATTAAAGGCATGCACACATAAACACACACACATTCATTCCACCAGCCCCAGATTTAAACAAGTTCAATATAAATGTGATGGAGGGTAACCATGAATATATCTTTACATATTACATATTTTAAAATGAAATCTCATTTTCTGATGCACCACTGGTTATATCTCCTTGATGCAAAACTAGGTTAGGGATTTTGGAAGGTGATGGAATTGTTTTATATCTTGATTGTGCTGGTGGCTACATTTGTCAAAATCAAAAGGGATTAATTTTACTGAGTAAACTATGCCTTAATAAAAAAAAACAGAAAAAACAATAGGTTACAAAATGAAGAATTCAATGGATTTGACAGATATTTCAGCCACAGGACATCAACAATCTACTGGCAACATTTTTTCATTCCATTAACTGACTCAGTGGTTATTCTGAAACCTTGGAAAGGACCTATGTCCAATTCTAAATACAGACCAGGCTGGGGGCGCACACTCTTTTTGTCTTCTCAGTTCTCCTTCCTCTTCTGGGGTCCATACTCCCTCCTTCTGGGGAGCTTATCCTTCCCTATGTGAACCAGTGGTTCTAGAGGGGCTGACCATCAGAGCAGCCTGCCCTCAGGCCATGGGGTTGGGCATAAGACCCTGCAGAGCCAGTCAAAATGTTTCCCCTGGAGAAGGGTGGTGGGGAGTTAGTTAGGGAGTTAGGGATTGACAAGTACACACTGCTATATTTAAAATAAATAACCAACAAGGGAAAAAAAATGTTTCCCCTGGAGGTGCGGGGGCCTGGTCTTCCGGGAGGGTGCAGCCACAGCTGTGAACCAGCAAAGTCTTGGTGGCCAAAGCCCTTGCCAGGTGACAGGAGACAAGATACAGGTGAGGGAGATGGAACTCATGCACCAGGAGAAATGAGGACCAGAGAAAGAGTCCCAGCAGGGCCCTGCCCAGTCCTGCCTGGGTCCTCAGATCTGGTCCAAAGCAATGGCGGTACGGGTGTGATGGACAGGGTATGCCGGAATAAGGTGGAACCTCTAACAACTATGGTGACAGGGAAGGTGGACTGAGAAACAAAAAGGATGATCAAAGCATGCTTTCTCTCAGAAGAGAGTAGGCGTGATGGAGTAAGAGGGTGGAAAGTCATCCGTCCACACAGTTGGCCCGCTTATACGTAGCTCTGGGTCTGCACCAATCGTGTGGAAGTGGAGCCTCAGGGAGGAGGTGCTGGGGTGGCAAGACAAGGACCAGCTGCCGAGCAC
Source organism: Neophocaena asiaeorientalis asiaeorientalis (assembly GCF_003031525.2). Classification (NCBI taxonomy): domain Eukaryota; kingdom Metazoa; phylum Chordata; class Mammalia; order Artiodactyla; family Phocoenidae; genus Neophocaena; species Neophocaena asiaeorientalis. Next base: position 2,170,693 of record NW_020171809.1, on the reverse strand, counting down.
AGGGAGAGGAGAGGAGGCTGCACGAAAGCTGCAGTGGATGCAGTGGAGACCGAGCTCACCTGCAGAAAGGTGGATTTATAGTGAAGAACGTAAGCTTTTGAAATGTCATCTCAAAATGCAGATAAAAATAAGAAAATTATGAGAGAGGAAATGATAGACAAAGAAGAGAGAGAATGAAGATCCATGAAACCCGTGTAAAAAAAAGAGAAAATACAAGGGAAATCAAAATTATAAGAGAAGAAAACTTTCCTAGGCTATCTGAAAATACCTGAATATGCAAATCAAGAAGATTCATCAACTCATTACCAAGAATGTTGCTTATAGGCGAATGAACATTTTGAAGAAAAAGGAAAGTATAATAGTAAACAACAAAATAATGAACATGAAACTTAGAATTGATTATACCATGTTTCTAAGTAAGACTAAATATCAGATAAATAAAAATTCCTCCTAAATTAATTCAAATTCCTACAGGATTTCTCTAACTTCACAAAAATAGGTGCCTCTGGAAAAAGTCATGTGAAAATGGATAAAGAAGGAAAAAGAAAGTTAAGAATGGGAAGGGAAGGGAAGAAAGAGGATCTTATAGCAATTTTCAATCTACGATAATTAAGTAGATTTCTGGTCATTACAAAGGACCCAGCAGTCATGAGATATGTTCATGCCTGTTCCAGACACTTAGAACTGCTGATTCAAACTTAAAATATTGAGCCAAGATAAAAGCAAGAAAGGCAAATCTCCAGTTCCCAGAAATAAAGAGGACAATCTCAGCTAGAGCAGGAGTTTTGGCTCCAAAGCGGGTGTGGGCTGGAGTTTCTACAGCAACAGAGGCTACATGTGACCCTGAGACCCAAGAATCTGGAATTGCTCTTCTTATCTGAATCTAAGAGATGAGAAATTGGAAAGTTCTTCACCATGCATGAACAGAGAGCAGAAAAATCTCTGTGTTCTGGCCCCAGGTCATGGCCTGGAAGAAAACTTCCTTTAACAAGCTGTGAATTGAGAAGAAACTCAGCCTGTGCTGTGCACAGGTGTGAAAGCCAAATTCACATGTCTTCTCTTGGGGTATGAAACGCCATGCTGAAAACCAAGTCACAGGTGAGAACTGACTACAGGTAAGTCCAGTGTCAACTGAGATGGATCACAGAATCCACTCCCCCAAATGGAAGAATTCACACCCGAAGATTAGACTTAACAGAATAATCTGAATGAAACTCTAAACTAAAAATATTTTAAATATTCAAAGAATCGAAGGAAGCTAAGAATGTTTAAAACAAGAGTAGGCATTATGAAACAAAAATAAGCAAATTTGAAATACAATTAAGTAGAAACCTTAGGTTAGTGCATATCTTTAAAAAGCTCCAGTAGCAGACATGATGTAGTTGAAGAGAGAAATAATGAACTGGAAAAATGTGTGAAAACTCATGGGTACACAGCACAGAAAGATAAGTTGACATATAAATGAGAAATTGACAAATGTAGAGAATAAAATAAGATGCTTAAGTGCATCCAATAAAACTTCTAGAAAGAGAGAATGTTGAAACGTGGGCACAGGTGATATCTGTAGAGATCATGCCTGAATTTTTCCAGAATAGAAGGAAGACATGAGTGCTGCAATTTAAGAATATCCTCAAGTCCTAGACAGGATAAATAAAAGCAAATTCACATGAGGACAGAACACAGTAAACTCAAATATCAAGGAGAAGGAAAAAATCTGAAAAGCTACCAGGGATAAAAAGACAGACACTCAATGAAGGAATAGCAGTGAGACAGTTGTGCCTATCTCATTAGCAGACCAGATGTCAGAACACAGTGAAATAATACCCCTGATCGTTACATTGGTCAACTGATCCAGGACAGACAGACGAAGGAACAGAATAGATAACCCAGAAAGCGAGAAGAGACGTGAGCATTTGACAAAGAAGGCATCACAAAGCACTGAAGACTGGGAGGATTAGTGAATAATTGTTGTTCATATAACTAGTGAGCTATGTAGAAAAACACGCTGTATGTCTGCCTTACACGGTCACCATCATTAAGATTAAGGAGTTAATTTTAAAAATAGCAACAGTACAAAATGTGGTATGAATCAGTTAAAAATGTGTTTAACTTTGCTGATGGTCAAAGAAATGCAGATCAAAGCAATAAGTTATCATACTCAAAGATTTAAAAAAAATGTTAATGTCCAGTGCTGCGGGCAGGGTGGGTGGAATGCCTAGGTATTTTCCTAGGTTTTGGCAGGGGTGGGGGTTTCAAACTGATAGAACACTTTTGGAAAGGGATTTGGAAGTACCTATTAACAATGATCAAATGTCCATTGTCTTTGACCCCATAATGCCATGCTGAGTCATTTACTTTAAAAAAATAATCAAAAATGGAGACAATGATTTATGCACGAAGATGTTTGTCACCACCTCATTTATAATAATGAAGTCTGAAAATAACCACAGTGTCCATCATCAGAGATATGTCTTCAAATAAATCATGGAAAATTAAGTGATGAAACATGACACAGTATAAACTGTTTCCTAAGAGTTTTTAATAACAGAAAATGTACATGGGGTAATACTAAGCGAAAAAAAGCAGGTTATGTTACTGCACATAAAAAACGATCACAGCACCTTTTAAAGAGCATGCAGCTACACGATGTTGAGTTTTGGTGGTTATCTCTGAGCGGTAAATTGTTGAAGACTTCTTTTCTCCTTATTACACTTTTCTGCATTGTCCACGTTTTCTACCATATGGCTGCTTTATAAGCACAGCAAAATAATGAATGTTTAAGAAAATTAAAGCCTCTGATAGAAAGAAAATCCCTTTGACCTGAAGAATGGCTAGGAATGTGGCCTAGGACCCCGGGTCGCTGGTGTCAGAAACCTTTCTCTGGGGAGAAAGGACGCCGTGTGACCTTGAGGACAATCCTCATTCTGGAACTCACCTTTTGGTGAGAAGGTTCTAGAATAGTTAAGCGCCGTTATCCGTTAGGTCTCTGCCCTTGACCTTTGCCTCCTGTCACCTTCTCTCTTTTCCACACAAGACTCACGCTCCGCTCAAAGAATTGTGGCTATTGCGGGAGGCTGCCAGGCGGGAGACCAATTAGTGCAAAGTAAACATTTCTCCACTAGGAAAATGGATGGAGGCCACCAGAGCTCTCCTCCGAAGGCAGAAAACACACGGTTTTGTACGCCCTGGGCAGCCACAACCAGAGATGAAAGAGACAAGAGAACGTCCCACAGCCTCCTGGGCTGGGGCCGACTGGGCAATTAGACCTCAGCATTTATTTATGGAGCTAATTTTGCATGTATTGCTCCCATTTCCGTCTGCAGATAAAAAGCAGAGATAATCGGCTTGGCACTGGCCGCGGATGCTTCAGGAGCCCCGCGCCAGGACCGCTTTAAAGCAGAAGGATCCCAAAGAGTGTCCTTCTGAATTAGGTCAAAGAATTCACTCCACCACAAACTACACTAACTCCTCACCGCTGCGTCCTCCTGCGACGGATCTGAGAAGGGGATGTTTACAGGATTTCCATCATTTACGGGAAGCACTTTTGAAAGGAAAAATAAGGCTGGAGTGCTGTAGTTTCCTCTTAAAAGCTTACAGCCGCCATCACTTGCCCTAGCTATCCTCATCCTCTCGGCTGCAGCGCCAAAGCTCTCCTGAATCTCTACCCCACCACATTTGATTCACCACCCACTTTCCCACATGTGGCTGTCTCAGAGATCATGAAGAGTTAATAGTGAGAAACCCACCTCCCCGACGGTACTCGCACGCAACCTCTCCAACAAATGTGTGTCCCTTTAAGAGTGTTCTTAGAACTTTCCAACACACCCCTGCACGGAACAGATGGGCCACCCCACCACTTTGGGGGACAATTGGGAGTTTGAAAATGTACGAGGATTTGGTCTCACAATATTTCCTCACCTGTCACTGGATCTGCCATTATTAGCATTAAGGTAAATATGAAAACAAAAACAAAAACAAACCCAAACTCATACCTTAAAAACCAGTGGGGTAGTAGCTGATGAAACAAGTAATTATAAAATAAAGTATTTCTGAGCTAATTGAAAAGAGAATGGTCTATTTTCTGCCCTCAGAAATAACTACTGCCTCCTCAATCCTGAAATTAAAGTACCAGAGAGAGAACTAGATTACCTAACATGTTTTGAGAGTTAAAGTTAACTTTGTTATTTTAAGAATTTAGAAGGGTATTTTTCCTGCTCAATCACATATCAGCTTCCCCTAGAAGTTTTCAGAAGTCCCCTCATACCAATGGTATTGCCTCTTCAATTAAAACATATTTAGAGGAAGCACGAAATGATTGGTTAATTCAAACATACTCTATTAATCAGCTCCACAGCGAGGACTTTTTAATATTGATGCAAACATGCCTCATGGAACAGACTCGTTCTCCGCTGTATCTCTCGGGGCATGGGATCAGAACCAATAACTTGAGAAAATAAATATGGCGAGTCCCCTACAAACCTTAAAAGCTGGTTTGTGTGACCTTTGTTGCATTGAAAAAATAAAATAAAAGGGGCTTCAAACATAGAGTAGCCTTGTGATTTGAAACAGACCAGAAAAATCTAAAAGCCTGAAAGAATGAACAAGGATGGTAAGCCAGTAAATATTTAACCTCAGTTTTCAGGGAAACAAGTCCATTAGCTTAGGTGATTGAAAAAGGATAATCTGCTCTTGTATTGGTGCATTTCACCCCCAAGCCAAATAAAGCCCATACGCAGGAGAGACCCTTCGTCTTTTACTTTTGCTCACCTGCCTTCCAAAATGCACGTGCATGTCTAATTCATTTTCTGTATTAGCTATGTCTCTGAACAGTTGCTAATCATTTTGTGGTGGTTATTATTATACGCAGAATCTTATCTAAAAAATGAGGAAGGAATTAAAAGAAACAGCTGCTTGAAAACTTGGTTGTGAATATTTTGTAATGAAGAGTCACCTTGGCTGAAAGCAATCCCCCTTGGGTTCTCTATTCATTTAGGGGAGGAAGAATGACCTTTGAGCTACCTGTCCTGGGAGTGGCAGGTGCTCTGGGGGCGTGGCCCGTTGAAGCCCCGCCCACCCCGTGGCTGTGATTCTGCAGACCCGTGGAGCGTGGCGTGGACTCTTTGAACAGACCGTCGAGGTCCCTGAAGGTGGGCTTTCCTGGAGTGCCCAGGCAGGGTCAGGCGAGCTGTTCAGCGGCGGAGAGGGCCGTTGGCATCTGTGGGGCCCTGACGTCTTAACCTGTCCGGGGCTGGAGCGTTCTGGAGCCCTGAGCTCTCTTCTGAGCCCTGGACAGAAAGGCAACCTGGGAGACCCCAACTTAAACAGATTTGTACATGACACACGTTCTGAGTTAATACTTTAGTAGCATATAAGACACCATCATCCCACACCCCAGTAAAAATTTTCCAAAAATCCAAGTCTGATGCACTTATACGGATGAAGGAGCAAGGGTCCACATTAGGGATGACACCAGCCTTTGCGGGTGGGAGAGCCTCGTAAATCTCAAGGCCATGGCACAAAGTTGACCCCCAGTCAGGTCCAGGGAATAAGCAGAAGGGCAACGGTGTTGCAGCTAAGCAGCCGGAGTTTGAGCCATTCCCCCAAGCTTTTAGATTCAAGTAAATGCTCCAGAGTTCACTGATACCGAGAGATTTCTGGGGGCTGACACAGCTGCTGCTGTGGGACGGCTCTGGCTCCTCCCTCCCTCCCACTCCCCCAGCCTCCAGCCAGTGACCCGGAGCAGGCAGGGCGGTGAGGCTCCCGGGGTGCTGCTCAGAGCCGGGCGGAGACATGGCAGGACCCCACTCAGAGCAAAGGAAAGGCACTGGCACCCCCAGCCCCTCTTTGCTTCTTCCCTGGAGTGACTCAGCTGACGCTTCCACAGTCGCCTTTCCACACCGTGCCGGGGCTGGGGGTCGTACCTGACGCCCAAAGGGCCACATAGGGCATTTGCTAAGTTAAAGCCAGCTACTCTGGAGAGTTATTGAGCAATTCATTTGGAGGTAGAAGTAGGCATTCACTGGTGGTTTTAAATCAAGAAGATGATTTATCTGCACGTTTAAACCCCAGCTGTTGCCATAGTGCACCCCATAGAGTGACGATGTGACCTCTCATGTACCATTGATGTCACAGCCCCATTCACACTCTACGGATCGTGTGGCGTTCCGTTTTAAAGATGTAGTCGGCGCCACGGCACACTTCTTAGAAGGAGAATCTTCAGTCTGGGCAGAGCAATGAGATTCCCCAGAAACACAAAATTCACTTATTTTTTTATTATTGAAAGACCTTTCTTTGTCATTTAAAACTTTAATGAAACACAGTGTACATAGAGAAGAGTACACATGTAAATATCTACAAGCTAAACACACCTAGGAAACCAGCCACCAGGATTACCAGCACCCAGAAGTCCCCCATGGTGCCCCCTTCCAGGCGTTAGCCCCCGCCCCCAAAGTCCACGATCATAACTGTTAATCACATAGGTTAGTGCGGCCACAGTTTTGTTTTTGTTCTTTGTATAAGTGAAATCATGGAGCATGTATGCTTTAGTGTCTGGCTTTATTCACCTAACGTTGTATTTGTGGGATTTGTCGATGTGTAGGGGTAGACTATTCTTTCTCATGGCTGTGTAGTGCTCTCTTGCGTGAATATATCACAGGATAGACATTAATTTCATCATGGCTGTGTCGTGTTCTCAATATAGACATTAATGGGCATTTGAGCAGGTGCCAGACTGGAGCAACGACAAGGGCATTGATATAACTGAACTGTTTTGCTGTTAATATACATGTAATTGCAAATTCTAATTCCTTGTGGAAGAGCTGAGAAATATAAGATTTCCACTGAGTTTATATCACTGAATATGTTGGCTTTTATAAAACTTTTGATATTCAAGTAAACCTTTTGTTTTTATTGATGAAAAATGATTACAGATACCTAATACCATTGACTTGAATCATATCTCTATTTTCAATAGCCTAGCTATGCCTTTTGTGGTTTAAACCAGCACCCATTTGTTACCGCCTAGCTCCTGTGGGTCAGGAACCCAGGCACAGCTTAGCTGGGTTCTCTTGGCTGAGCTGCATTCTCAGTGGGGGTGCAGAGTCCTCTTCCCAGTTCCTCCAATTTGCTGGCGGAATTCAGTTCCTGGCAGTGGTGGGACTGAGCGCTCAGCACCCAGCAGCTCACAAGAGCTTCTCCAAGGCCAGCAGGAACATCCCTGACCTCTGGAACATCGTTTACAGGGACCACCTGATTAGATCAGGCCATCCAGGATAATGGCCTCGCCCGTTTGCAGGAGACGGGGACAACACAAGCATGGAGGCCATACCAGAGTTTCCCTACTTCAGCGTTCCATCTCCATGTGTCTCTCTGCACAACAGTTTCAGAATAGTCAGATTCTTACTTGCTGGCTCAGGGCTCCAAAATACCATGATCCATATTTTTGCTTCTTCAGTTGTTCTCTCTCCCTTCCTGAGGCTCCGAGAGTCCTTCAACTCTTTCTATTTAGAGGACTCCCTTTAGCCTTTCTTTCAGAGCAGGGCTGCTGGCAGTAAATCCCTTTAGTGCTTCTTTGTCTGAGCATGTCTTTTTCCCCTTCATTCCTAAAGGGTAATTTTGCCAGGTATGGAATTCGGGGTTGACAGTTCTTTTATTTCAGCACTTGAAAAACATTGTGCCATGTCACTCTGGCTTCCGTGAATTCTGTCCAGTTACCCAACGGCATTCAAACTCTTTTTCCCTGGGTAAAGCATCATTTCTCTCTCACTGATTTCAAGATTTTTGCTTTGTCTTTAGTTTTCTAAAGTTTGGTTGTAATGAGTGTTGGCATGGGGTTCTTTGAATTTTCTTGTTTGGGGTTTTCTCAACTTCTTGAATCTGAAGGTTTATGTCTTTTGCCAAATTTGGGGAATTATTCAGCCATTATTTCTTTGAATACTTTTAGGGCTCTCCTCTCTCTTCTCTCTTCCTGGGAGTTCAGGGACATAAATTTTGATCTTTTGTTGTAATCTTGCAGGTCCTGAGGCACTTTTTTTTTTTTTTTTTGGTCTATTTTTTTCTCCGTTGTTCAGACTGGGGTAATTTCTATTGTTTTCTCTTCAAGTTCACTGACCCTTTCTTCTTCATCTCCATTCTGCTCTTGAGTCCATCCACAGAGTTTCTAATTTTACTCTTTCAGTTGCCGTATTTTTCAAGCATCCATTGTCTTGGATCATATCGTTATTTTAAATAGGTTAGGTATGACTTTTAAACCGGTGTATTTCTCTCCATGTCCTTCTAGCCCATATTGCAAACCTTACCTAAGGGAGAAATGCCTTTCAGTGAACACTGTGCATTTTAAAGCTACAAAACCAGACCTCCAGAAATACCATAAATTCAAATGGGGTGGTCCACCCTGTAGAGAGGGGCGCCCCACATCCAGAGCTCACTCCATCCACGACTTCCATGCAGTGAGGCTTCGGGGGCTTCTGCTCAGACATGAATCTTCCTGCTGCAGGGCTTGAGGCCTGCCTGGCGATCAGATCAGCCCTGAAGTCTTCCTGCCAATCACTAGGGTTGATTCTCATTTAAGGATCCTAAAGGTAGAGCCTGGGGTCCTGGGAAAACCCATTTTAGGGTCTGGGTGCCTCCCTCCGACAACAAACAAGACAAACTTCCTTCAGTTGGTTGCAGTCTCCCCACTTCAGTTGAAACCTGTGGGTCTTAACGTAAAAGTGGCTGATGCATCTTGACTTAAATGCAGGAGCTTGAATTCAAGCTCAAACACCTAAAGTTGAACTAGAGAGTGATTGATCTCGAGCTCTGAAATTTTAAAGGGTCTGTAGGTCATGTGTGCCTGGGGACAACCCAGGAGGCTCAGCCACACTGGCCAGGGGTCCAGACCCCAACTTCTGACAAGCCTGGGGTCCGCTCTCTGGGGAGGCTGAGGCCCCTGGCCCACCTGGTCTGGGCTGTGAACTTGCTGAGCCCCACTGATGAACTTGCTGGTCCTCTCCATCTGGACCAGCAGGCAGGCAGTCAGAAGAGTCCTCTCCACCTCTCTGCTGTATCAAAGCTCTGGCCACCTCCACCCGCTCTATGCCCCAGCCCCTCCCTCTTCCCCTCCAGTGGGTCTAAGGGACTGGAAGGTGACCCCAATGGTTTCTTTGCCCAGCTCATCTGTGTTCTCTGTGTTAGGGCCTGTAATAAGTTTCCTAGGGCTGCCATAACTAAGTATCACAAACTTGGTAGTTTCAAATGCCAACTAAAAATTGGCACTTGCCATCCGCCTCTACAAGAATGAAGCCACTCATTCTTGGCCACTGCAGTCGCGGACCTTCAACACACCCCAAAAGGACTTCAGGGTAGAGGTCAGGAATGGGTCAGTCCAAAAGAACTGTATTCACTCATGGTTCTAGAGGCCAAAACCCCGAAGCCCATGTGTCAGCGGGGCCACGCTCCCTGTGAAGGCTCCGGGGAGGCTTCTTCCCACCTCTTCCAGCTTCCAGTGGCTCCAAGTGTTCCTGAGACTTTGGCTGAATCGCTCCAGCCTCTATCTCTGTCTTCACACGGCCTCTCCTCTTTCCGTGTCTCTCTTCTTCTGTTTCTTATAAGGACACTTGTCATTGGATTTAGGGTCCACCTGAATAATCAAGGGTGGTCTCACCTTGAAATCTTTATCTTAATCTGCAAAGTCCCCTCTTCCAAGTAAGGTCACATTCACAGGTTCCAGGGGTTAGGACATGGGGACCACCATCCCCGCTACTCCAAGGCCCAATCACGCAGAAGAGCGGAATCTGCTCCAACTCGACCTCTGGAACCGGAATGTCAGCTCTGAAGCAGCTCCTCCCAGGACGGTCCTCTCTTCTCTGGAATTACATGTTCACGGTTTAGTTTGTTCCAGGCCCCCTCCAAGAACAACAGCAAAAGACCCACAGGCAGGCACGATGGCCTGTTTCATCCTGACAGTCCCCCTGTGTAGCAGGAAGTTTCCACCATCTCCTAAGGCTGATATGATATACCCCAATGATAAAAACTTTTTTTTTTTTTTTTAAAGTCATCTGGAAATCAGAACAAGAAAGTTCTCAACTTAACTCTGCCACATCTGGGTGCGAGTGATTCATGAAGAAGCAGCCTAGCTCTGGTTTTCATTTCAAGTGATGTTTACAAGCAGTTTCAAGCGGTTGCCTCTCAAAGGGTTCTCTTTAATATACGGCCACTTGCCTCTCACAGAGCCCAGCTTCTCTGTGTAAAAGCAGAATAACATTTTCCACAACCATATCTTAGGAAACATTGAAAGGATTAACAGAACTCCTATTTGCAAATCAATTTCAGATACACTGGTCCGCCCTAGTGGAAGACGTTTGTTATTTCATTTGCTAATTAAAACCATTTCCCTAAAATTTTGCTTTCCTCCCTAATTTGAATAACAAAGAGCCATAGAGATAGAACCACATCTGTTGACTCTTCTCAAGTATTTCTGAATATGGGGTAGAAGGAAAACATGAGACACCAGGAGTGTGACGCACAGACACAGAGGAAACGTAGACAAGCTGATGGCAGGCGGTCAAAGCCCCCGCAATGGACGTATCCATTTCAGCTCCTCCAGTGCAGACCCGGGCCTTGTGCTCACTCTTCCTCCTTTTGTCAGGACTGAATCAGCGTTATCCTGGCCCACGTTCACTTTTAAATATACTTTTTCCTCTCCTCCATCCTCAACTTCAAAATTAACTCCAAAACAATGTTGATTACATTAGAATGTCTAAGGATCAAACAGAAAAGGAAACAGATGGACATGCAACAATTCAGATTAAGTTAATCCCAGGTTAAACCTAAATATGTAAATGGTCTTGCTGAATACAATTTTTGTAAGGTTTTTAATGGAAACAATGCAAGTGGTGATTCCATATGGCCAAAGAAGCCAACGAAGGTATTGTTTTCAATTCCCATTTCAGCCCTTTGGCGTCTTAAGACAGCATTGCCCTTTCTGATGCCTTTCTTGTGTCTTGATCTCAGCCACGCCTGTCTGAGTACAGGTAGAAAGTACCACAGGCCTGAGAGTGCTTGCAGTTTCTCTGTTCCTCATTCCTGCACCAGGAACCACCTTTCCGGAGGCCAGGGACTGCGAGTAAACAGCCCCAGACAGAGGGTTCTTGCTTGTCACGTGTTTCTTCATGTTTGAAAGGCTGAATAAGAAACCTCCAAAAGGAGACAGCTCTCAGGAGGGGCAGCCGTGGGTGTCTGGCATGTGGACCAGCTCTCCAAGTTCTTTCCTTTAGAGAGATGTCAGAGCAGTTGGGGAGACCTGGACACCTGGGAGATGAAGTGGGTGGGAGGGAGCTTACACTGGTGCTCAGCAGACTCTCTCCCCCTTCAGGTGGTGGCAGGAAGTCACACCTCTGGGGACTGACCTGGGTGAGTACAAACCACCCCTAGGTTTGTCCTTGGTCCCATCCTTGGCTCCTGTAAACATGGCATATATGCATCCATTGTGACCCCTTCTTTCAGCCTCACAGCCAACGAGTCACTGGTCACACCGCGGCCACCTGGATACGGACACCAGTGGCCATCTCTGCCGTTTCATTCAGTGCCGTGTGCCAGCTATTTTGCTGGGCCCTTTACCTACAGCTTCTCATAAAGCCCTTGACACACACACTTCCGCAGGACAGAATGACGATGGGGAGAAGGGATGAGGGAGAGGATGAGAGGGAGGGCGAGGAGGAGGACGAGAGCCACATCTGAAAGATGAGGAAGCTCACAGCAGCTAGGCAGTTTGTGTTGGAAGGTTGATAATAACCAGGGCTGGGACCAAGCCTTCCTCTCTTTCCTCTCCCACTCATTCCTCTCTTTCTTTCCTCTGCCCCTGCATCCTGGTCTCATTTAGGCTCACACAACCTCCCTCTCCCCCAGGCTATCCTTGTACCTTTATGGCCAATACCCTTGCTCCCAGTGTTCCTAGTCTAAACCCTCCATCCATCGTCACCAGAAGCGATTCCTTCTCGAGATCTTTAAGCAGTCAAGCTCAAAGCCTCGACCCAGCCCCCCATCCCTCCTCAGTCTGACCCCTTCCCACATCCTGGCTTCTTCCCTTCAGCTCCCAATACCAACCTTCCTTCCTAAAGAGATCATTCTACTCTTTATCCCTCGGAGAACTCTCCTGCCCCTTCCATCACGCGTCTGGTACGAAATGAGAAACCACTACCTGCCCCACTCCTGGAGGACTTTCCTGTGTTCCCTCCTCCCACTCCCATCCTGCCCGTCCCCGGAGAATCAGTGCGCGCCCACCTCTGGAGGTGCCTCCCCCAGCGCTCTGGGACACGAGGGGCTCCCGGCACCCACCCCCACGTCACTCCTGTGCCACGTCAGGGGTCCTGTGTGATGCTCTGTCTTTATCTCCACTTAGTCTGAGCCTTGCTGAGGTCAGGGTGTGTGCCCTCCTTCTCTGTCTCCCCATAACCATTTCTCAGCGTGTTCTTTGAATACTTAGACCCTTCTCTTACCATTCTGCCCTCGGGGCCCTTAGCAACACAGCTAAGCCTTGCTGCCCTCCGTTGGCGTCCTTCCTGATGTATGGGGACCACTTTCTAGGACGCTCACCCTTCCTTCTGCCTACCCTGGAGACTCTAAACTGTGCTTCCAGAGCCTTCTGTGTTCTCTGGGTTTCCCTGAGCTGGAAGGATAGGGCTCATATGAGGGGGTCTGCACCTCCACCCCCAGCACTCTATGTCCAACCAGAGCAGGAAGTCTTTTCCACTCCATTTACTGAGCACTTACTAACCTCTCTGGGAAGATGCCTGGTTCAAACACTGGCCCTGCCTCTTACTCACTGCGTGGTCCTTGGGTAACCAATGCAGCTACACTGTTGCTTCCCTTTCCTCGCCTGCAAACAGAGGGAATATCAGCCCTGCCTTGAAGGCTGCAGTGAGAGTGGAAGAAAGCAGAGCACAGCGAGCTGGAGCTTCATGGGAAGGACAAGCCCATGGGGGCTGGCCTTGGTTCTTGCCTCCCTCCTATTCTCAGAGTTCACAGTCTCTTGGAGGTTACGGCACATCCCTGGCAAGAGTCCTGAGCGAGCTGCAGGCCAAGTCAGCATCCTTCCTTCCTCTGGGGGAAATAGAACCAGCCACTCTTGCTGGGGGCACTTCACCGAGGTGCACACTTGTGAGAGTAGAGCGGGTGACTGCTGGGTTCTTGCTCTGGGCTTGGTGCTGCCCAGCTGGCGCGGGCACCGCACATGAGCTCAGGCAGCCCCGGAGGCCACACGCTCACCTTTGGTCATGCAGATCTGCTGATGCAGCGCTGGAATCGGAGTGCTTCCTCCTGACCCATCTCTCCAGCTCCTGCTAGGCCATCGTCTGGACCGCCATTGTCCCCAACTAGATGTAGGTTTCTCTTCCAAAGAGGTGAACCAGAGAGATCCCGCATGCTCTTGGCACCAGGGTCAGCTGGGAATCTGATGACATGAAGTGAGATACAGTTAGAGATGGAAGTACGGGGTGGGCTGAACGGGATTATGTGTGTAAACAGTGGATCGTTCTTGGGGTTTAAGGAAAAAGACTCAGACTTCAGATAAAACTCACTGGCAAAGTGAGCCAACCACCATGAAAAAAGATGACTGCATCAGTTTGGGGTTTAACTGATACTTGTGGTGTTGAGCACTTATCCATCAGGGACGTGCTCCCAAGAATGGGGCTGAGGTCGGCAAGTCCGGCTGAGGCTGGTGGTGCCCTCACTCAGGTGGAACTAGTCCAGGACAACCTGGAAGAATCTGGGCTCTCATCTACTTGTTTCTTTGTCATATTGTTCTATTTTTCTTTGAGATTTTCTTGACTTTTATCTTCCACATATTCTGTTGAAATGTTTATTTCAGTAATCACGTGTTGTTACTAGTTTTTTAATTTAATCATTCATACATTTATTTTTTGCAGTATTTTTAAATTTTTATTTTCCATTATTTTATTTTTTTAAATCTAAAAAATAATTTTAAAAAGAGTTTAAGGGCTCACTTTCATTCTCTGTTCCTTTTCCAAATCATCTTGTCTTGTTTCAAAGATAAAAACATCTCCTCACTCTGAAGACACAAGTTATTTTTTTAGGTTATGGCTGTGCCCTAGATTGTTTCCATTTCTTCTGGTTGTTTTGCGCTAGAGTTCATACTTGACTTGGCATTTTACACGCTTTCTCCTCTCTACCCCATCTCTTGATCTTCCATGTAAAAAGGCTACATTTAAAATCTGGGTCTTAGTTAGTTTTGTATTCTACACATAACGGTATCTACTAAACAAATTTTACTGGTTTATACTGGAGATAATGGACTTATTTCCAGTCTATATGTAGCTGATCTAGGCTTAAGTGATAAACTGAATTGAGTTACAGTGGCTGGGAATTAATATGGCTAATTTGGGATTAATTATACTGAGTACAATTCGTGCTGTGATGTGGTTCTATTCATATTAACTAGAGTTTCATGCAAGAGCCACCACCAAAGTGTACCCATGTCCCAACTTTCCCCAATTCACAGCAAACACATCTTTCTCACTCAGGTCAGACCAGCTGGGAGGCTTGGTGTTTCCCACAAGCTCCAGGCACCCTGTCCTGATGCCACGGTGAGGCCACCGGGTTCAAGGCATGAGAACCGTTCTAACCATGTGACATACCCTCCAAGGAGAAATGGTGACCCAGGAAGAGAAGCTGAGGGCTGATGCTCTACTGAGGGGACAAGGGACAGGGTGATTTGTAACTCTTGGGTCCAAAGTTTTCTTATTCAAAAGCTCCAGAGATTGATCCGGGCATATATATTTTTTAATTCAAAATTGCAGGAGAAACTTGGTAGTTGGGAGCCCTCGGTTCAAACTGATTCCAGCTCTTACTGGCTTCGAGAGCTTGGGAAAATAGCTGGATCTCTCGAGACTTTTCAATGAAAGGATCTAGACCAGCCCATCTGCTCTTAAATGTTATGATGCTGAGTGGTGACTTGGGGAAGGGATAGAGTGAGAGGGAATGCGGGCAGCGTGCCCACCCTGGCCTCTGACACTCTTTCATCTCCAGGGATCCAGTGTTTCTATCTACAAGGTGTCGTATTAATAACCAAGACTCCCACAAAAGAAGGCTCATGAGTACTTTAAAAAGGAGAGCAGGAAGTCACAACTTACTTCTGATTCCCTCCTGCTTGGCTATCAAACTCTCTCACTGGGTCTTCAAAGCAGACTTTGAAGAGAACATTTTTTTGAACATCTTTATTTGCCCAAAATAGAAAAAAATGATCTCATTTAGGCCAGAGCTGTGATTTCACTTTAGGTTCAGGGGAGGATAAACTAGCTCCTTGGTAACAAAGCCCGTGAAACACACACATGTTCTCTAATAGCCAGTGGACGTTGGCAGAACCTCTGTCATTTAATTCTACAAAAACACTTTCGGTTCCGTATCATTAGACTTTAAAAAAGACTGTGCATCGGACGTCATTTCAAGTCAAGGACAGTTTAGTGAGCATCTATGGAGGGCGAGCATTTGGTGCATTTTGTGGGGGGTATGGAGCATGTGTGGTACCTGTGTAAGACGTTTTCCCTCTTTAGGGAGCGTCCACCTTGTTTCAGAGACAGGACTACCCCACATCTGAGTATCAGTAGTAATTGTAATGATCTTAATAATAACAGTAGCCTACACTGACTGGACACGAACTGCATCCCAGTTTCTGTCCGAGGCATTTTCCCAGGCTCACGCGATGCCTGGCACTCAGGACTCAATCAACAAATGTGAATTACCATCTGAGAGACTTCGTTTGCGTGCAGTGCCCTTGGAAGGGGCCAATCCTGACCTGACAGTGACCGAAAAGACCTCAACATCAGCCGGAGCCTGGAAGCAGCTCCAGCACTGGGCCTGAGGTTGCCTGACTCAGCGCTCTTGTCTCAGACTCTGCATCGCTTGGCCCGCATCTGCCTGTGCAGCTTGAAGAGGGCTGACCGCCTGCTGGGAGGTCATACGGTGCTGCACGGTGACAGGAGTGCACCTGAGCCTCCTAAAGGCCCACGCAGCTTGAAAATCACTGGCCAGCAGCCACCGAATCATGTCAGGTTTTGGCAAGACCCGTCTCTCTTGTACCAATACCCCAAGTGAGACAGGTTTTCATACCCAGTTCACCTCTGTCATTATTCTAAATGAACTGTCAACTCCTAAAGTTAGCAAGGTTTATTTCGTCATATTCCTCCATTTTACACAGCAGACAGCAGCTCTGAATGGCAAAGCCAGAGCAAGACAGAGTAATTTTTAAATGAACAATAAACCAGTTAGATTTCTCTGTGGCAAGAAACGTCACAGCTTCCTTTACCCCAGGTCCTACAATGTCCTAGTAACTATTTCCTAAATTATTTCTTTAACGTGCCTGGAGGTTGGTATATTGAAGAAATGGCTCTAGGGCAAATACGTAAACAGCATCGGAAGGATGTGGAAAGGAATTTCTCTGCACCCCTCGTGCCTTGTAGAACCACTGCTGATATAGATCCAGGGCATCAAGGACAAGCCCAACCAGATCTTTTTGGAGTAGATTTTGATAGTGAAAGAATAATTAATGATCTTAATGAGGCTTTACGACAGTCCATCAAAACCTTTGTCATATTTGGTCAGAGGCCTTCCATGGGGGCCTGGCTAGGGTGACTCTTAGAAGGAAAATGAAGCAAATACAGCGATTAAGAAAATCCAATTGCCTGGTGGGACAGGGGCTCTCCAGGCCAGACTTCAACCAGAAAAGCAAACAACATTAATGAAGGTGCAAACACCAAGCCATTCAGTCCCAGAACTTTGGACTTATCCTAGGTGATTAATCCAGAAGGGAGCTGGAGTAGTTTCCCATGGCTGCTGTAACCGGTGACCACAAGTGTACAGGCTTTAAATAGCACCGTTTTATTCCCTTATAGCTCTAGAGGCAGGAAGTCTGAAACGGGTCTCATGCGGCTAAAATCAAGGTGTCAGCAGGGTGCTCTTCCTTCTGGGGACTCCAGGGGAGAATCCATTTCTTTGTCTTTTCCAGCTTCTAGAGGCTGCCTGTGTTCCTTGGCTCATGGCCACATTGCATCACCCAGCCTCGGCTTCTGTTCTCCCATTTCCATCTCTCTGACTCAGACCATCCTGCCTCCCTGTTATAAGGAGCTCTGTGATTATACTGGACCCACAAAATAATCCAGGTTAATTTCCCCATCACAAGACCCTTGACTTAATCACATCTGCAGAGTCCCTTTTGCCACGGAAGGTCAAGTGTTCACTGGTTCTGGGGATTACAACATGGATGTGTTAGGGGGCCATTGTTCTGCTTCCGTAGGAACTGTGTTCTAAGCCAGAGGATGCGGTGACATTCCTTCCGGGAGTGGAATCACGGGAAGTGAAGTTCTGTGTTAGTCACCGGGCCCACCTGGGATCACTTGTGGAGAGGGAACAAGGTCATTAATGGAACAGCCTGGAAATCTCAAGGTAGCACATGTGAGAATGAAAATGGAACAATATCTAACACCTACATCATGCTTCACTCTTTTGCATTATTCTTCTTAATCATTACAACAGCTTTTTGGAGTATATACCATTATCATCCCAATTTACAGAAAAGGAAATTGAGGCTAAAAAATGTTAAGTTACTTGCCCAAGATCACAACCCTGTGTACATCTGTCATAACTGGTAGAGTCTGAATACAAATTGAGGCCTGAATGCTCATTTTCCTCTTTTATGGTGACTTTAAATATTTTGGAATCATGAAAGCAGAAGTCCTATCTAATGCAATAAGACAAGAAAATGAAATTAAAAGTATATAGTATGGGAGGCAAGAGAGAAGTCTGTCTTTGTTTGCAAAAAGCATGAATGTCAATGTAGAAAATCCAAAAGAATCTACAAAAAAAAAAAAAAGACCCTCTTAGAACCAATCATTGATTAATTAAAATGAGGTTGTAGGATACAAGGAAGTCAATCACTTTCCTATACAACCACCATTGAACAAGTGGAATTTTAAAATGAAAACACAATACCCCCCAAATATGAAATACTTAGGTATAAATCTAACAAAATATGTACAAGATCTATATGAAGAAAACTTTGATAACAGAAATCTAAGAACTAAATAAATGGAGAGATAGTCCATGTTTATAAATAGGAAGACTCAATATGGTGATGATGTCAATTCTTCCCAAGTTGATCTATGGATTCAAAGCAATCCTAATGAAAATCTCAGCAAGTTATTTGGTGGTTATTAACAACTGATTTTAAAGTTTATATGCAGAGACAAAAAACCCAGAATAGCCAGTACAATACTGAAGAAGGACAAAGTTGGAGGGCTGACATTACTCAATTTCAAGACTTACTATAAGGCTATAGGAATCAAGACAGTGTCTTACTGGCAAAAGAATAGACAGATAGATCAATGGAATAGAAGGGGGAGCACAGAGAGGCTCCATAAATACAGTCAACTGATCTTTGATAAAGGGGTAAAGGCAATACCAATACGATGGAGCAAAGGTAGTCCTTTCAGTAAACGGTGCTAGAACAACTGAACATCCACATGCAAAAAAAGCTGGACCTATAGGCACAGGGCTTATACCCTTCACAAAAATTAACTCGAAGTAGACCATAGACCTAAATGTAAACTGTAAAACTTTGAAACTCCTAGGAGGTAAAATAGGATAAAACCTAGATGACCTTATGTATGGTGATGACTTTTTAGGTACAACACCAAAAGCACCATCCATGAAAAAAAGAATTGACATGCTGGACTTAATTGAAATTAAAAACTTCTGTCCTGCAAAAGGCAATGCTAAAAGAATGAGAAGACAAACCACAGACCTGGAGAAAATATTTGCAAAAGAAACATCTGATAAAGGACTATTATCCAAAATGTCCAAAGAACTCTTAAAATTCAACACTAAGAAAACAGTCAACCTGATTAAAAAATGGACCAAGATCTTAACAGACACCTCACTAAACATGTACTGGTGACAAATAAGTAGAGATGCTCCCTACATAGGTCACCTGGGAAATGCAAATTTAAACAACAGTGAAGTACCACTACACACCTATGGCCAAAATCCGGAACTCTGACAACACCAAATGCTGGTGAGGATGTGGAGCAACAGGAACGCTCATTCGTTGCTGGTGGGAAGGCAGAACGGTGCAGCCGCTTGTGAAGACAGTTTGACAGTTTCTTTAAAAACTAAGCATACTCTCACCATAGGATCCAGCAAGCACACTCCTTGGCATTTACTCAAAGGGGCTGAAAACATGTTCACACAAAAACCTGCACACAGATGTTTATAGCAGCTTTATTCATAATTGCCAAAAAGTCCTTCAGTACGTGAGTGGACAAATAAACTGTGGTGCATCCAGACAGGGAAATATTATTCAGTGCTAAAAAGAAATGAGCTTTCAAGCAATGAAATGACATGGAGGAAACTTAAATGTGTATTACTAAACAAAAGAAGCGAATCTGAGGAGACTACATACTGTCTGATTCCAACTTATGTTATTCTGGAAAAAAAGCAAAACTATGGAGACAATGAAAGGATGAGTGGCTGCTGGGGGTGGGGGAGGGGTGAGTAGAAGGAACACAGATGATCTTTAGGGCAGTGAAAATACTCTGTATGATACTATAATGATGGATACATGTCATTAAACTCTTGTCCAAACCCGTGGAATGCACAGCACTGAAAGTGAACCTTATGTAAAGTGTGGACCTTTGGGTAATTATGATGTGCCCCTGTAGGTCCATCAGTTGTAGCACGTGTACCACTCTGGTGGGGAATGTGGATAATGGGGGAGGCTGTGCATGTGGTGGGCAGAAGGTATATGGTAATTCTCTTCCTCTCAATTTTGTTGTGAACCTAAAACTGCTCTAAAAAATAAACTTAAAAAATAAAAGAATTGTGGGGGCTTCCCTGGTGGCGCAGTGGTTGAGAGTCCGCCTGCCGGTGCAGGGGATGTGGGCTCGTGCCCTGGTCCGGGAGGATCCCACGTGCCGCGGAGCGGCTAGGCACGTGATCCATGGCCGCTGGGCCTGCGCGTCTGGAGCCTGTGCTCTGCAGCGGGAGAGGCCACAGCAGTGAGAGGCCCGCGTACCGCAAAAAATAAAATAAAATAAAAAAACAAAAATAAAAGAATTGTGAAAGCATCCTTTCATTTTTCAGTATTGCTTTCCAATGGAAAGTCCTTACTGGAAGGAGTCTTCAGGTTCAGACCCTCAGATGCTGGAATGAAGCGCTTTGCCTGTGATGCAAAGATCTTTCGCCCATGATTCATGATGCCAACAATTTCCTGCTGATTCCTCTAAGTTTAAATCAGTTTGACAATACGCATTTTCTGTTTCATGTGTTCTTCAGATCCAGTCTCTTCACAGGACCATGCTTCATGATGTAAGCCCCAGACAATGCAAGTCTGTAAAGTATGATTAATGTGCCATGTGTCAGAGAAAGGATCAAAGGTTGTGTGTGTGCGTGCTCTAATATGGTAGGATGTCCTTCCAAAAGTTCAGGGCTCTGGGGCTCCCTTCCCTACAGAGAAGAGGAGGGAGGAACACAGCTCCACTGAACAAAAGAGTCAAAGGAAAATGTACATCATATGAAACATTTTTATGATCCAAAAAGATAAGGAATGCCGGAACGAAGAGAAGGAACGAGCCAAAGGATAAGCGTGAGTTGTCACGTGACCAGCACTAAGCACCCCTCTCTGTTCATCTGGAAAGAAGTAAAGATGCTCCATGGCTCCTGGGTCTGTACAGAGCCCCAACTCAGAGCCACCCTCGACATCCAACAAGTATGGATTTCAGGATAAATCCTTAAATGTGTGGGCCAGCTGTCCCATTCAATGCAGACTCTACATGTGAAAGGTCTGCTTCTCGGGGCTCTGGCTTCATCGTGGCCGTGCTGAGCTAGCCCATGCTCAGGTCCAGGAGAAGCCGGGCCACTTGAGCCAGCCCCCAGGAAGGTACCTTGAGACAGGGTGGACCAAGTAGGACCCTTCCTCCAGACTGCTTCCAAGAAAAGCGTCATGGCCAAAGAGGGTGAGGGTCAGTGCTGAGCAGTCATTGCTCAGGGTGAGGATGGGACCAAGCAAGCAGTTGGGGGTTTGGAGAACACAGGAGCAGTGCAGGGGGCAAGATGCATGGTACACCAAGAAGTTTTGGCTGAGCTGGGTCACCTGATCCCCTAGGAGAAAAGTGCCTGTTTAATTTACTGTCCAAAAAGTGACACTATTGAGAGTGAAAGGGAGTGCTATAATAGGCACACTGGGATGTGTGATTCGTACCCCCTGTGATGCGTGCTGTGGGTGGAAGGGGAGGTCAAGGTCAGCACTGGGGACCTCTCTGGATATGCCTGTCTCACCTACCACACAGGCAGAGAGAGACACGACTGGTCCGCATGGGTCCTGGATAGGACGAAGGGCGCACAAACATGATGATGTTAGATTCCACATGGGGAAGAATTTTCACTTGGAAAACCCCAGGAGTCCTACCTTTGAGAATTTACAAATTAGTTCCCCCTAAGCCTTGGAAGACTATCAAAATTATTCTGACAAAGAGATTCATGAGATGCAAGTTGAGTATAAGCTCTGGTAATAAGTGACGTAAAGGCCAAGCTAGACACTTCTCCTGACCACAAACAGCCATGACCTGGCGAGGCCACCACGCTGCATGTCTTTATATGTGTAGAACAGTGACCAGCAGCGGGACAGCAGCAATGAGGCATCACTGGGGAAGGCTTTGAGGGGAGTTCTGCTTCTGCTTGAGTTGTAAAACGCTGCCGGAGACCATTGCTCCTCTTCAGACCGTGAGAAGGAGCTGGAAAATCTACAAGATCATGATGTTCCTTTAGTTCCTAAAGAACTGAAGTCACAAGGCCACAGAGAAACTAGATTCCAAGTGTGACAAACCCTCTGAGGAGAGGGGGACCACATGAATTACCCCATGTTTGGTGGAGCATAAAAAGGGGTAGTTACCACACAAGCAGGCAAAAAGAAACAGCTGAAAGTTAATGATTTCTCAGATGCTGAATATGGGTGTATTAGATTGAATGGTGACCCTCAAAAGCTATGTCCAGGTCCCAATCCCAGGAACCTGTTACCTTACTCGGAAAAGGGGTTTCTGCAGAGGTAGCTTAAGTATCTGGACATGAAATCATCCCAGGTTATTCAAGTGAGTCCTAAATCTAATGACAGGTTTTCCTATAAGAGATACACAGAGAAGACAGACACAGAGGCAGAAGAGATGTGAGGCAGCCACAAGCCAAGGATGCCAGCAACTGCAGAAGCTGGAAGAGGCAAAGAAACAAAATCTCCCCTAGGGCCTCTCTACGGAGGACTTCTGTCCTCCAGAACTGTGAGAGAATACATTTCTGTTGTTCTAAACCACCAAGTGCGTGGTAGTTTGTTATGGCAGCCCTAATCAACTAATACCATGGGCTTACATGACAGCTCAGCATCCCTGGCAATTCTAGACACAAGGGGAGTCTGCACTCAATGTTTTCCCATGGGCCTTTACCAAGTACTTTCAAGAAAGACGGAGGGCAGGGAAGGAGACCTCGAGGGTCTGTCTCAGTGGCGCACAGGCATGAGACCCTGCCTGCTTCCTTCTTTATTATGGAACCGGAGCCAAGCTGGTGGAGGGCCAGCCCCCGGGGCCCAGAAAAGATGCTCTACCTCTGAGGAAAGAAAGAAGCAAAGGCTATCTCCCTTGTAGGAGGAACTGATGCTGCACATCAGGCAGAAGTCTGCTTCTCAGTGCAGGAGAAGGATCAGGAAACTCTCTCCCACCTGAGACCCTCCCACACACTAAGAAAGCAGGGTTTGGTTGTCATGAGGGAAGGGCAGGAACGTCGAGAAAGCCTCATTCCTGAGACCTAGATGCACACCCAAGGCTGAGACTAGAGCAAGAGAACTGAGAAAATTCTCTGGACCCTGCCACGGTGTGTGCATCACAGACAACCGCTGGCAGAGGGTCAAGAATGTGGGGAAATCTCCTCTTTATGGTGTAGAAGTACAGGGAAAACAGAGCTGAGGGTGAAGTGGGAGCATGGAGGAAAAGCCTACAGCCCTCCAGGCCCAAAGTAAAGACAGGGAAGAAGCACCCCTCCAAGGAAGAAATTCAAAGCCCATAGTCACTAATGGGAACCCTAGCAACAAAAACCCCACACCCAACTCAACCACAGAATGACTCAAATCCCACAACAGCAGTCTGTCAGAAGATGCATATATGCCCATTTCCAGGCATAAATGCTATTTGCCTCAGTCTCTGCTGTTCTTTCACATGTAGTGTCCCAAATTTAAAAAAAAAACATTTTGTTTTGGAGATACACAGAAAGACTATAAGAGATGACTCATTGTCAAGAGATAAATAATCAGAAAAACCAGACCCAGAGATGATCTAGATGATCAGACAGGGACTTAAAATAACTGTAGTTAATATAATAAGTAACTTATTTAATATAATAAATAAGATAGAGGAGAAGGTAAACAATGTGTCAGAACACGAGAAATTTCAGCAGAGAAATAAAACCATAAAAAGGAGTCAAATGGAAATGCAAGAAAAAAAAATTTTTTAACCTACCATATCAGAGATGAAGAATTCCTTCAACAAGCTTATCAGAAATGTGGATACAGCAGATTAAAAAAACTGTCACTGAACTTGAAGTTAGGTCAATAGAAATCATCCAAGCTGAGACACAAAGAAAAAAAAGAAAAAGCAGGAAAAAAAAAACCCTCAAAAAACAGAACTGATCATCCATGAACTGTGGGGAAATAGGAAGCAAATAACATATGTAATTTTAGTCCCAAAATGAGAAGGGAGGGAGCAAGAGAATTGGGTAGGAGAAAGATTTGTATGTCAGTAGTTGATAATAGACAAAATTAAAGAAAAACAACAAACTAAAAATCAAAGATGCTCAAAGTATCTCAAGCAGAATAAAAACAAGTAATGACACATCAAGATACATCACAGTCAAATATTTAAAAACCAGAGATAAAGATAAGATCTTGAAAGAAACTGGAGAAAAAAAATATACGTTGTATACAGAGAAACAAAGGTAAGATTACAGAAGACTCCTTGTCAGAGACCTTGTAAGCCAAATGAAAACAGAGAGACATTTTTTTGAAAGAGTGAAGGCAAAAGTTGCTGTCCAACCAGAATTCTATAAACAGTGGAAATGTCTTTCGAAAGAGAAAGCAAAACAGAGAGTTTTTAAGACCAATAACAACTGAGTTAATTCATTCCTCAGCTGCTTTCACTACAACAAATATTAAAGAAAGTTCTTCAGGCAGAAAAAGTATGATACAATGATGCCAGATGTATATCTGAGTCTACACAAATGAATGAAGGATACCAGAACAGGTAAAAATGAGTAAATGTAAAATTATATTTGAATCTCTTTCAAACATAATCAACTGCTTAAAACAAAAAAAAAGTAATGATATGGTAGGACTTAAAACATATGTGGAATCAAAAGTTATGATAACAAAAGTAGTACAATGAATAAGAGGAAAAAATGAAAATATACTATTGTAAGTTTCATGCAGTAGTATGTGAAGTGAAAAATAGTATTTGAAAATAGACTGTGATAAGTTAAAGATGCATATTGTAAAGCCTAGGACAACAACAGAGAGAAAGGGGTGGGAGAAGAAGAAATAAGCCAATTTAAGGTAGAACTGAATACACAAGATCATTTAATTAATTGGAAAGAAGACAAAAATAGGAACAAAGTACAGACAGAATAAATCGAAAACAACAAGCAAGACACAGATTTAAATTCAGCTATGTAAATGGTTATTTTCAATGTAAATTCTCCTTTTAAAAGACAGAGATTGATTGTAAAATTAGAAAGAAAGCAAGACTCAACTATATACTTAAAAAAAAAACCTTTAAGTATATTGACATAGAAAGATTAAAAATAAAGAGATAGGGCTTCCCTGGTGGCGCAGTGGTTGAGAGTCTGCCTGCCGATGCAGGGGACGCAGGTTCGTGCCCCGGTCCGGGAAGATCCCACATGCTGTAGAGCAGCTGGGCCCGTGAGCCATGGCTGTGGAGCCTGCACGTCCGGAGCCTGTGCCCCGCAACGGGAGAGGCCACAGCAGTGAGAGGCCCGCGTACCGCAAAAAAAACAAACAAAAAACAAAAAAAGTAAAGAGATAGAAAAAAAATATATCATGCAAACACTAGTCAAAAGAAAGCTGAAGTGGCTATATTAATATCAGAAAGACCAAAATTTAGAACAAGGAATATTACAAAGAAAAAGAGGGACCTCATAAATTGATACATTAGCCAATTCATCAAGAAGGCATAACAATCTTACTTGTGTTTGTCCCCACTAACGAAGCCTCAACATACATAAAGCAAAAGCTGAGAGAACTAAAATGAGAAATGGACAAATCCACAATGATAGCAGGAGATTTCAACACACCTCTCTCCGGAGTTGATACCAAAAAAATATACAAAAAATTAATAAGGCTGTAGAGGATTTTAAAAGATCAACCAATCTGACCTAATTGACATGCTTTAGAACACTATACCCAATGCTATTTTCAAGTGTATACTGAATATTCACCAAGATAGAACATATTCTGAGCCATAAAACCAGCCACAACAAAATTTAAAAGATCGAAGTAGTACAAAGTATATATTTTAAGTGCAATGTAACTAACCCAGAAATCAACAACAGAACAATATCTGGAACCTCCCAATATTTGGTTATTAAACAACAAGTAATCCAGTCAAAGAAGATGTACAAGACAAATCAGAAAAAAACTGGAGTTAAAAAGGGGAAAATACAATATATCAAAATTTGTAGGATGCAAGTACATCAGTACTTCAAGGGAAATTTATATTATTAACTTCTTATATTAGAAAAGAGGAAAGTTCCCAAATCAACTACTTAAGCTTCCAACTTAATAAACTACAAAAAGAAGCAAATTAAACCCACAGCAAGTAGAAGGAAGAATACAAAGGTAAGACCAGAAGTAAACAACATAGAAACAGAAAAACAATAGAAAAAAATCAATGAAAGCATTAAATTGATTACCACTTACACAGACTGAATAAGAAAAAAAAGAGAGAATACATAAAGTACATATATTAAGAATAAAGCAGGAACTTCCCTGGTGGCGCAGTGGTTAAGAATCTGCCTGCCAATGCAGGGTACATGGGTTTGAGCCCTGGTCTGGGAAGATCACACATACCGCGGAGCAGCTAAGCCCGTGAGCCACAACTACTGAAGCCTGAGCGCCTAGAGCCCGTGCTCCACAACAAGAAGCCACCGCAATGAGAAGCCCATGCACCACAATGAAGAGTAGCCCCTGCTCGCTGCAACTGGAGGAAGCCCGTGCACAGCAACTAAGACCCAATGCAGACAAAAATAGATAAATTAATTAGTTAAAAAAAAAGAATAAAGCAGATACTACAGAAATTAAAGGGACAGTTAGAGAATGTTATTAACAACTTCACAGCAATCAAGTTTACAAGGCAGATGAAATGGAACAATTCCTTTAAAGACACAGGCTGTCAAAATTCTCCCAAGAAGAAACAGACAACCTGAATAACCCTACCTCTATTAGAGAAATTGAACTTACAGTGAACTGAATTTCTTTGGATTCTACACAGAAAAGTACAGACACAGATGGCTTCATAGGCTTCTATTATCAAACATTTAAGAAAGAAATAATATCAATTCTATACAATGTCTTCTAGAAAATACAAGTGGAGGGAACGCTTGCCAACTTATTTTATGAGGCCAATTTTATCTTGATACCCAAACCAAGGAAAGATGTTACAAAGAAAAAAAAAAAACACATTAGACATTAAAAACTCTTAAAATATTAGCAAATTAAATCCAGCAATACATATAAAGGATGATATATCATGTTTAAGTAGGATTCACTCCAGAGTTGCAAAGTTGGTTCAACATCTAAAAATTAGTGAATGTAATTTGCCACATTAACAGACTAAAAAAGAGAAAACAATATGACCAACTCAATGATGTAGAAAAAGGATTTGGCAAAATTCAACACCTATTCATTATAAAAACTCTAAACTAAAAATGGAAGGACATTTCCTCAACTTGATAAAGAGAATCTATGAAAAACTTACATCTAACATCATACTTAATTGCAAGAATCTGAATGCTTTCCTCCGATTGGGAAAAAGGCAAGAAGTTCTGCTCTCAGCATGTTGTTTTCTTTTTGGCATTGTATAGAGGTCCTACCCAGCACAATAAGGCAAGAAAAAGCAATAAAAGGCACATAATAGAAAAGAATGAATGAAAACTTCTTATTCATAGACACGATTGTCTATGTAGAAATGCAAAATACAGAAATACAGGATAAAATTTACCATTAGAGACAATCAGTACATTCACAATGCTGTGTGGCCATTACCACAACCTAATTCCAGGATATTTTTATCGGCCCAAATGGCAACTGTACACACATTAAACACTTCCTATTCTCCTTTGTTTTAAAATGTACCTGGGATTTGTTTTAATTAGGTATGGGAAGACACACAGAAATAGATACGACTGTCAGGAAGGATGACGTTTTTATACCCACAGATCCATAGAAACAGGAGGCAGGGCCACACGGGGAAGTACCAGGGGTGGTTAAGAGGCAGAAGAGAGGGGGAAATGTGGACGGGAGCCTTTACTGTGGTTTGTGTGTGACAGGCTAGGCAGGGCAGGGTAAGCAAGCTGAGCCAACTTCAGGTTAGATAGTGAAACACTTTGAGCAGCCGGGGCTGCAGAGGTGGTCACTAGTTGTTGGCAACTGGTTCCGGGGTGATTTAGGGCAGGGACTGTGTTCCAGACTGATAAAATGAGTAGGGTTGGGATTTGCACTCAGGACTGGCTGGTTTGCATATCAAAGGGATGTCCTCAGGCAAGCTGTTTGCTATCTCCAAGGATCCACTGACTCTAGGAGGGGCAATCCCTCTCTGGGTTCACAAGGCCCCAAGATGTCAAAGCATCATAAAATACAGAAAATAGAACACATGATTAAGACACCCCCTCCTCCTAACCCTTGGCAGCTACTCATCTGATTTCTGTCTCTACGGATTTGCGTCTTCTGGATATTTCATATAAATGGAACCGTACAATATGTGACCCTTTTTCTGGCTTCTTTTGCTCTGCATAATGTTGTCAAGGTCCATCCATGTTGTAGCACACATCAGTATTTCATTCCTTATTTTATTTTATTTTATTTATTTATTTTTTTTTTGTGGTACGCGGGCCTCTCACTGCTGCGGCCTCTCCCGTTGTGGAGCACAGGCTCCGGACGCGCAGGCTCAGCGGCCATGGCTCACGGGCCCAGCCGCTCCGCGGCATGTGGGATCTTCCCGGACCGGGGCATGAACCCGTGTCCCCTGCACCGGCAGGCGGACTCTCAACCACTGCGCCACCAGGGAAGCCCTCATTCCTTATTTAAAAAAAATTTTTATACAATTTTCAAAGGTTACTTTCTGCTTACCGTTATTACCAAATATTAGCTACATTCCTCAGGTTGTACAATGCATCCTTGAGACTCTCTTACACCCAGTAGTTTGTACCTCCCACTCTCCCATGCCTATATTCCTGTAGTCTGCTTCTTTTTTGTTATATTCACTAGTTTGTTGTATTTTTTAGATTCCGTATATAAGTGATATCAAACAAGTACTTCATTCTTCTTTAAGACTAAATAATATTCCATTGTATGGCTATACCATGTTTTTTTTATCCATTCATCCATCGATGGACATTTGTGTTGTTTCCATATTTTGGCAATTGTGGATAAGTCTGTTATGAACATTTGTGTACAAGTTTTGTTTGAACACCTGTTTTCAATTCTTTGGAGTATATACCCAAAGGTGGCATTGCTGGGTCACGTGATCATTCTATAATTAACTTATGAAGACATCACCAAATTTCTCCACATCCTTACCAATACTTGCTAGCGTCCTGTTTGTTGTTTGTTTTGTTTTATTATAGCCATCTGCAGCTGGTCTTATATACATTGTTGGTGGGAATGCAAAATGGTCCAGCCATTGTAAAACAGCTGGGCAGTTCCTTCTTAAGTTAAGCGTACACTTACAGAGGACTCAACAACCCCACTCCTAGGTATTTACCTGAGAGAGACGAAAGCATGTCTAAACAATGACTTGAATGCAGCTTTATTCATAATCACTGAAAGCTGGAAACAACCCCAATGTCCATCAACTGATAGATGGATAAACAAATTGTAGCGTCTCCATACAACGGAATACCCAGCAATAGAAAGAAACAAACTATAGATGCATGCAACAGTGTGGACGAATCTAAAAAGCATCATTCTAAGTATAAAAAGCCAGACACAAAGGGCTATGTCCTGTACAACTTCGTTTTTATGACTTTCTGGAAAAGGCAAAACAGGAACATAAATTAGATCTGTGGGTGCCAGTGGCTGGGGAGGGGGAGGTGACTGACTGCAAAAGGCACAGGGGAACTTTATGGAGTGATGGAAATGTTTTGCACAGTTGTCAAAAGGTATCACATTTTAAACTTACAATGGGTGCAGTTTATTTGCAGGTATGTTATACCTTCAAAAAAGGAGATAGGGACACAGTTCTCCATCCCATACTTAGATCCGCTTTCCTACCTTTGTGTATGGAATATACTTGCTTGCTGGCTGGGGATCTCAGTGTCTCAAGACATACAACGAGGGAGTCAAAAGAGGGTGGCGTGGTGGTGAGGGAAGCTGGGCCACTTCTCCACCCACCCCAGAAGCAAGCACAAGACTGTTTTCTGTTTCTTGGGTTTGTTACTTGGTGTAATCAGCTCCTCCATCACCTTCTCTCCTCCTCCTTCACCTTCCTCTCCATTGAGTTGACCATTTTCCTTCACTTTGAGCATAAAGAAAACAGCTAGTTATGTGAAGGTTCCCATCATGTGCACGGTTATTGATTATATACCAAAATTTTACTCACGGAATTTAAAAAATAACAATATTCCAGATTTTTAACATGACTTTAAAAATGGAAAATGAGTAAAAACATTTTCTTCCTCTTAACTTGCAAACCTCTGTACAGCCAAAATATGAGTGAGTGTGATCCCAGCTGCTCAGCCACGAGTTAGCAGGCCACGGGTTTCAGAATGGATCCAGGGTATAGGAGTCCCACCCAAAAGATGTACCACATACCTACAAAAGATTTCCTGTGCGACCCAGGGAAATAAAGGTGACACTTTCATCCTTTGATACTAGTGTTCATTAACTTTTCCTCCGGGGGGGAAAAAGTATCCGTCAAAAAACTAAAATAAAGCTAGTTTCCCTTTATATTCAGAGTTCAGATGGCGTCTCCTCAGAGTTGGGTGCGAGGCCCTTTTCGAAGAAGGGTAAGGAAAAGTCAGTAGGGCTGAAGAGGGAAAAAGCAGAATCGGAGGGAGAAGCCTGGAGCCAGCAGGCCTCACGCCCCCCACCGGCTTCCAGCTCGAGGGAGCCCAGCGTCCTCCTCAGCACTTTCACCCGTGAGGAGGGGAAACTGAGGTACACCTGGGTTGTTATTTATCCATCTTCCCTAAAGTAGGAGATGAAGAAATGAAGTAGGAAAATGGAGTCAAGCAAAATAATTAAAAACCTTCTAAAAAATGTGTAGCCTGGAGAAGTTACATCTCACCCCTTACCCCTACGTAAACACACACACACACACACACACTCACACAGACACTCACACACACACTCACAACACACACACTCACACTCACACATACACACTCACACACACTCACACACATTTTCTTCTTTAAACAAGGACAGCCAATTGTTCTGTGTCCCGGTCACTTGGGAGAGCTCTGCGCCCACTTCCCCACCGCTCTGGTGACCTCTATAAAAGAGAAACTTGCCATACACCCTGAAGTGTTTCCCCCAGAAGACTTCTTTGATGAGCTTTTATACTTAAGACATAACCAGAGTTTTAACACACGCACGTTTAATTCCAAATTTATTCTTTGAAACATTTGAGGTCAGATCTGTATGTTTATTTAGATAAGCGTTCAGGACTTTTTCAGTCGAATTTTCAACTTGTGCAATTAAAGTTTTCTGAAGAACATTTTAAAACATGTATACAGTTTTAATTTAAGATCTGCTAAAGCTCAAAAGTGTCACGTGGAAGAGAGACCATAATTTCTAATTATAAAGTATTGGGGAACGATACATTCACATGACCTTTCCAGGAAAGTTTACGACCAGGCCACAACAGGACAGGGGCTTCATGAGGGGTCAGGGCACGTGTGGTCACCAAGGCTCCCCTGCACATTACTTAGACAGATTAAAGAAAAACCCAGTCCCCAGGTTCTGGAAGTACCCACCCTGGCCCTGGTGTTTCCAAAACGTCACAACGTGTCCAAGTGTGACATGAAGTTTAAGTTCCCCAACCCGGATATCAGTTTCTGAAAACAGAACCTAGACCTTGTCGTGTTAAGGGAACCTCATGAAACTTTCGCTCCAAGCCATTCTTTCACAGAGGGGAAACTGAGTCCCGCTGAGACGAAGGGACTAACCCAAGCTCATCCTCTGGTCGGCGACGGAGCACTGAATCCTGATTCCTCCTCAGTTCTTTCTCTGCTCCTGTACAGACTGGACGTGGCTGGGTTTTACCTTTTTTTCTTACAAGATGGAGCAGTGTTTAAATTGCGTGTCTTCCTGTTCCCAACTGGTAAACCTAAAAGTGAAAACATCACTAGATACAGCAAGCGGAAAAATGGATGAATGCAACCTCCCCAGCTGGCTGTCACTTTCCAACTTCTCTCAGAGTAAAAGTCCGTCATCACATCTTTCCTTAGAACTCTCCTTCAGTTCCCATTGCCTTCCGAAGGAAATCCAAACCCTGTCATTTGTCCTATGAGAGCCTGGCTCCAACATTCCTCCCAGGTGCCACCGCAATGTACACGCCTTGCTCATGGGCCCAGCCTCTCTTCCAGGCGAGACCTCCCCAATCTCAGGGCCCCCAGGCCCCCAGCCACATGGTGGAAGTCCAGCCAGTCAGGGTTCCATGCTTACCTTCTCTGCTGGGGCAACTGGAGAAAACTTGTTTAATTAGTGCTGCCATCCCAAGATAATATGACACTGAAGTGTCACGCCTGTCATCCTCAGGCACAAGGCGGGGGGGCCCTTGTACTAAGACAGAGTGAGGCTCACACACAGAGGGAAGCAGAGCTGCAGGGTGGACAGGGAAAAGAGAGACACAACATCACTGAAACTCCTGGATCCAGCTAAGCCTGAGGCCAGCCAGAGCCTGAGCTTCCGAAGTAGTGAGGAAATTCCTTTTCTGGTAAGCATGTCAGATTGTGTTTGTATCATCAGCAACCAAGAGAGTGCTGGCCACGGATCCCCTGAGCTCCCAGGTGCAGGGACCACCCATTGTGGGGACGCCCATGTCGCTTTCGCCCCGTGGATCTTGACACATCTGCATCTCTCCTGGTAGACTTGCTCCCCCTTTGCTGATGTCTTCCCCAGCACCCCAGACCTCAGCCCGGGGCCAGCACACTCCACTACACCCCTCAACGTGCTGCACTGCAACGTCTCTGCTGCCTGGCTCCTACCCCACTTCTTAGCGTGGCATGAACCGCACAGTCAGTGATAATGAAACGGCCTGCACGAACACTCTTCTGTCTTCCATCAATTCCTCCCTCCAGTGTACAATAAAATGTGTGTTTTTATCAGAGTGTAACCATAAGTCCTCTTATCTCTCCACCCATCAGAGTCAACAGGATCTGCTGGGCTCCACTGGAAAGTGCAAAGTTTGAAGAGCCGTGGGGGAGGGAAGGAGAGGGCAGAAGATGTGACAGATTTTAAGATTAAAAACAAACACGACAGGAGGGTGAGAACTTAAAGGAACTCTCTGAAAGGGGTGGGGGGCCGGGGAGAGAAAACAAGCCTTCCTGAGTCATGAATTCAAGTCAGGCTAAGTTAAATCCAGCTACTCCTAGAACCACAGTGCATGGCAGCCTCTCCCAATCCACCGTGGTGGGAAGCTCCCGGGCAGTAACACGATCCCAGCAGGACCAGGAGTCCCTGAAAGCTTCCTTGCTCTCTGGTGTAAAAAGATGCACCGCGTTTATCTTGTACACGTCTTGCCCCAGACCTTAAGTCAGCCATCTCTTCAAGGAGAGGCCACCATATGGACACCAGGGGTGCTCACTGCCCCTGGGTCACTCAAGGCGTCTGCGCTTTTCCGACGGTCAGGGTCAAGAAATACATTGTTTAAGAGGAAATGCATTATGAGCTCATACTGATATTTCCAACAAATTTAGAAAGCCATGCTCTTACCTAACTTCTTTCATTTTATATTTGTATCTCTTTTCTTTTAGGGTGGAAATCTCGATTCCCAAAGATGTAAACATAATAACTTGCTTTAGCTCACAGTTTCAGAATGACAGCAGCAATACTGTTACTAGAAATATGAATACTGAAAACAGATTAAGCCTTTATGCGGTTCTTTTCTCTCTCCTTTACAGTCTATCCCTCTAGGGATGGATAGAGTCAAATCACAGCGTTTAAAGTGATCTTAAATTATTTCTGTCTGCATGCTTAGGCCACCAAGAGGATACAAAATTAGGTACATCTGTCTGATTTTGCTTTTGACTTTTCAGGGTTTTCTATTTTTTTCTCATTTTGGTTTAATTTTTAAATAATTATGTGAAACATTTATATGGTTTCAAAGTCAAATCTACATAACAAGGTTTATGCAGAGGAGCCTGGCTTCTGTCCCAGACCCCTACACCTTGTTCTCTCTCTCCCATTCTTTTTAGGCCATGGTTGATCTTTCTGGTGTTGTTTTTATTTATTTTTCATTCTTATTTTTAAAAATTTATTTATTTACTTTTGGCTGTGCTGGGTCTTCGTTGCTGCGCGCAGGCTTTCTCTGGTTGCGGCGAGCAGGGGCTACTCTTTGTTGCGGTGCGTGGGCTTCTTGTTGCGGTGGCTTCTCTTGCTGCGGAGCACGGGCTCTAGAGGTGCGCGGGCTTCAGTAGTTGTGGCTCACGGGCTCTAGAGCGTAGGCTCAGTAGTTGTGGCACATGGGCTTAGGTGCTCCACGGCATGTGGGATCTTCCCAGCCCAGGGCTCGAACCTGTGTCCCCTGCATTGGCAGGAGGATTCTTAACCACTGTGCCACCAGGGAAGCCCTCTGGTGTTGTTTTTAAACTGAAATTAGGTATACATTCCATGTGAAAAAAAATCGTAGCGTGAGTTTGTTGCTGTTTGATCTTAAAGGCATTAATAAATGTGCGGAAAAGGCCCATGTTATTCCCACATTACAAGTGAGAGATGTCGAGAAAACAAGGCACCCTGGGAAGAGCCCTAGTGTTCATCTTCTACACTACGGTCCACAGTCGGGGTGTCTCAGAGTTCTTTTGCAGAGAACAGGGCCCACACTGGCTAGTTTATGCAGGACACAACTTATTAGGGACTATGACAGAATTGCAATGGAGCTGATAAACAGACTCTAGGCAGGGCTTTGGGGACCGGCTTGCAAACCATACTGCAGACTTGGAGCCACTGCCTCACTGTACCAGGAAAACAGTGATTCCAGAACCAGCCTGGAATCAAGGAGCTACTGCTACTGCCACACTCCCAGCTTGCTGGGTTCCACTCCAGAAAAGGGTTGCTCTTCCCCCTGCCTCTAGAAGTGAGCAGACACTGCACTTCCAGGAGCAGC
The DNA here is from genome assembly GCF_003031525.2 of Neophocaena asiaeorientalis asiaeorientalis. Classification (NCBI taxonomy): domain Eukaryota; kingdom Metazoa; phylum Chordata; class Mammalia; order Artiodactyla; family Phocoenidae; genus Neophocaena; species Neophocaena asiaeorientalis. Next base: position 2,136,053 of record NW_020171809.1, on the reverse strand, counting down.
CGGACATCTCCACCCCAGGACTGCATCTTGCAGACCAGGGCTGCCAGAGTTTTGAGAGAGGTCATTTGTAGCTTTTCAACTCCTGCAGTTCGGGAAGGATCTGTAGGAGAAGGACGGAAAGGACCGTGGAGCACCCGTCCACCACGCACAACTGCACACACTGGAGGAACCATCCTTTCAAGCCTTGTCGTGGTAACATTAGCCGCGCGAGGCAAGGGTCTAACTGTTATAACGAGGGCTTGTCCTATGCCCTCTTGAGCGATTTTTCAAAGGGCAATTTCTAAAAGGGATTTTCCTACAGGAGAATCTTACCTGTAGGTGATCTGTGCCTTGGATATCAGGTGTTAGCCCCTTGTAAGCCCAACTCCACCCTATTGCTGTGGCTTAGGCAGGTGATCGGCTCTTAGACGGGACTTCCAGAAATTGTTCTCATGCCCGTGGGCAGCAAGGCAGACAGAGTGGGGTGGTGCACCCTACAAGGCAGGCTCCTCTCCTCCTTAACACGCTCGCTCTCTGGGCTCATGGGCAGGGGGAGGGGGGAGGGACGTCTCTGGGCTTATGTAAGCTGGGCGGGAAACGGGGGTCTGGGCCCTCGGTCTCCGCAAACTGAGTGACGCGCGGAGTTCAAGAGCAGCAAGTCGTTGCTGTTCCCATACGGCGCAGGCCCTTTAGACGCGCAAAGCCTCGGGAAGGCTGGGACCCAGCGAGGCCAGGACGCTCCCCACGCCCCTCTCACTCTCTCTTTTGTTCCTTAAGTTTTAATTTTAGACTTTTAAAGAGACACGGAAAGCTATTTTGCTGCGCTGGATAATCTGAGCGCCATACCAGAGCTGGAGAAGGAGGTGGTCAGGCGCGGCGGGCAGGGCGCGGCGACTCCCAGGACCCCGTAGTCTTAGGATCCTGTAGTTTTCAGATCGTGAAGCCCGCGGGTGGGGAAGAAACTCCAAACCAACAGCGCTCTGACGCAGCCACATAGTGCGCGGGCCTCTCCCCGCCAGCTCTGTCTTCCATCGCTAACTGCGGGGGTGGGAAACGTCCCCCTGGGCCGCCCGGGCCGCCCACGCAGCCGCTCGCCCTCGGGTTTCCTAACGCGGTGGGCGCGGCCCGGCCCCGCGGAGCAGCCGAGGCCCAGCCACGCCGGCCCCGAGTTCAACTGCAGTAAAAGGGCCCAGCCCGCCCTTGATCACGCGGCTCGCCTGACAGCCCCCCTCAGGCCCGGGTCTAATTGAGCCCGGGTCACCTGGGAATAGGTTCAAAGGCAGACAGGCCGTAAACCACCTCCAGGCCCC
>NW_020171809.1:2133100-2133849 GCF_003031525.2 Neophocaena asiaeorientalis asiaeorientalis | reverse complement strand
GCAGGGGAGGCCGCGCGGCTCCCCAGACCGCCCTCTGTCCACAGCCGATTTGCGAAGGAGATAGTGGGCCCCGAGGCTGGGGCCCTGCACCGCGGCCTAGCGGGCGCCCCCGCCCCGCTCCCGCACCCCCGGAGGGGGCCAGGCAGGTGGGTGCGGTGGGCGCCGGGCGCTCCCGCGGAGGCTCGCGGTGGCGCTGAGGTTTTAACGCACTTAGAAGGACGGCCTGCTAAGGCCGTCGGGGCCGGGGCTCCCCAGCAAGTTGGGGTGAGAAACTCCCCCATACAACTGCTGGGCAGAGCAGGCCGCGTCTCCACGGATCCCCGCGTCGCGTGCGTGGAGAGCGGCGTCTCCAAGGGCACCCGCGTGTCCGCACGCCCGCTGTCTGGGCGCCGGGGCTACTGGCCCCGCACGTCCCCCACCCCTGGCCGAACGTGCGGGCCACGGCGCGAACTCGCTGTGCGTCCCGAAGCAAGCAAGGCGCACACTGGCCCGGGCGCCCCCGGGGTCTCCCCGCCGCGTCCTCACCTCCTGGGAGCGCATCCAGGGTAGGACTCGCCACCCGCACCCCTCGCGGCGCGGGAGAGACCCCGCAGCCCGGCGGGTTTCGATCTCCAGTTAAGGAGCAGACAAAGCCGGGTCGGCTGAGCCCAGGGCGCGGCGCGGCCGGAGAGCGGTCAGAGCCCGGGATGGAGGCGCGGGCGGCGCGCGAGGGCCCGGCACTCGCGGGTGCCCGCCGCGGCCGGGGCCTA
>NW_020171809.1:2070432-2133066 GCF_003031525.2 Neophocaena asiaeorientalis asiaeorientalis | reverse complement strand
CGTGTCCCCCGTGGACAGCCTGGGCACCAGCGAGGAGGAGCTCGAGCGGCAGCCCAAGCGCTTCGGCCGGAAACGGCGCTACAGCAAGAAGTCGAGCGAAGATGGCAGCCCGACCCCCGGCAAGCGCGGCAAGAAGGGCAGCCCGAGCGCGCAGTCCTTCGAGGAGCTGCAGAGCCAGCGCATCCTGGCCAACGTGCGCGAGCGCCAACGCACCCAGTCGCTCAACGAGGCCTTCGCTGCGCTGCGCAAGATCATCCCCACGCTGCCCTCGGACAAGCTCAGCAAGATCCAGACGCTCAAGCTGGCCGCCAGGTACATAGACTTCCTCTACCAGGTCCTGCAGAGCGACGAGATGGACAATAAGATGACCAGCTGCAGCTACGTGGCCCACGAGCGCCTCAGCTACGCTTTCTCCGTGTGGCGCATGGAGGGCGCGTGGTCCATGTCCGCCTCCCACTAGCGCCGCGCCACCCACGTCCGGACCGGCGCGCCAGGGTAGGTGCTGCGCGCGCGACGGGCGCCCTCCTCAGCGGGCGGGCCCCGGCGGCGAGGATGGGGTGCGCTTTTCCTCCTAGCGACAGACGGGGGGTCGATCGGGAAGCTTCCAGGTGCCGGGGCACCCCTGTGGTTTTGTGCAAGCTCCCAGACAGGGTGTCAGTCGCGAACGTGCTGACTGGTGACAGTGGTATTTTCCGTCCTTGCTTCTGTGGAGGTGGGGGCCTGTGGGTGAGTGTCGGGGGAGTGGGCATCAGAAGAACTGCCCGGAGCCGGCCGGGGCAGAGATCTGAGGACCAGCTTACCCACTGCGTCTCTCGGAGCGGAGGCCGCCCGGGAAGCTGCCTGGGCCGGGCCGGGCCGGGCCGTGCCGTGCCAGGCTGTGGCTTCGCCCCGTTCCCGGGGAGTGGCAGAGCACGCTCGTCGTGCGGACACCCAGTTCTCCTCGACTGCTCTTGCAGGGTGTCCCGGCCCGCGCCTCGGGGACCCGGCCGTCGGCGCCCTGGCCCGCCCGGTGGGCGCAGAGGTGCGGACCGGCGGCGCCTGGGTTTGCCTGGGGAAGGCGGGAGGACGCTGCCCTTTGCTGGCGGCTCCGGGGGCCAGTGCAGCCCGAAAGCCGGGGACCATCCGCGCCCCGAGCGCGGAGGACAGGGCCGAGGCTGAGGCGCGGAGACCGGACCGGCGCGGAAACAGCCGCTGGGAACCCCGGCTGCCCGAAGGCAGGTGGAGTGGACCTCGGAGCTGGGAGCCTCTGGCCCCAGCCTTGAACCTCGAGAGTCTGGGAGGGGGCTCTAGCCGCGCTGCGACCGAGCGTTCGGCCCTGCAGGAGAGCGCGAGGGGTCCAGGCTGGGAAACAGGTTTGCAGGGAAAGGGAGGCGGTGCGACAGGGCCCGGCGCCGGAGAAGGCAAAGGGACACGGCTGCCGAGAGCACTGGAAGTTCTGGATTCCTCTAGTAGAGCGCTCAGGACGTCCTGCACCGGCCCCTTTTCACCAGACACCTTAGAAGCCCCTTAGACAATGTCTAACTGCGGAGATGCTGTCCTGTCCTTTCCAGAAGGCTCTGTGACCATGCTTCTCTCAGACGATGGAGTGAAGGGTGCAGGATTTTTGGTGGAGAGAGAGCCGGGTTAGAAATCCTTCGTACTTGGGTATGTTTTAGTGTCTCGCTCATCGTGCAGTGTTTTTGTTCACGTCTCCACTTCACACAGAAGGAATTTAGATTAATCAAGAGCGTGCAGCCGCCCGTTCTCCCAAGCATATCCATTTCTTTCCTGTGTGTTTTATAATATCTGCAAATGTTTTTGCTGTGGCTCTGAAAGGCTGATCTAGCACAGGTGGATTTTATTTTATTTTTTTGGTTTTTATTTCTGTGCCACTGAAAATTCTTTTGGTGAAATAGGCCCCTAAGACAATAATCATTTTATAGGCTTTTTAAAAAGAATTTTTAGCAGAGAATAACTTACGGGGATCTTCTCCTATCTTTGTCAAAAGCAGATGGAAAGTGTCTCAATCACATATTTCCCTAGGAAAGAAAGTTTGGATTGGCCGAGTACTAAAATGCTACAGTGGGATAATACATTAATTCTGGTTTTTGCTGCCTAAATTATGAGCTTCCATTAGTTAATTCCATTTACCCTTTCTACCATGCATAGTTTACAGCACATCTGAAATAAGAACAAACAGATGAGGAACGTCGTCTTTTTAAAACGTACACATATATAGCTTTGTTGAAGGAAAAAGTCAACAGAATTATCATTAAGACTTCCCTCCAGAAAATTATTGAAAACAAAAGCAAGAGGTATTACCTTAATGCAGGAATTTCGTAGGATCTTTTGCAATTCATTTGAAAAGAATCGCATTCCTAAAACAGAGAATCAGACATAGAGCACAGTTCACATTATATAAAAATAAAAGGTATTACTTACAATGAATAAATGAAAAGCATTAAGAGTTTTCCTGGGAAAAAAGTCCCTGACATGTAAGAGATAAACACATTCAGCTGGAGAGCAAATGATCTCCATGGGGCCCATTTATTTTTATTTTTCTGCACTTGAATATAACTGACTAGGTCTGATAAACCAGCTTCCTTAGGTGGATAGATACCCACTCTGTACAGAGGAGAAGGGAAATGTGAAAATCTTTGACCCACTGATGATCCCGGGCGCACCTTGTTTTTACCTATCAGGCATGTTCGACAAGCTTTTGCGTTCTTTCTGTTTTTAAGCTGCTAGTCTGTATGAGTGTAAATACAGTCATAATTGGTTTGATTTCCTGAAAATGTTGCTCCATGCCATTTGTTATTTATTTGTAACATTTTTAAGACGCATTAGGTATATGTATTAGTAAGGAATTTCTAGACCTTTCCATAAGTTGTGTGTGATTTTAGCGTCTGTTGAGCGACATGAGAAAAGCTGTGTCTACATGAGCAGCAGCCACATTAGACGCCGAAATTGCCCCTTGATATAAAGAGAAACACAGGAAGAATCAGAGTACTGCTGGTGCTAACGTTTGTCCTGACTCTTTCCTTTGGCCTGGTATTTAAAAATACAAATACACAATAAATCAGGTGTCTTTGGACAGTCAGCAGGGTTCATCTAATCTGAACATCTCCAAAGGAGTTTTCAGTTTTCTCGTTAAATGCCTGAGTCTTCGGTGCAGGGTTGGTGGGGCACCTGGCTGGGAGGGTGTGGGGAGGTGATGACTACTTATCAGACATTTTCCGTGTTCTCTGCTTTGTGCTTAAAGAAGATATCTCTCTAACTTCTGCAGTCTGCATAGATTTTCAGTAGGTTCCCACCCTCCAAATACTACTTATTTTTCCCTAAGAACTTTTAGTTACTTTGGAGAACAGAGTAGGACCCTCTAACCATCCGATATGTGTGAGCCTTTTCCTCTCTCCTGAAAATCGACTTTTTGGAGGTGTTCGTTAATGGCTAAATTCAGAATGCTAGCTGGTCCTGAAAGAAAATGAATCCCCTATGGTGAATGGAAATGCAGAATCCTAGGAGAGCTTTTGGTTGGTCAGGGGAAGAAGTAGAATGAATGGCCCAGCTACTTGAAATATAAATAATGTTTTGTTATAAAGTGCCCGCTGAAAAGAGCTGATGTAGAGGCTGACCTCTGTTACGTGGGTATTGTTTCCTTAGATATTTGTAGTTACTCTAAATCTTGCAGGAAGCAGGTCTTGCTACCCATCTGGCCAGAGTGGGAGCCGGAGGCTTGGGACTTGGAGAGTGGCTGTTGGAGGTCATTTGAAATGTAGTACTTTTCTGAGGTTTTCTGAAAGCTGTACTATTTTCAGACAAGTCTTGAACCTGAAAGAATTGAGTTTTCATCCTCCTTGCTTCACTGTATTTTGGATAGGCGGCGCAGATGCCAGATTCCTTTCGCCTGGTGAAAAGATCATAAAGTAAGCTCTTTCTGAGCAGATCACTATAACTCATAACTGTAGTTTAAATCTGGGCTTTAAAAGAAAACAAATATTTTAATAAGCCAGTTTTAAAGGCTGAACTTTTATGACAGTTTTTAAGCTTAGTATTTATATTCGTCTATTCTCATTGGTGTCTTTAAAAACCCTGTGAATGTGTGCTGGAAAGTCTGTTTATGTTTGTGTCTTGTCCTGGGAAAGGATAAATGTGCTGCAGAAAGCAAACCAAATACAAAGCTTTCTGCTAGCAAAGAATTCACGGATGAGGCAATAAAATTCAAAGAAGAGATGAATATGTTAGGGTAGCCAAGAAGCAAAGCCATAAAGAAGATGTAGAATCTGAGAGATACAGACATGGATGCGTTCAAAGGTAAAGCCAAGATGAAACACTAAAAACGGGAAATGCTTGAAAACATATTTCACGTGGTCACCTGAGTCTACACGTGTGATAAAACTGTATAGAATGAAACACTCACACGCACACACACACACATACACACACACGGGTGCGTGTAAAACTGGCGACATCTGAATAAGGTCTGGAGAGTGTATCAATGTGAGTTTCCTGGTTGTGATATTGTATTATAGTTTTTTGAGGTGTTACCACTGGGGGAAACCGAGTGAAGAGTGTAAGGGAATCTCTGTGTACTGTTCCTTACAACTTTCTGTGACTCTACCGTTATCTCAAAATAAAAAGTCTGAAAGGAAAGATATTCCACAGGAATTTTAAAAATTTCTATATTCAAATGAGCAAATTATATAAGGAATGATTATGCCTGTCTCAGAGGAATAAACCCAAAAAAATGTGCTTTGAGCAAAAATCCATGTTTTTCCCTGATATCATTTGCATTATTGCACTTTATTAGGAATTTCTCATATTTGCAATATATAATGAATTAGAAGTGGTTCCTTTTAATTCTAAAACAAAGAGTAGAATCCCAGAAATCTAGAGGAGAGATACGAATCAATACATTTATCCCTTTGCTAATAACGAGTATATTTTTCAAAGGAATTTCAGGAAATATTCACCTGGAACTGATACAACATTTGCTTTTAAGATACTAAGTCTATATTGACTTACGTATCCCCCCCCCCACACACACACTATTCTGAAGCCGATGATTTATCAAAATTATTCATCCAAGAAGCGTAGAGATTGAAGTCTTAGTACACAGTTGGGGGATGGGGAGAGAGAGAGACAGAGAGACACAGAGAGAGAGAGAGAGAGAGACTGACAGAGAGATATCAAATCGTAAACTGAATCATGGTTCTTTTAAATTAATATTTGTTTGTCTTTAATAGGAACGTATTTTGTGTTTGGGTAAGTCTTTGACCGCAATTTAGTTATATTAAATGTGCCTTAATTTCATGTTTATTTTGGAGTGAGATACAGTGACATTAACGCTGCGATCTCCATGCTGATGTCAGCTAAGGCATGGTGGGATTTTTCTTCAGTGATTGCTAACAGTTGTCATGCTAAAAGGAGACTCGATCAGAAACGGGAAAAGCCAGCACGTAACTTTATTCCGACCTGAGAAATGTTTCGTGGTTACTTGAAAATAGAGTCATTTTGAGTCAAAACAATGTCTTCCGTGCTTTGAAATCTGTATTATTTTATCTGCAACTGTCTTATTTAGAATAACATGATCCTGTGATTATGTGTAAGAGGGAACATGATTGAGAGAGCGAGGCGTGGTGTCTGTGGAGGCTGTTATTGTTCAGTGTCTTCCCATAATATCGTTTTCCTCTGTTATTTGATCAGGGAAAGATTTAGATGACCCAGCTTCTCGTGATGTCTCCTGTAGAATGGTAATTTTACTTCTCACATCCCAAGAGCAATGCCTCTAAAATTGCCCACATCCCTCCTTTCTTTGGACCAGAATTTCCCCATCAATTGAATGAAGGACAGGGTTGAGCCCAACGAGCTTTAAGTTATCAAAATCAGTTATTCTGAAAAATACTCCTCCTTTCTTTTGAGCTCATATTCGACCTTAAAAATAGCCACCTACATCTTTGGGGAGAAATGGTAAATTATGTTGTCTGCCATTAGATTCCTTTCCCTTGCTGTTTGTGATAGAGGGTTCACATTTGTTCTTCCGGACGTGCAGATCTGGTGTGTGACTGATGGGAAAGATTTGGGCAAAACCCCTAATTTTATTAACACTGCGATAGAGACCAAACAACCAGCCCCAAGCCCAGGGCTGAGGTTTGTGCTGGGGTCACAGCCAGGGCCTCTCCGGAGCGTCAGGGAGAGCAACTCAGAAGGGAAACCGGTGGTGGGTGTTCAGCCTTGTGCCTGGGGAGGGGAGGTGTGGGGATCCTTTGTCCGACTCCCCATGGAGGACAAATGCCCCAAGTTTTGTTGTTCGTGCTGTTTCCCTATTGCTGCACAGATGAAACACCACACTGGCCTTTCTGTTCAGTTCTCTCTGAGTATGTCCCTCTTCTTAGAGATTCAAGAGATTTTTGCCTGCTCCAGAGACAAGTGAGGGCTCCTTGAGGAACAGCTTGTAAAATAAACAAACTCCCTGAAAGAAAACACAGGCCAATAGTTTCTAGTCTCTGCCTCTGCGGCCGTGGTGGATTTCTGTGTGTGTTCGACCTTGATTTAACATTCTGGAAGTCAGAATGCAAGCAGACATCATGTTCTTTCAATCACGAGATCTAGAAATGAACATTGAGCTTCTATTTCCTCTCATTAATCTCAGCTCTTTAAGTAGATTTGTTTGCAGGGAGTGTAGTGGGATCAGAAGTCAAAAGCCATTTGCCTTGTTTGACTTTCTGGCCCTGTGGGCGCGAAAGTGCCTGCTACCTAGTCGTCTGCTTCCATAACTCAGACTTTTAACTCGGGAAGAGTAACAGGGAAAGCTAGCCTGCAGGGTTGGGAAGACCTGTACTTACTGGGTCACTTCCGGAAGGCTGTGTACATTGAGAATCCCATTCCTAATGAGATTGCCTTGATCAATACACAGGTGCTTACCATTTCTTTGGGAAATGCCTAAAATTACTGCAAATTGGAGAGGAAAGGAGGGGGGAAAGGGCTTTATTTTCTTTCTCGAGTTGAGAGCATCGCCCCGTCTCTATTCATATAACATCGTCACTGAAGATTAATTTTCCTGAGTTTAAATCATCCCAAATTGCCTACTACGTATACATCGGGTTGTAACTAACGAAAGTCTTCAGAATACACATGGGCACCTTGTTGTCCTTTTTCATGATATCTGTATGCGTCGGCAGGAACCTAAGAAAGAAGATTTGATCCTTCGTGCATTTTTTCTGTCTGGTGAGCCTTTCTTCCTCAGCTGCTTCCCCGCCCGGACCCTACAACCCCGCATCCTCTCTGACGCTTATCCTTTAGCAGAGATCTAGCATGATTAATAACTGAAGTCCACGAAAGCTTTCATATCGTAGTAAGTGATAAAGGATGAACAAAAAGCCCGTCCTCAGGCCGCGACAGCAGCACAAACAGGCGTGGGGAATAAACACCCCGTCTCAGGTTCCCTGAGTAGAGCAGGCCTGGGTGTTCTGGAAATTCAGTGCAGTTCAGTAATAGATGTGCAGCCAGACCCCCCCGCCCCCCGAACTGTGCGCTGGGTGACGCCCTCTCCTTAGCTGGCGATCGTGACTCTTCTCTAAGAAAACTGTTCCACTGATACTAGAACAAAAGTGCCCCTAATGGATATCTGTACCCTAGAAAGCCTGGTGTGTCCTGTTCTGTTGATTTTTCTTGTGCAAAATGACCTGCTTCAACCACCTAGAACTGCGTGAAACCATGTGGTGACTCCACCGGCGGGCGCTTCCGGGCTGATCGTTCACGGTGTCCGTGGTGGGGCTGCACGGGATCTCCACGCACACCCCTCTTGTGGAAAGAGTCCACGCAGTCAAGTATTTTAAGGGCAGAATTAACTCAAGGCTATTTTGCCGGATGTTAAATTATTGCCGCTTCCGGAACTCTCTTTTAGACGATTTTTTGAGGATAGAGATTTTCTTTTAATTAAACAATAAGCAAAAAGCGTGGACTGTGATATATTTATCTGCTCGTTTCAAAGATCACTATTATGCGACATCCACTTTTGTTTTATTACATTTCAAAAATGAACGATTTCACATAATTTCACTGTTGAGTAAATTTAATCTTCTTACGTGTCTCCAGCGATTCTGGAAACGTGAATCGATCATTTATGATTTATATATGACAAAGGTAACTTTTTCAGGAATGGCAAAGTAAAAGAGAAAGTGAAGATCTGAACGGGAAAAGTGATGTGTGGAGAATTTCACACGGAATAGGGCGATCGAGGGGATCGGGGCCCCTGAATAAGGAAACGGAAGGATCAGGTGTGTGTGCGGGCGCGGACCTCCCTCTGCTGGTCCCTGGAGACCCATCGCGTCTCCCCAGGGATCCCTGAGAAACCTAGAAGACAGTGGTTTATCAGAACAAACACCCTCCCGGCCTTCCCAGCAAAGGGACACTTTGTAAAATCCAGTAGGGCTGCCTCAACGCTGCTGTGATGATGCCCCAGGCGGGAGGCCACGGGGCCGCATGACCTAACAAGGACCTGCAGAGCCTTCACCTGCCACCTGCCCCGGGGCATCAGCGTCACCCCGAGAGGGCCATCCCAGACGTCCCAGAGGTGACACCCGACTTGCAGGACCCTGCCAGAGGCAGCGGGTGCCCCAGGTACCAGAGAAAGCAGAGGTCCCTGAGAGCTCGGTGGCTGAGGCGAGCACCCTGCATAGGCGAGGGGAGCCCAGGAGGCGGGTGCTCAGCTGGGCCGGACCGGCCTCGGCGCTGCTGCTGATCTGCCCTCAGGTCACGCGGACGAACGGCTGAGCGTCAGCCAGCGTGGCTCAGCCTTTGCCAGGGTTAACGAGAAGACGTGGGAACTCAGCGCTGGTTTCCTCCTCCTGTAGATAACCCCACTGTCAAATTTCACTTTGAAGCTTTCGCTCGTCCAAAGACAGCAGACTTCCAGGAGATGACACCCGCCCACCACTGAGGTTCACAGGGGAAACAGAACGCGCCTGGCTTTGCTGAGAGAAGCCAACTCACCATGCTGGCCATCTTGTGAAGCATCCTTCTGCTGGAGCCGCTGAGTTCTCTGAATGGTAATAAAGCGTTATTTGCACGGATGACAGAGTTCATCCTCCTGGCTCGTTCCTCAGAAGCGTGTCAATGTGTGGATTTTATGAAGCAAGCTCTTGGACAGTCAGCTTGTGTTGTGTATTTTTTGAAAGTTACAGCGAGTATCATTCAATGTTAATTATATAATTTCACTTTTGCTGACCAGAAAGAGGCCAAGGGGAAGTGAGGACACAAAGAGCAAAGCTGGTGTGTTTCTGGCTCCTGGCACCCACCGCGCTCTCTCCTGCGTGACTCTTCACAATGTGAATTCTGGAGGTTTTAAATGTTCACGACTACATGTGGTCAACGAGCCTCTCCCCAATGGATTTTGCTCTTCAGTGAAATCACCGTTTCCAGAGCAAATCATATGCAATTCTTTCCCTTAGTGAATTTCTCTGACATGGTATTTTTCTACTGGGGGAAATTTTAATTAGACAGAAAGCAAAGGCAGTTGCTCTTGTAGGGGGCGGGCTAGGTCCCCAAGTGAATCTGTTGGGAAAAACCCATTGTCTTGGGTCCAGGGGATTGAGAATCCAAACAGGACTTCTCCTGAATTTGAACATGCAGTGGACCTCAATTTCCTGCTCTCAGCCCTGCATTTTTGGGCTGAGGTGTGTCATAGCTTCGCTGGGACTCAGTTTTCCTGCCTTGCAAAATGATGGGGTAAGTTTCTCACAGTCCTGCGGTTATCAAAATTCCAAGAGCCAGTAGGACCCAGCCATTCCCTCCTGGGTATGTACACACCAAAGAATTAAAAGCAGGTGTTCATACAGAAGGGCACACTCATGTTCATAGCAGTGCTGTGTACAACAGCCAAAGGTGAAAACAATACAGGTGTCCGTCAGCTGAGGAAGGGGTCAGTGCAGTGCGGTCTCTCCATACAGTGGAGAACTACTCAGCCAGAGGGCGTGATGTCCTGGCTCATGCTACAGCGTGGGTGAATCTTGAAAACATTACGCTGAGTTAAAGAAGTCAGACACAAAACACCAAATAGCGTCGATTCCATTGACATGAAATATCCGGAACAGGCGAAAGTAGATTCGTGGTTGCCAGGGACTGGCGGGGAGGGAGAACGGGACAGAATTGCTTAATGGGTGTGGGATTTCTGTGTGGGGTGATGAAAAAGGTCTGGAACTAGATAGCGATGATGTTTGCACAACAGTGTAAAATTCTCCTGAATTGTATACTTTAAAATGGTTAAAATGATGAATTGTGTATTTTACCAGCAAAAAAAAAAAAATTATTTTACCAAAAAAAAAAAAAAAAAAAAAAAAAGAAAAAAAGTCCTGAGTCAGACTGTGGCCCTCTCTGGTGACTTGATGGGACTTGGGGGTGGAGGTGTGCTAGACCTTTACCTTTTCTCCACTTTCCAGAGACGTAATCCAGCTTATCCACTTGATTCAGCGCTTATCAGATGCTTCTCATCTAGTCAAGTTGTGTTGCCTAAAAGCATTTTCCTTTTGAAATCTCTTTCCTAATGTGTTCATAAAAAAAGTCCCTCAGACAATTCTGATAACACACTTAGCGGCCTGTTGATTGTGTCTCTGGAAGCCTCTCCACGGTGGACTGGGGTTACAGGGGGGAGGGGCGCAGGGGCGGGAGTGGCCCCAAGGTTCTGCACTGCCAGCCATCGACCCAACAGACAAGAACGGGGAGCATCTTCACACCTGCTGCAGGGGTGGCCCAGGAGCATTTGGACCCATCGCGTCCAGCAATGGGCTCCCTAAAGCCCAGGGCCTGCCCACGAGTGAGCCGATCTCAGTCTGGTTCGCAGGCTCAGAGACCCTCAAAGGGGATGCTGTGGCCACCCCGAGCTGGTGATTCCTGAGAACGGGGTCCTCTGGCCCTGCGCTGCTCTTTTGGGTAAATCCCTCTCTTTCTCCAGTGCCACCTTCTAAGGGCTGGGACCCTAGCCCAGTGCAGAGTGGACATGTGACCAGCATGGTGGGGCCTGCCCCCAGAGAGAGGGACATGGGGAAAGGGGTGGCACGCCATCATTCGGGGCCAGTTGCTGGTTTTTCTCCTTTGATCTTTTTTCTCTCCTTCCCCCACTAACTCCTCACCTGCTTCCTGAGCCACTGTGCCCCAGAGACCCACCAAGGGAGACGGGTGGGAGAGTGCTCCCTCCGCCGTGATTCAGTTCCGCTTCTAAAAACACCATCACCTTCATGGTGTCATGCAGTCAGCACTTTGAGACACTTGCAGAAACCCCAGAGATAGTGTTGGGCTCATGGACTCTGCTTTGAGAATCAGACTGGAGGGCTCAGGAGAACACGAAGCAGGTCCGAAAGAATCTCACCAGGAGGGGTGAGTGGCTGAAAGCAAATTTGCTGCTGCAGTTCCCGCCTTCCTGGTCCTCTGTGCACCCCTCCCCCCAAAAGAAAACCACCAGGGAGGGAAGAAGAGAGGCAGACAGTTTCCCTCAAGCTGCTGAGAGAGAGAACTCAGATTGAGGCAGGAGGACAGGACTCAGGTTGCCTGCCGGCCCCCTAGTTAAGTTGTGTCACCGCCTGACAAGAACCCGGGTCACCCCCGCAAGCCAAACGCATCTTGTCCTGGGGCCCCGATGCATCAACGCTACGTGCTTCCTCCTGCAGCTGTGAGGACGGAGCCCAGGTGCAGAGGGGATGCTCCTTGATTCACGAGTGCAGCCCAGCGCTACTGTACCTGGGGACGCTGCTCCACTCTCCGGCCACCTCTGCTCTGAGTAACTGAACCGGGGGCTCACCATATCCCCCTGGGTGCCACACACAGTGGACACTGGGCCAGCACCTGGGGTAGGGCAGTGTCATGTTGGGCGGGTGGGCTCCATCCTTCCTGCAGCTGGTTTTCATATAACCGTCCGGGTGACGGGAACTAAGTCGGCACCCTTGGGTGCACACACACAGGGTGCCCCCTCCCACCTACCCCGTCCTTCTCACTGTCCCTGCAGCCAGTCGGGTGTCACAACGTCCACCCACCCAACCTCTCCATGAAAACATCGGCCGTCAAAGCTAATAGAAAATCAGGCCTCCTGGTGAATCCTGGCAGACAAAATGAATGTCGTTTTGTCCTGTCAAGGTCCGTGGCTCTGTCCGGCGGGGATCACTGACACGTGTGTCCACCCCCAGCCCACCGGCTGCGGCGCAGCAGGGGCGCTGCAGAGCCTGACAGTGGACACGGAGGGGACGGAAATGACGGTGCTGCTGTGGGGCCTTCACTGCCCTGGCCCCTGCGGCCGGTCACCTGAGGAACAGCAGACACAAGTCACGAACAAAAGGGATAACTGCAACTCAGTTAAAAAATGAAACTTCCAAATACCAAAAAACTAGGATATCCAGAATTTTCACATGAACTGGGAAGGACATGTTTACACTGTGTTTTATAATGGATCAATATTCTTATGAGACAAAGAGCCCTTAAAAATCCATAAGAGAAAAGACGATCACCCAGTAGAAAGGGCAAAATATATGAACTTACAAAAGAAGAAATTCAGTTGGTCATACACATATAAAAGTGCTGAACTTCAACAGTAGCCAAGAAATTCAAAATAAAACAGGAGGATACTATTTTTTTTCTAAAGTGGAAAATACATAGAGATAATGATAATTCCCATTATTGAGGAAACGGTGAGGAACCAGGTCCTCTTGTCCCAGCCAGGGAGAAGATACATTGTAAAATCTTTCTAAAGAGGTTTTGACAGTAGGTAAAAAAAAGATTGAAAGAAAAAAATTGGAAATAAGCTTGGATGGAGCAAATGCACTTCTAGGAGTTATCTTTGAGTGAATCACGGTGGCTCTGCCTAGCAGCAGACACATTCATATCAGCTTTGTTAATACGAGGGAAATGTTTAAAATGTCCTGAATGAATTGCTTGAATAAGCTGTACGGTTTAGCCATATTCTGGAACACTGTACCGTCAGCAGATTTGGTATCGTAAGCAAATATTTAATAACGTGAGGGAAACGGTTATACAATGGAACAGAACAGAACATATGATCCCAGGTTGAAAATTCACAGTGTGCTTGCGTGGGTATGTTCGTCCAGAGAGAGAGAAAGGTAAGGACACGTGTCTCTAGACCAGAATGTTAGTGGAAAATCTTCCTTTCCTTCTTATTTTTATTGCTTTTCTTTATTTTCCAAATTTTCCGCAAATGCCATGTATCACTTATGCAATTTGAGAAAACCAACCAGGACGTTTGAGAGGGAGGGTGGAAGGCTCTTACCACGCATCCCTTCCTCTGGACTCTGGTTAACCCTCCTACCCGCAGGCCCACGCTAGTAAAGCAGGGCTCCTGCAAGACAGCCTTCTGCCCTCCTGCAGATCCACCCTCGCTGGAACTTTCACTCCATGTCACAACTTTGGTTCCTACTGAAGTAACATGTGAAATATATATTTTTCGTTATCTTCTGTAATCCACCGTCACTACCCTGTCCCCTGTCCACCGTTTTCTCAGAGGGCCTTTAATGCTGGGATCATTTGATGTCTTCTTCCAGAACCCATCAACTTGGCCCAGCTGGGCTCCCTACCGGGACCCCAGGCCGGCTTCTTCTGGTGGGGGCGGGGCGGGGGGGGACCATGTACCTTTCTGCTTTCTGCTCTTATCTCCCGGGCAGATCGGCATAAGCGCTTAATTACAGAAATTAGCTCATCCTCTTCCCCTGTGGCCACCCCGCCCTCGGTTTGGTTTCAGCATCCTCATTTGTCTTTCTTTTCTTCTCTGTATTTGGGGATATATGCTCTTAATCGTAAACCACTTCAGATTTGTGGAAGCAAGTGGAGAAAATACAGTGAACTGACTGTCCCCGAATCCAGTCTGAGAGGAACCCCAAGGGAGAAGCCTCCTTACCTTCTGGAGGCGCTTGTGCTCACCAGTCACTGGAATCCAAGGTTCAAATCAGTCACCCCCTGCTCCTGGCCTTCGGGGATGAACGGCACACGTTCAGGACTGAAGCAGAAGCTGGCGGTGCCAGTGGGTTTACGCCCCCTCCCATCCTGACAAGTCAGGTTCTCTAGGAGCCTGGACCCCGGTGGTTTGCAGCCTCACCTACTATCTGAATCACATCTGCACCTCCCAACCTAGTGTCCCTGGGCTGAGCCCCCAGCTCTGAGTCTCACGCTTCCTTTCCAGTTCTGAACCATAATCTAATTTGCTCTGAGGCTGTCTTCTTTCACACCCTGGGCTGCGTCGGATGCAGGCTTCTGGCACATTCTGGGACCACCCTTGCCAGATGGCCAAATCCTTTTCAGAAAGATGACTGAAATGTTTGTAAGTTTCCATCACCGCCGGGTGAAGTGGCCCTGAGGTCTCCAGGAGGGAAAGCCCTGGGTAGGCACTTTCCTCCAGGCTGTCTGTCCTCTGCAGTGCACCCATGAGCACACGGATGCAGTGAGCTGTGCTTGAATTCTCAATCCGAAACCACAGTTGCCTTTGCTGTAGAGACATAAAGAAACCAGGAGGTTAACGGCCGGGTTAGTCCCCGCCGTGGGCCTCCTGCATGAATCAGAGCCGACGGGGGAGCATGAGTGAGTCAGAGCGATGGCTTTTTGTCTTCTAGCTGCGCAAATAAACAGAGCAGGAAGGCCGAGTGGGGCGCCAGGAGCACAGGGCAGGAGGCGGCGCCCTGCCCCCGACGGTCAGCCTGGGCCAGGGGAACTGGGGTGCAGGAGGTCGGAACCCGGGCTGGGGCCTAGACCAGGTGGGACCGGGACAGGGAAGCTGGTGCCGTGGGGCACAGCCGGGCCGAGACGGGTCTGGGGGAGGCGGGTGCAGGCCTTGGCTGCTTTGCAGAGACACGGAGCCAGGGTCCCCCCTGCCTGGGGTCCACCCGCCCCTTGGTGCACCCTGCCCAGCCTGCACCGGCATAGGAGGGACCCTGTTCCACGCCCTGCGCTCGGCTCCTTCTGAAGTGCCCGTTGGGCACCTCCCCTCAAGCAGCCCCCTTCTCTGAGCTCCTGTGTGCCAAGGAAGGGGGTTTGTGAAGCCCGCCAGGTGCAGCTGGGTGGCACCAAGGTTTGGGGGTGGCTCGGAGGGGTGCCTCCCACCGCAGGCCTGGCCACGTGGTGATGTGAGGGGCCTCCTCTCTCCCCGCAGACTGGTACAAAGGGAGGAGCCACGCTGCCCCAGAGAAGCTCAGGGACCAAAGGAAGACCAGTGAGGGTGCTCGCTGAGGCTGTGATGTGGAGCATTTAGGGGTCCCAGCACTTGGCACGTAGAGTTACTTTAATCCTGAAAATGGCCCATGTGCCCTTACTCCCAATGCCCAGATGGGGAAACTGAGGGGCCTTAGCTGAGACCATCTAGCTGCAGTGGGCGGAGCCAGGAAGTGCACGCAGGTGGTCTGTGCCTTCAGCAGCTGGTCTGAAACGTGAGACGCCCCCTCCTGTTCCTGGGATGGGTGGTCACACTGGGGATCTCTGTTTCAGACAAGATGGGGACCCCCACGTGCCGTTCCCTGGGGAGAGGGCAAGGGTTGGGCCTGGATGCTGGCTGCACACCGGTGGCATTTCCTGCGCCCCTGCCCACTGCCTGCGGGAGCCCATGCCGCTCTCTGCCAGGAGGGTGGGGATGGGGGTGGGGGGAGGCTGATTCTGCTTCCGGCCACCCCCCACAGGTCGCCACACCTGTGCGTTTCTGTTTCCGTGCTGTCAGGATTCAGCAAGGCAGGCTGGTCATGATTCAGCCTGAACACAGGAGCCCCAGGTCCAGAAATGGATTAAACCCTCCCCAACCCAGGTTACCCTCCTGGGCATCAACCCACTAGGCAGGGGTGAAGCCTCTGAACTTACAGAGCCCGGGGACGAGGTGAACCTATAGACTTGTCACCGGAGCTTGTTTTGTTTGCTGTGGTGTTAGAACCATGTTCCTTCTAACCCAGAGAATCCCTGCTACCTGTTTAAATGTGTGGTGTAAATAAACAAGCAGATGTAATGCTCTCTGTCAGTAGGGAAGACTCCCCACTGTCTACACAATGCCAGCATGGATCAGATGTGCTTCCCAATAAGGGAACATTTCCTGTCACTCAGTGCCCTGCCCGGCAGGGGACGGTTGGGGCCCTTCTTCTGGGCCCATCTTAGGACAATAAACAATAAACAACAAAAAAAATTTGTTTATTTAATTTATCCTTTTTATTCAACTACTTTTTAAGAGCAGTTTAATTTTCGCAGCAAAACTGAGGGGGAAGTACAGAGATTTCCCATATACCGTCCGCCACCCCCACACGCAGCCTCTCCCACCAGAGTGGAGCATTTGTCATAATTGATGAAACTGCATGGACACGTCATCATCCCCCAGAGTCTGTATCAGCGTTCACTCTTGGTGTGGTACATCCTGTGGGTTTGGACAAATGTATAATGATGTGTATCCACCATTTGTAGGGTCATACAGAATAATTTCACTGCCCTAAAAATCCTCTGTGCTCTGCCTTTTCATCCCTCCATCCCCCCAACCCCTGGCAGCCCCTGATCTTTTTACCGTCTCCATAGCTTTATCTCTTCCAGAATGTCATACAGTTGGAATCATACAGTGTGGAGCTTTTTCAGATGGGCTTCTTTGTCTTGCTGACGTGTATTTAAGGTTCCCCCATGTCTTTTCAGGGCTTGATAGCTCATTTCTTTCTAGTGTTGAATAACGTTCCATTGTCTGATGTGCCACGGTTTACTTATCCATTCACCTCCTGAAGGACATCTTGGTTGCTTCCAAGTTTTTGGCAATTGAGAATAAAACTTGTAAAAACCTCCACGTGTGGGTTTTTGTGTGGACGTAAGTTTTCAGCTCCTTTGGGTAAATACCAAGGAGTGCGTTTGCCGGATCACAGGGTGACAGAATAGGTTTAGTTTTGTAAGAAAGCGTAAAACTCTCTTCCCAAGTGGCTGCACCGTCCTGCAGCCCCCACCCCCACCCCCGCGCTGACCAGGAGTTCCTGTTGCTCCACAACCTCACCAGCCTTTGGTGATGTCAGCATGCTGGGGTGTGGCCCCCCTGGTAGGTGTGTAGTGTTATCCTGTCGTTCAGGACATCCGTCACCTAGTCAGCCAGGGCATGTCTGCAAGTCACTGATCTCATCTAATCACCTCCATGGTTGATGGAGAAATATCCGTAACATGGCGTACGAAGTGCCGCCTCCCCTGGGCCCCGTCGAATGTCGATTCTTTGGCCATCCCGCTACCCCACCCCCTGCCCTCAGCACTGCTCCAGGTTCCCTCGTGGCTGCGGCTTCTACGCACTTTTAACCCCGGGGCCTCCTCCCCGATCAGCTCCACCAGGGGGGCAGGTCTGTCCCTTTCACACGGTGCTCTGCACCTGCAGGGGAGCTACCTGGAACAGGTGTTCCATGGGAACAGGTGGAGTGAATGAGCAAATCCTAGTGTTGTGTCCTGAAAACACCCATCTCCTCATGCTCTGTGCTAGCGTGCCCCTGCCTCCGCCCCTCTGGTACCCCCGTCCCATGTCCCCTTCTCTGGGGGGACTGTGGCATTTGTTGTGACCCCCAGCATGCTCCCCTCACAGTGGCCCTGTTGCTGTAACTCTCTCCAGGGCACGTCTGACTGCCCAGTATCTCTCGAGTGCCTCCAAGACCACGTCTTGCTTATACTTCCACCAGCCTGGCCCAGCCCGAGGCCGGGCATGTGGTTTGTACACAGCGTGTGTTTGCATGATGCAAAAATGCAGGGGAGGGGATTGCAGGAGGACCCTCTGTTTCCCCACCAAGTACACAAAGGAATTATGCTGTGTCTGTGATACAAAAGCACATTTTGTCTTGTGACAGGAAAAAGTATTTGTGATTTACAGTTCCCTCGCTGCCTTCTGAGGGAAACGCTCCTGGAAGCTGGGGGGCCTTGAGGTTGCTGAGAACAGAGAGTCGGCCTCTCCCTGTAAGCGTTCTCCATCCTAGAAGCCTGTGGCAGTTTGCCGGAAGGGGGGGCTGTGACATTGGAAGGAACACAGCTCCTGAACTTCTGTCTGCAAAAGGAGGGGGTGAAGAGGGAAGTTGGGGGAGAGAGAGAGAGAGGGAGAGAAACTTCTTCAGTGCATCCTAGCAGAGGGGAGAATAGCGGGAAGAGATACATCTGGATCTGGGGGGGGCGGGATTGTGATTTGTGATTCGAGGATTGAAGTGCTGTACACTAAGTGCTATCTCCTTTGCCCTCAGCACACACAAACACACACACACTCAGTAAAATACTCATTTCTCACCAGGCTTTATGCAGTGGCTTTGAGGGTAGGGGTGCAATAAGGAGAATCCCAGCCAGGGTCCTGGCGTGGGGTGGGCTGTGATGGGAGAGAGTCGAGGCTGAGTACCCTTCGAGAAAACAGAAGAAAGCATCTACTGCAGGGCTGCGGAATGCCCGGCCTGCCTGCTCTGGGCTAGTTGCCAGCAGACGGCATCCAGAGACTGAGGGCTGGGTGGACAGGCTGGCCGCCAGCTGTGGGCTTTACATCATCCCTGGGAAATGCCTCGAACCCAGGACAGAAATGCAATAGCGTCCTCACCAGAAAGAAGCTGATGAGCGGGCTGGGAGGCCGGGGGCAGAGCATCCCTCCCAGAGGTCTCTGGGTGCATCCCCAAAGGCCTGGATGATGCGGGCAGGAGGACACCTGGAACCAAAGGGTAGGGATGTGTCAGGTGGAGGCCGGAGAGAGGAAGAGCCAGACATGGCGCCCAGCAGGACCGAGGCACCAGGCAGGCTCCCCCGCAGCCAAGTGAGGCTCTTCACAGGGAGTGAAAGGATGGTTGAAAGAAGGAACGGAGTTAACGGAAGCCCAGGGAGGCGGCTGGCACTCCTGGGCCACCTCTCCTGACGAACACAGACCAACATAGACCAGACATGAGTCCCTCAGATGTAAGCCCGAGTCACTGGGACTCCTCTGGCTGCACCAGCCCGAGGCTCCCGGAGGCCTCCAGGGCCCTTGGGCGTCATCTGCCGAGGCCCCAGGGGCCTTCTCTGGGGTGGGGTCTAGAGCAGGTGGGCTCCAAGCCCCCAAACTGCCATCTGCCCGGAGCTGGTACACGCTGGGCAAAACCTGAGCCCGGTGGTGTTGGTTCAGAGGTGAGGCAGTGTGTCTCAGCAAGGGGATGTCACGCAGAACTTGTGTGCAGGATCAGCCCGGGCTGGGGTCTCCTCTCCTCAGCGTCACTCCATCACGCCATCAGTGGCTGGACCACAGCTGCTGGTCCTCACAAGACAGAAGATGCTGGGGGGTGGGGTGGGCAGCAAAGCAGCTCTGGCCGTGGCTCTGTCTGTGAGATACGCTGTGTTCTGAGCTGGGTGGTTCTCCGGGACCAGGACCCCCATGCTCTCCTCTGTCCCCGCCCCACGCCCCACCCCCCCCGCAGACGTGGCTAGCTGGGCTCAGCATGGACAGGATGTAGTCTGATGGCTTGTAGAGTACTGGGGGAGCCCTGAGTGCCGGGGCTTGTACCCACCAAGTCCCTAAGACAGTCCGGCGAGGGGTTGGGGGTGTGGAGAGGCAGGGGATGAAGAAGGAGCAAATGCAACGGCTCAGCACGGCTGCAGCCATACGCCCTGCACTGTGGGTCCTGCCCGCGCTGACACCGGTGACGGGGGGACACTGTGGTCGGCACGGGTGGACCGTGGTGTCCGTGGGCAATCAGATCATGTCGAGTGGGCATGGGGGATGCAGGTGCCTGAAAGTGAAGGTGTTTTGTGCAGAGGCAGAGCCCAGGGAGGACTCCACGGAGAGGAGGCACCGCGTGTGTGGCTCACTTGAGGAGGGAGCACCGTGGACGCGAGGGCACAGGAGAGAAATCAGTCAAGGGCGCGAGGGACTTCACAAGAAGTGCTGGCACTGGCTGCCACTGCTGCAGCTTGTTTACCCCATGGAGATGGAATTTTATCCGTCCAAAAAGAACAGTCTGGGCTCTCTCAGTAAAACTTTCAGGAGACAGGCAAATGCAAGCAAAAATAGACAAACGGGACTCCGTCCGCTTAAAACTCTTCTGTGCGTGAAAGGACACAATGAACAGAGTGAAAAGGCAGCTACGGATGGGAGAAAATATGTGCAAACTGTGTATCTGAGAGGGTTAACGTCCAGAGTATATGAAGCACTACTGAACTTGACAACGATGACGATAAAGATCGATTTAAAAACGGGCAAAATACCTGAGTAGACGTTTCTCCAAAGATGATACACAAATGGCCAACAAGTACAGGAGAAGATGCTCAACATCACTCATCATGAGATAAATGCAAGTCAAATCCGCAGCAAGATACCACCTCACACCCACTAGGACGGCAGCGAGTGTCGGCAAGGAGGGAGAGAAACTGGAGCCCTTGTGCACCATTGGTGGGAACGTAAAAGGGTGCCGCTGCCGTGGAAAACAGTACGGAGGTTCTTCAACGACTTAGAGATAGGATTATTACCAGGTGATCTAGCAACTCCTCTTCTGGGTAAACACCCAAAAGAGTTGAAAGGGGGGTCTTTCAAGAGATATTTGGACCCCACGTTCATAGCAGCATCATTTACAATTTGGCAGCAACCTAAACATTCACTGAGGGTTGAACGGACCAACAAAATGTAGTTTATCCATATGGTGGAATATTATTCAGCCTTAAAAAGGAAGGAAATTCTGATGCAGGTTCCAACATGGATGAACCTGGAGGACATTAGGCTGAGTGAAATATGCCAGGTGCAGAAAGACAAATACTGTCTGATTCCACTTACATGAAGTCCCTAGAGTGTCAGACTCCTAAGACAGAGGCTGGGCAGAGAGGAAAACGGGAGATGTTGTTTGATGGGTATAGAGTTTCAGTTTTTCAAGATGAAAACGTTCTAGAGGTTGGTTTCACAGCTGTGTAGATATTCTAAACCCTACTGAACTATACACTTAAAATGGTAAAGATGGCACATTTTATGCCATGTATTTTTTTCACATTTAAAAATAATTGAAATATAGTTGATTTACAGTATCTTGTTAGTTTCAGGTGTACGGCACAGTGATTCACTGATTCTATACATATGTAGAATATATTCCATATTCGTATGTATAACTGAATCACTCTGCCGTACACCTGAACTAACAAGATACTGCAAATATATATATATATATTCTTTAGATTCTCTTCCCTTGTAGGTTATTACAAAATATTGAGTATAATTCCCTGTGCTGTACAGTAGGCCCTTTTAGTTATCTATAGTAGTGTGTTTTGCTATGTGTTTTTTACTACAATTATTAAAAAAAAAAAACTTTCAGGAGGTGTTCCTGTCATATTGATGCAAAGAGGAACAGGTGTTGGGCAGTGGGTCCCCACCAAGGGTCCTGCCTTCCCCGCTCCCTCCACGATCTGCTGGTGTCAAATCCCCCTGAGGGCCCCTAGCTGGGAGTCTTGGGTTAGTTCTGTTTGGGGCCAACTTTTGGGCCCTTTGACTTGGAGGCTGGCCCAGGCAAAAGCCATTTGGTTTGCTCATTTTACCTTCCTTCCAGGGGCAGGAATTCTGGGCTGACAGTGTCCTGAGCTGTAAGGCCAGGACTCAGGCATCTTTTTTATTCATCTGCATTTAGATCTGGTAACTTTTTGGCCAACCCCATGGAGGGAAGTGGGATCCTGTTTCTTTTGGTGCGTTCAATGTCTATTACTTTGATACAGATATGTATCTTTAAGGTCATTCAAACAGCAGGCCTTGGATGTTCTTGGAACGGAGAATTATGAAATAGGACATGCCTTGGGGGTGGGGGAGGTGGGCACGTCGGGCCCGGCAGACGCCAGTTCACCTTCTGGACCGTGTCTCCCCTCCTGCAGGTGGCAAATCTGAGGTCGCAGACATACGGCCCAGAGCACACACTGCGTGGGGTAGTTCAGAATAGCTGGTATTATGCGATGGAGTTATTTCTTCAGAGCCCTGTCTTCACATTGCACACGCATTTGTTGGGCGCTGACTGTTTGCAGCCCTTATATTTGGGTCTGGAGACTAAAGGTGATCATGACTTGGTCTCTCCCGTGGAGGAGTTGCCCCCCGCCGCCCCCCACCCCGCAGTCAGGGAGACAGATACATGAGCCAGCAGTTATGATGCCGGACGTCACTGTGCTGTGACAGTGGTTTGCAAACAAAGAAGCGGTGGATTTGTCTCCTGGACGCCATGGGAAGGCCAGACAAAGGTGCGGCACTTTGGTGGACTCGGTCCTTCGTTTGGCAGAAATTTATGGAGCTCTGTCTGTGTGCTGGCCTCCCAGTTAGAGGCTGGGATTCCGGGAAGAGAAAGATGGTCCTCGCCACCACGGGGCTTGGCCTGGGACAGCAGGCAGGAGCACACACTAAGAAGCAGATGTCAGGTCAGTAGTCACAGGTGCTGTCCAGGAAAATAAAGCCGGAGACAGGGAGGGGGGTGGCAGGAGGCTGGTGTCACGGCGGTCACTTAAAGCTTCTCTGAAGAGGCGACTCGGGCAGATGACTGAATGGAGTGAGGGATCCCGCCAGGATCAAGGGTTAGCAGGCCTGGGCAGGGAGTGGCCAGAGGAGCCGCACGTGGAGGGAACGGAGCTTGAGAGCACCCAGAGGGTGGGGTGTGCGTGGGGGCCGGGTGGGGCTGGCTGTAGGCGGCAGGCTGGGAAGACAGCAGAAATCCACACCTGCATGTCCCCCTACACAACTATGTGTTACCAAGTCACCCCGCCAGGGAGACAGAAGCCAAACCCGACTAAAAGTCACATTTATCTTTGAAAGATTTGATAAGTGAGCCTGTAAGGAATGTTCTGGAACATGTCAACGCCAGAAACAAAATAACGAAGTGTGTTTTGTCAGATCTCACTTGGGAGAGGCTGGAAGCCTGGGCTTCTCTGGTCTACTGTCCCCGTCCCCAAACCCGGGGATTCTGTGTCGTCTCAGAGCTGTTTTGTAACTTGCTCTAACCTTGCTGATCATATTTCTTCAGGGAAAAAAATCATAATTCACTTGCAGTTCTACACGAGGCTGGGACTCGGTCTGTGTCTTGGAGAAGTTAGGAGCCCTTCTGGAAGACGCGGGGCCCCTGGCAAGATGATGATGGGTGGGGACATCTTCCCGAATGACGGGTTTCTTGAGGAGTGGCGGACCAAGGCTGGCAACTCCGTGTGGATGGGGGGTGGTTAGCCGCCACCACTGTTCAAGGGAAGCCACAGTGCGAGGACACGGCTGTGTCTCTAGGCGCCTTCGTTAACGCCTCCTGCGTTGCCGAGTCCGGTACAATGGAACCTCATTTGCTTAAAGCCCTCGCCTGTCCTCCTGTGGTATCTTAATTGCAAGTGCCGTGTTCCGCTTCAGTCCCACGTTACTGGGGCTTAAAGAGTCCACTTTAGTCATTTAATGTTCTTCTTTTGCAAAAGAATGGAAAAAATGTTAGGATGCAGCCCGATGAGACATTGCAGCGTCCCTGTGCTTCTAAACAAAAGGCTGAACTTTTGCAATGATTTGTGTCATGGTTGGACACTGGCCCACTGACTCTCTCCCTGCTGGGTCCAGTCTGCACCAACCCCGACTCCAGTCCATTTCCAAGTGCCGGCAGGTATTTTTATGAAGACATACATTCTGGCCCTTTTCTCCTCTCCTGGAGAACCTACAGAGGCTTCCTCCCTGACAAGGCCAAGGTGAGCACTGTCTGGATGCCTGCTGTGCTTCAGGTAGAGAGGTACCTGCCCTGGGCTCCCATACCCCTGAGCCCTCCAGGTGCAGGTGAACCAGTGTTACTGGGATATATTTCCTCTTTCTCTGCCACACTGGGCCCCTCCCTGTGGAGTGCCAGTACTCATGTACGCTCTTTCCATGGCTTGGTGTAGAATGCATGAAGGCGCAAAAATGAATGAAGGACGGAGGGGCATCCACAGCTTGAAATGATTTATTTTCTTACTACCAGAAGACTCAGGGAACAATGCGAAAAATAGGAAATACTTTCATTGGCTTTCCCAGCTCTTAGATGGCTTGAATCAAGTGGGCAGACCCTGGCTGGGGAGATGGGACGTCTGCAGACCGCCGTGGTCTCAGGCCACAGTGGAGCCAGCTCTGTCTCTTCATTCTGGGGTGAGACACGGTGGACGCTTGGCCCTTCAAGGAGCCCTGATGACAGAGGAGAGGGGAGCCCCAGTTGCAGGGCTTAGCCAAGGATGAAAGGCCACTTCCAAGACTCCTCCAACAGTGTGACCGCCGGGACAGACTCCCGCTCCTCCAGTAGCCTCCTCCGTGGGGTAAAAATGAATCAGCTCCGCAGATGAAAGAAGAGAAAAGTACAAGTCTATGTGGTGCCTGTCCTCCAGCAGGGGACCTGGTCCAGGACCAAGCTGTCATTCTCCAACCTTTGCGTAAATTGTAATCTAATTCTGTAAGCAGGTATATACAAGGGAGCTGGTTAACTTAGGTAGAATTAAGCTTTGAAACACAATAAACAGGAGTTAAAAAAAAAAAAAAGGTCTGTGTGACGGTGGGCAGGCATTCTGACACAGGTTCATCCCGGTTGCTTTATTTTCACGTGGCTGACGTTTGTTACTTGTAAGGAAACTGCAGAATCGCACGTCACCTTGAAAGAGGGACTGGCCTGCGGTGAGCTGGACATTTAGGAGTACGTGGGTTCCAGGAAAATGCCATGAACTTCAGCTCCCTGACCTGGGTCACAGGAATGCCGTAAATCAGGCCAGACCAATTCCCAGGATGCCCGTTTTCCCTCGGCCCGGTTTCTGGGACTCATGGGTGTCTGTGCATTTCTACCCAGTCCCCAAGTACCAAAAAAATAAATAAATAGATGGAAGGGTTACCTCACCGATCCTTGGCAAAGACCCCTGGACTCTCACTTCTCAGTCCCAAGTGGAAGTTTACTCGGGAGATTCTGAAGCAATAGAGAAGAAAGTCAATAAAAGACAAGGGAACCAGTTTCTCGGGGGGCTTCCCCATCTGGCAGGGCTGGAGGGAGGCACCAGGATGCCTAGGGGGGTGGGGGGGGACCCTGAGGCCCACAGGCCAGGGTTCAAGGCCCCATCCACTCAATGCCCGTGGGCGAGGGGGCTGGTAGAACTAAATCCCTGTCGCCCGCCCCTGCCTCGGCCCCCTGGGTGCCTGTGGAGGTGACCAGGGCCTCTTGGGAGACGCGGCAGCGGCCGAGCCCTCACTAGAGGGAGGGAAGCCAAGATGGCCCCAGGCAGGACCTGCAGGGGGACCAGGGGCTCTCCAGAGGGCTTGTAACTTTCCTCCCTCCGAAGAATTTTGAAATCGGGAGGAGCAAAGCCTGGGAAAACATGGTTGTCAAATGTTTCACGAAGCGCCTCCAGAAACGTCAGGCTTCGGGTGGGCTCTGTCCCGGGGACTCTTTTCTACTTTCAAGGGGCCTTCAGACAGGAAGTAGCACCCCTGGTGTGCCCGCTCCCCTGGGGACTGAGGAAAAGCCTCCCCCGCTGGAGACCGTCTTGAACATCACGCAGAAACTAGTTCAGAAAAAGAGAAAACACATCAGTGTTTGTCATAATGATAAACCAAAGCCTGTCGAAGATAAAAGAAACAAACAAACACACAGGCCTGTCTCATTAGGAACTTAGAAGAAATCCTACGTCAAGTATAAGAAAAATAAATTCAGCGAGCTTTCCAAAGAATAACGCACATGACAAGGAGGTTTTACTTCTGGACTAGAAGACCAGTTGACACACTGTCAATATGTGTCAGAAGCATTAAACTTGTTCCTAATCCTCCCGAGCCATGCCGTCCAGCCCACCCACCGTCGAAAAAGAAAATAAATAGAATCATCTGAATAGATGCTGAGAACACATCTGAGAAAATTTAATGCATTTCTGATATTAAAATCTCTTTTTCTGGTATTTCAAGTCTCCAGAAGCTACGATCATGATTTGTCCTCACCCACACGGAGAGGACCTCTTCTGAGAGCTGACGTGGCAGTCACTGCCTTGGCATGGAAGTCAAGAGCATCGTCACCAACATTCTGTGTTGTAACACTGCCTGGAACACTTAAATGGTTCTGTGAAACAAGAAAAAGGAATAGAGACAGAACGACTCGAAAGCAGAGCAGCAGCAATGTTATTGTTCCGAGGTAAAGCAGTTATCTACCTGGAAGCTTTCCCCCCTCTCCATCACCAAAAAAAAAAAATCCCTTCAGAACCATTAGGACCAAGGAAACCATTTAGGATAGAGACCATTTACTAAGTGAAGATAAATTTTAAGAACGTCCTCATATACGCTAATAATAACCAATTCGATTATATGATGAAACAAAAAAGATGCCATTCATAAAAACAAAAAATAAACAACACCTCCTATATCCTTAACAAGAAAAGCGAAGGCCTTTTTTGAAGGAACGTCTCGTAGCTGGGGAATCCAGCACAGGGTGTTTTTGAATGAGCAGCTCTGCTTACCGTGAGGCTGTTTGCAAATACATACGATTGTGAAGGTGCCATTTCTTTCTCAGATGAATTCCTATGTTTAATGTAATTTTTAATTCAAGAAAGTTATTGTCAGGGATGCAGGGAAGACGAGGACGGCAGAAAGAAGAAATTTATGACAAGGAAACGTGAGGAGGGAAGCTGGGGTGGCCAGATGTGAGATTTCAGAGCTCCGGTACTGAGATCACAGGGGCAGCCTGGGCACCAGAAGAAAGCAGCATGAAGTCGGGCTGCAGAGAGCTCGGAAACACCCCAAATATCTGTCATCCCCAGGTACAGGTAGAGGGGGGGCTATTCAGAGTGTAATTGCAAAAAGAGGGGTTGCCAGGTCTCTCAGGAATAGCCACAGGGGTTGTGAAGACCCAGGCTCTCTGCAAATGACCATGGCCCCCAGCTCTTGAGGGGCCCTCCTCCCGGCTGCACCCCACCTTGTTCCTGAGCCCCGGGATCTCTGCGGGACTTGGACCCCACAGCTGGCCTTTTGTCGCAGCCCGTCTGGAACCCGTGCAGGCAGCCCACTCTTGCCTTTGGAGTTACAGTTACACTTGACTGTCTCCTTCAGTGTTCTGATCTAGAGTCAGATGGCAACCAAAGACTGTGAACTCCAGGGCACCGTGAAGAAAGAGGGGCCAGCCCCGCCGGCATCCGAGCCCCTCCCGTCAGGGCCCTCCTGGGTCCTGGCCATCGTCAGGGTCTGGCCAGAGGGATGCGGGCACTGCTCTCCACGCCTCTCGTGAAAGAGCAGGTGGCAGTGCCAGGTTGATCTGTCTTCCAGGTGAAGTCGAGGTCCCCAGTTTCACGTGGAGTCTGTTCCTTCCGGAGATAACACAGAATGGAAACGTTTCCCCAGGACTGTGTGGGTTTCATCTTAATCGTGGCCTGAAAGCTGTGTGTGGCCGCGGGGACAGATCTCATGGAGGGGACAGGATTCCGGTTGGGCATGGTGGGGTCGGTGCTTTCAGCTGGAAACCCCATGTGCCCACCACCTTTAGGAGCTCAATTTTATGTTTCACTCAATGTTACCTCTGGAGGGGCTGCAGTGAGAATTTGTCTGTGAAACATACCAAGTGAGGGCACGTGATCGCACAGAAGTGCTGGGACACCCAGTAATGAAAGGGAGACCATAATTCTGAAAAGAATTCTAAGTGGATAATATCAAATGGCACAGTGTGCTCTGTGCAGAGAAAGAACCCAGCAGGTGCCAAAAAGCAGGAAGGGGTCACTGCTGTGGGTGGACACGGCTCTCTCCCCTTTGAGCCTGTGGTCTTGCGGGGACCCGAGCACCTGGAGAGGTGTGGGGTTAGTGCCGTCCTGGTGAGATCAGTGACCAGGGCTCCGCTGGACTGAGTGGAGGTGGAGGGGTCAGAAGTGGATGCCCTGTTGCTAGGGTGACCGTCCCTGCCCTTATCCCCAGGACCGTCTTGGTTCACTCCTGTTCTCCGAGCCTGATCAGTAACAGTGCCCCTGTCATTCTCAAAAGTGTCTCACTTTAGCCGATGTGCCTTGTGGTCGTCCTCTCCAGCACGCACACACATGCATGCACGTGCACGCACACACACACACACACACACGCACACACGCACGCATGCACACAGCCTCCTGCCGGGGATGCCGAGCCATTCTCCAATGCTGGGAAGGGGATGTACATTAGAATTGTTTGTAGATTTTTCTACAATACTCCGTCCTCTCTCTGCCCTGCTGCCCCCTCCCCATTCCAGTGTGCCCAGCTAGGGGGGCGTGTGCTGAAAATCACTCCCCCGCCATCCTGATGTGCTGCCTCCAACCCCCGAAACCAGGGACCTGGCATCAAGCCGGGGGTTAGCAGGACCTCATCCTGAGTTAAGCCCCGGTCCCTGGGCTGTGGACATCACAGCTGTGCAGACCGGGGCCCCTGGTCAGGCCGCACTGGTGGGAAGCATGCTGGACATGTGGAGGGGAGGCGGGGGGGTGGTCAGGAAGGGCTTCCTAGGGCTGGCA
This sequence comes from Neophocaena asiaeorientalis asiaeorientalis, assembly GCF_003031525.2. Taxonomy (NCBI): domain Eukaryota; kingdom Metazoa; phylum Chordata; class Mammalia; order Artiodactyla; family Phocoenidae; genus Neophocaena; species Neophocaena asiaeorientalis. The sequence goes on along the minus strand of NW_020171809.1, from coordinate 2,104,695 downwards.
GCCCTGAACCAGGCACCCCAAGACCAGAGGACTCGCCACTCCCCACAAGGGAGGAGCAGTGATCTTTCTCGGGGCTCTCGTTTGCGGTTCACCTGCTCATGGCTGTGCAGGCCTCCATGTTGGAGATCCAGACGGGGTGAAGGGAGGCCACCAGGTGGGGAGTGACTCAAGGAGGGGAGGGAGGGAAGCCCCCGTATGCCCGGTGGGCAGAGAAGGACCTCGGACAGAACCCTGGGGCCGCTGACGCATTCAGGCAGGGAAAGCAAAGGGGCGTAACTGTTACTGTCGTTATTACTGTTGAGCGAGTGGTGGGCGCTCACCCGTCCAGCCCTCAAGCCCTGTGCACTCACATGGTCTAATGGGGGTCGTAGAGAGCAGTCGGCGCCCCTTCACCCCTGTGCCCCTCACTCATCCGTTGATCCACTCACTCTCTCGTGCCCGTAGCCTGCCTCTACCGCAGGGAGGAGTGCGGTGGCTCATACCTGGGCTGGGTTTGGAGGATGTGCCCACCTGGCGTGGGGTCGCTGCCCCCGAGCTGGGACGGGCTCACCTCCCTGGCTGCGAGCTCTCTGCCCCGCCTCTGCTCAGTTCCATTCAGCAAGTCCGTTCTGGGCATCACCTGTGCCTGCAGTTCTGTGCAAGTCCCAGCGGGAGTTATGTGTCTGCACTTGTTTGTGTGAAGGGTGCTTTCTGGGGAGCTGCTCAGCCTTCAGATGGGGACACTGGGCATCACAGGGCTGGAGGGAGGAGACGGTGCCCACCTGAGTGCACTTGGGCTTCCCGTCCACATGCACCGCAGGCCTCACACCACCCCCATGAGTCAGGTGATGCCCTTCTCTGTCTCTCTTGTCTCTGTCCCGTCTCTCTCTCTCTCACACTGTCTTGTTCAGAGAGGCACACAGAGGCAGGATTTACGTTCAGGCCCCTCTGGCTCTGAGCCCCTGTCCCCACTGCGGGCCCTGCTTTCCTCCTCCTCCCGAGGGCTCTCGCCTTCCTCTCCCAGCAGCCCAGTTGCTCTGAGCCCAGGGCACCATGTGGGACAAACTGGCCAGCTCTGTGCTCTCCTGGAAGCACTGGAGCCCCGGCCCTTCTGCATCGGCACTGCTGCCCACCTGCACTGACTGGCCTCCAAACTGCCGGGACCTGAAATTAGGCGGCGGCTGGAAAACAGATTAGGGCTTTGTTCCACTTTTGTGCTGTGGCCCAAACAGAAATGCAGAAGCCGTGTGTCCCTCCCTGTGCCAGGGTGCCCGGCCTCACAAAACAGACAGCGCTCAGAAGCATGTGTAAATTTAATCCGGGTGAACAATGACTCCTGTTATTATCATTTCAGAGCCCCTTAGCCCAGCTCTGATTGGCCTCGGGGCAGCAGCCACCAACACCCAGCTCAGCTTCCTCCCTGCTCTGGCCTCTTGGCCAAGGAGTTAATGATCTGTAAAAGCACTTAAATTCATGAGGAGAACACCTTGGGAGGAGCGAATTTGTTTGTAACTCACGGATTCATTTTGTTCCATGTGAGGGACCTTTCAGGGAACAAATCTGCTTGGATCACTGAGAAGTGATAACTCAATCTTAAGAGCTCTCCAAGGACAGAGCTTCTTTTAACAAAGTAGAAGGATGCTTCCTGAGGGGCTCTGCAGAAACCCAGGGCAGTCCCAGCTGCTGAGAGCCAGGGCCGCCGGGGGACAGGTAGACTGGTCCAGGTGTGCTCCCAGGGAGAGCCAGGCTCCCAGGGGACACACATCCTAGGGCATCTGGGTTTGACAGTGGAACCTCCTGTGCGATGGCCCCAGGGCATTGTCCTGGGAGGCCCAAGGATCAGAACCTGAGACGTTCGTCGGTTGCAGCTGCCCGGCATGCACAGGGCTGCCCCATCCTCAGAGCTTGAGTCCGAGGGTGTTCAGACAGGGCTGGACGCCCTCTGCTCAGCATGGCCCCAGGGGACTCAGGGAAGGGGCGGTTTGGGGCGAGATGGACATGAACATTTCTTTGATGATTCTTTCCCTCCAGCATCCGTTTTTTCTGCTAATTCTAGAGACCTCAGCAAGGCTGTTGCATTTCTGGGGCTCCATTTTCTGCCTGTGGTGCCTGATGCCCCTTGGAGGAGAGTGTGGCATTTGTGCAAATCCTGTCTTACTGGGAAGACGGGGCTGGGGACTCTCCCCCCCGACCACTGAAGTCACCCTGTGGCCTGTCCTCACCCAGAAGCGGGGACCTGTGAGCACAGGTGGGGCGGCAGGCTCATGGGAGTGCAGATGGTGGGGTTGCCACGTCACTCATCTTAACTTCTCTGCGGATGTAAAATCCACCTCACGCTCCCGTCTCCAGCTGCTCTCGGAGGAGCTGGGCTGGCTTTCCTCGCATTAAATAGGAGAAATAGAGAGAGAAAAGCGGAAGTGCAGGGACAGGAGACACAGGAGGAGTGACGGCCAGCCCATCCTTCACCGCTCACCAGCTTTTAATTCCAGCAGAAAGAAAAAGATTGGGATTTTGAAGACAGATCAGGGAAAATATTCAGCACTTGAGCAGAAGAGTTTTCTAGAAGCCTGGCCACAGAGGAACTCTGACGCCCGGGGGGAGGTGGGTCAGATGAACCCCAGCTCCTGGGGTGTCCAGAGGGGACCGGATGGGTTTTTTTTGGGGGGGTGCGGTCTCTGCCTTGTGGAGAGGGAGGTGGCTCTCAGGAATGGAAAGCTGTGTTTTTACTGGTTTCCCAGCTGTAAGATGTACGGAACTGGCTTTTCTCTCCTTTTGCATCTGCAAGACGTCAGTAATCGATGGCCGATCAGAGTTGCTCTGTGAAGCCAAGGGCCCGTGGGCGGCATGTCTGGCTTCAGTCCACCTGGACCCACAACTTAAAGTGCGATTCGCCTCCCCTCCGGTCCCCCGGTGCTTATCTGGGTTCCTTCTAGCCTCCTTCCCTTCAGAAATATTCCGGTTAAACCAGCCTCCTCCCCAAGAAGGCAGTGCGTGTGCTCACAGCATTGAGCTTCTTCTGGGGAGAGTGAGGGTTCCACAGCTTTAACCAGGTCTTAAAACAGCTTTGTTAGATGCCAGCTGTGCCCCCGCGGGGACATGCGAATGAGCTCTCAGCTGTCCCCAAGATTCTCAAAAATCACCAGACCCCCAGAGCCGCGGAGACCTCCAGCCACTTCCACCTGGGAGAAGTGAGGTCCAGCTTGGGGACAAGACGTGACCAAGGTCACTCAGATAGCAGGTGGCAAAGGGGAGACAGGAGGGGTTAGCGGGCCCTGATGGGACCTTCCTTTGCGAAGCAGCCTGAGCCCTGAGGCAAGTCCCAACACTTCGGCTCTGCAACTCCTCTTGGGGTAGGCTGCCCTGCCTGTTTACAGATGATGGCTGAGATGAAGGGTCCCAGGGTCAGGCCAATTCAACCCTGTGTCGGCAGAGCTGGACCAAGATGGGCCTCCCCGCAGGGCCTGGGAGTCGCGGGAGCTGCCGGAGGGTGGATGGGAGACGCCCTCCCTGCAGGCAGCTCCCACTCCAGGAGGAGGGGTCCAGGACCTGCGCTGAGCACACTCAGTTCCCCTTCCACCATCCACCAGTCACGCCACTTCACCTCCCCTGGGCAGGGTGGGTCAGGAGGCAGAGGGGCCACGGGGTCACCGCTGAGTGTCATCTGTGGAAGAAGACATGGCAGAGTGTAGGATACACACGCAGACGCGTCCCTGGGATGCTCAGGGTTTGGGGTCAGCTTCTTGTGCCTTCAGTGCTCAGACCCTCCCAAACGGGGGAGATGGGGCGAAGCTGTGCCACCTCCTGCTCGGGGTCCCTGCTGCCTGGTCCTGAGGGTCCCCGCCTTACTCTCAGGCTGTCTTTGGCGCCGGAGGGGCCCCTCCTCCGGGCGTGGTCCACTCTTCCCGACCTCCCTCCCAGTGCCCACGGGGTGACCTGCCAAGGCCCTGATGCGTGCTGCCTGGTTCAGCCAGTTTTATTTAATCCAGGCAAAGTGGCCTCTCATGCGTTTATTGTGCATGCTTGACCAAGGAAAGAATACAGCCCAGGAATTTAATTTATGACTCTGCCCCTATGGCTACGCAGTGTCTTCAGTGTCTGCTGTGTCAGCCCACAGCCCAGCAGAGGACGTCTGGGTCTGGGGACTGTACCTTCCCGATGTCCTGTGGGTTGGCGCCAGTCAGCAGGTGAGATTGCGTTTGATGATCTTGAGGGTGACGATAAGAATTCGCCATCGAGATCTCCGAGAATCCTGCAAACCAGATCGCAAATGCCGCGTAGCCCTGGGGAGGTGGGGTGGGGGGATATTACTGAACCCTGTAGGGTCATTTCCTAAAGGGATCCAAGGTCGTTTTTACACTTTTAAAGTATGTTTGTAATTTTAATTTGCAATCTTAACTTATAAAAACGAATGGTTTTCCTGCTAAGATGTAAAATGTGCTGTGAACTTTTTTCTAAAGACCGACAGCGCAGCTCCCTTGCTTTCCTGCCTGCCTAGACCCTCTCCTGGGATCTGAGTCCCCAGCTTCTAGTGAAATGGCATTAAGCCCTGAACCCCTGTAAATATCCAAGGACACAGCTTTACTTAGCGTTAATCATGCCTTCAACTCAACAATTAAACTTCCTGAAACTCAAAGTAAACTGTATTGGTGGGGAGAGTGGTTTCCTTCCATATCTTTCTGGTTCACTAGCTAGCTTCGCTTTTGCTTCTCTAGCCCACAGTACAAGGTATGAGGGAGAATCCACGCTCCTTCCCAGAGGTGCCAGAGGGCTGCCGGTGCTCTGAAGATGAGCCCGGTGTGCACGGTAATCCCTCATCCAACCCTGAGTTCACCTCGCTCAGAATGTGAGAGAGCCAAGCCCTGAGTTCACCTCGCTCAGAACGTGAGAGAGCCAAGCCCTGAGTTCACCTCGCTCAGAATGTGAGAGAGCCAACTTTTAGGCTGTTTTCTGGAGCCAGGGGGATGTCGGGTGTGTGTACGGCACCCTGGCCGCCATTTTGTGTGCAGTTCTGGGTGACGCCCATGAGCTGAATGGGGTGAGCAGGCTGGGGGGCAAGGTGGGGGCAGTGGAAGAGTCATGCGTCTGGTCATTGGGAACCCTGTTTTCAGCACAGAGCCCCACCAGCAGGAGACGCTTCCCCGTGAGGGACGTCCCGAGCCAGTCTCCCAGCCACACCTCCTGGTCCTGGAAGTGAAGTGACCAAGGTGACTTCTGGGAAAGAGAAGGAGAGGCATTTGTCCAGGCGGCCCTGAAAGACCAGATTTGGAGCAAATGCATTAGCAATGTCCAAGAACATGCTTGGACGAGGACGACGCCCCAGGGCAGCGGTGCCAGGAGGACTTCAGTGAAAGGCCAGCTCACGCGAGCCCTGTGGAGCTTTCTTCTGAGCTCAGCGAGGACCCTTCACAAAACCCTGGGACATCGAGCTGCGGGTCCCTCCAGCACGACGAGCCCCCTTAAGTCACTGTCCCAGCGGAAACTTCACGCCAAGGACACCTGCCGCTGTCCTGAGAACCAGGTGGCCCGTCACTTGGAGAGAGGAGAGGAAAGCAGGGGCGGCACCTCGAAGCCGAGTAATAACTCACCTCACCACCCTTGCGGCCACCACATCATCTCAATAAAACAGGGTGTGAGCTAGTGAGTGAGACCCCGTTGCTACCAAGTTAACGTGGATTCACGTCATTGTGTACACCTTGGTGTTTTGCCCTTATGGCTGACCTTAATGACCGTTTTTTTTTAAAGTTAAGTTCTTTCACACATTCAGTATCTGGCTGTCTGCACCTTTTCCCCCAAAATACCGAGCTTCCCCAGCCGTGATTCTGCTACCTGTCAACCTTCAGGACTCTGATGCCCACATTTGGAGAAGGTAGTGTAATCAAATGATCAGATGGCTTCCCAAGTGATCATCTACAACCTACTTTTTGTGTCTTGGACAAACCTTTGCTCAAAAACCTTGCCTTGGCCCTTGGGGCCGACTCAGCGGCACCACCAACGCTTGGCCCTCCCCCTCCCACTCCCCAGACCCCGTGGTTGGGCAGGGTGACTGGTGCCAGCCAGTGAGCTTCAGGAGGAAGTGGCAGCAGCATCTCCAGGAGGAAGTGGGGGACACTTCAGTCTGTCTTCCACTGCCCGAGTGGCTGGAAGGCCACATGCCCGCAAAGGTGCAGCTACAAGACGGTGGAGACCCTGCCAGCCGGAGTCCTGAGTGCCCTGTGGAGCCGGGCCCCAGCTGGCCTGGATGAGCGGAAACAGCAGAGCAGGGGCCACACGTCGCCCCGGGAGAGGCGGGACCATGTCTGCAGTTGCAGCCTCGCCACCCTCGCTGCCACTGGACCAGCCCTGTGACGGAGGGAAGACAGTCTGACACCGCAGAGGTCTATCTCGTGTCCTGGAGCCTCAGACATGTTTACTCTGCTTTGCGAAATGGGTGTGTGCATTGGGAAAGCTGTCTAAACTAAGTTGTTTCAGATTCATTTTGGGAGAAGCTCAATTTCTAAAGGCACTTTTCACTGAAGTTTTTAACATACAAAACTATTTCAGAGTGTAACCCTGGCTTCATTTATTTGTTTACCAAACGTGAGCCTCTATACCCCAGATTTCCTTGAAGTAACTCCTGTTAGAAGTTGAAAGCGTTTGGGTTGTTCTGTGCCTCCCCTAAACATTATTCGAATTCTTATCTTTGGTTCAAGGTGTATTTGCCGATTTTCAGAGTCCTGCCTCCATTTGGGGTTTTGTTAAAGCTTTCTTCTGTCTGTTAACTTTCCTCCTCTGTATGTGCCTCCAGAGTTGTGTTTTATTTTAAAGTGGATTCAACCTGAATTCTTTAAAACTACACAGAACATCTGTATCTCATCTATTTATTGACAAAGCTTGATTAAAGAGAGTCTAGAAGGGAAGGTGGATTGCTGGATCTAAGATTTAAAGTAGCTGTCGAATCCCTTTATAAACATTGACATCAACACTGCTTTCCATATTCATGGGTCTGTCTCGGCAAAAGAAATTAGTAGAGGATGCTAAGCTGGAGAGTCCAAATGGTAAATAAATGCATTAAAAATGGGCAGATTATGCAAAAGAGTGATTCCCGCTTAAGGAGCGTAGCCTTTGATTTGGTCAGAAATGTGATAGCAAATATTCAGACTTCAGCTACCCTGCTTTGGTCGTAACTCCAAGGTCTCATCCCCTGTCTCTGGGTCTTAGCGCTGTTATCTTTCTAATTAAAGTAGTTGTTTCCGGCTTTCAAACTCAGGAGTTGCAATCAATGCAAAAATACAGGGGGATATTGGGAGATACACAGCTCTGCTTGTCACATGGGCATCTGTGATTCGCACGACTGACTGTCAGGCCGATTCTTCCAGAAAGGAAGAGACGGGAAGTCTTGGCACTTGAGTGACTGAAAACGTTCTTTTAAGAAGAGGGAGTCCTGTCCGCCTTGGGCAGGTTCCAGGGTGCAAAGAGCCTCTTCTGCATCTGCTCTCCAGTGCCCAGCCATCCCCAGAACTCCTGGAGCCGTGGAGCTGCACTGAGCCGTCACGCCCAGGAGAGCAGCAGGGTCTGACTGAACCCTGCCCCGAATTCATGCCGACTTCTGTGCGACAGGCCCGTTTGGACCCATGTGACTGCATAACCTCTACCCCCAAACTGTGAATTCACTAGTTAACGACTGCAGCAAACTCAGGACAGAGGTGACCCTCCTTAGAGAAGGCTGTGGCGTCGTGCGTATGAGTGTTTGTACGTGATATTCGTACGCCTGGGGTGTGTGTGTGTGTGTGTGTGTGTGTGTGTGGTGCGTATATACACACGTATATGGGATATGATGGCATGTGTGTATACACACAAATACACATACTATCCAAGTACCAAAGGGCCTGAAGCCCGTCGGCCCTGCTCCACCCTGTCCACCACGCCTGCCCGGGTCTACAGCAGAGCTCCACGCACGCTGTGTGCGCGATAGATGCTAGTTGTTGAGCGGCCGCATTTCAAAGAAAACTCTATTTGTATTTGGACCGTAAAGTCAGGCTACTTGAGTCGCTCAGCCTGCACTGCACAGTCATCCCAAACCCCAGGGAAGCCAGAACGTGTGACATGGAACAGGATTCCATCCCTCGAGCGCCAGGGGCCTCATTTGTAACGCCCCCCCGCGGATTTCTCAGCGCCAGGTGAGCATCCATTACGTGCCAGGTGCTCACTCACCTGGGGCAGGTAGAACCAGCCCACTTCGTAGACAGGGGAGACAGGACCAGTCTGCAGGCTCAGCGATGCTGGGCAGCACCGCCTTGGCAGGACGTCCCAGTGTCAGGCCTGGTCACAGTCCTGGGGCAGAGGTCAGCGCCTCCCTGTCCGGGCATCCAGGGAGGGGCTTTGTTGGCTCTCAGATGCTTTGCTCTGGCAGCCCCCAGCTTAGGAGGGGTCTCCGAAGAGCCAGTGGTTCCGAGAAGCCTGTAGAAAAGAGGGGACACATGGTGCTACCACACAATCTAGGACATGGGGTCCCACTGAGGTTTGCTTCCAGAAATACACGTACACACACGGGCGGTCACTTCTCATTCGTGCCCTCTTCTGTGGCTGTGTGGGAAAATGCAGAATAATTCAGGCTTTCCTTTTTTCCTACTCAAAACTTTTTTGAAAACACAATACATTCTGTAAGATTTATTTGAGTCTGCTATAATTTATTTGAGTCTGCTGTAATTTATAAATGTGGGATTTCAATCCAGGAAATTTGAACTTTTAAAAATTGAGCAATAATGAAAGTATTTCTGTATCTCTTTACTTGGCCCTGGGGGCCGAGAGCCGTCTGGGATGAGGGCGTGACTCAAAACTCTTGCGTGGAAGCCAAGGCCAAGAAGGCCCCTGAGAGTACCTGTCCCCCAAGACCTGCCCTTCCCAGACTGGACTGCTCAGGCCCCAGGGTCAGTCAGCACGGGGGCGTTACCAGTGGGCTGATAAGAGTCTCATGCTAAGTGAAGTAAGACAGAGAAAGACAAATATTATGTGATATCACTTATATGTGGAATCTAAAACAAATGAGACAAAATGAACCTATTTACAAAACGGAAACAGACTCACAGACACAGAAAACAAACTTACGGTTTTACCAAAGTGGGAAGCAGGGTCGGGGAGGAGGGATAAATTAGGAGTTTGGGATTAACAGATCTGCACTACTACATATAAATAGATGAACAAGGACCTCCTGCACGGCACAGGGAACGATATTCAGTCTCTTGTAATAACCTGTGATGGAAAAGAATCTGAAGAAGAGTAGATATATGTAAAGAATATACGGACGTGTGTATTACTGGAGCACCAGTTCGCAGTACCCCAGGAGCTAACAGAACATTGTAAATCAACTGTGTGTCAATTAAAAAGAACAGAGTCTATCGCCCACATTCACGGGTCCTTTTAGGTTCAGTGCAGACAAAGGAGCCCCTAGATTTGTGTATTGTGCAATTAGAAGTTTGAATCTCAAAAGCAAATGGTGGGGAATTACAGCTCTCTGTTGGAAGGGGAGTGATGGATGCCTTTTTTAGGAGGAAATATCTAACGCTTTTTCCAGAGGCGACACCAACTCCAGGTGCTTTGAAGATCAGCAGGGTAACACTGACCTTATCCGGTGGATGGGGACCCCTGGTTGACCCTCTCCGGCTGACAGCAGAGCCCCCTGTTAATGCCCCCGGGACCCCACTCCCTCTACCAGCAGCCGGAGCATCTGTACGAGATTCATCACAGACTTACCTCGGGGCTGGCTGGCGTGAACTCGACTTCTGTTTCTGTGTCTGCTGCCCCTGGGGCTTGAGGGCTCCCAGGTGTCATCTGGGGGTAAGAGGAGAGTCCATCAGATGTCCTTCCCCTGGCAGGCCTACGGGGTGAGCGAGCGAGGGTGTCGGCTTCACCCACCAGCAGGAGGCCATGGTTGTGAGCAGCGTGTGGAAGCCCAGCGAGAAGACACACGGGAGCCACAGGCCGGGGAGTCGCCCTCTCGCTGGGGCCGGGAGCTGGCGGACAGGGCCTGCGGGCTGCCTGGGAGGGGTGGCCGGTCTAGGAACCCCGAGTTCTCTCTGCGTTTGCCCTGAGACACCTGCGCGCCTGTCCTGGGGCCCATCAGGTGTCTTTCGGTTGGAGTTAGTGGCCACTGGGGGCAGGGAGCCGGGCTGTGCAGGAGGGGCTGGATTCTTGCAAGCGCGAGAGGTGCCGTTTAGCAGCCGGGCTTGTTCGTGGACCGCTTGCCGTCAGTGGACCGTCCATTCACTCCCCTTCCCCTTCAGCTCTCATCGGCCGTTAAACACGCACGGTCAGTTTTACTTCACCACGTGCCGGGGTGTTGACTGGTCCCTACGGAACCCACCCCAAGGCCACTGCGCACACCTTTCCTCGGGGCCCCGGGGCTGGCCTCCGCCGGGAGGGTCAGTGCTTTCCCACCTCAGCCCTGACGGCTCACAGCCGCGTGGCCGGTCCGGCTGGGGGTCGCTCACTCACCCGGTCCTGCTTCTATGAGCTAGTTTACCCGAACCCCTGAGGCCCTTCCACGCTTGAGTGTGGGCTGGTCGATTTCTAAGTACGATGTTTCCCAACAGAGATCAGTTTTACTCAGGTGGTGCTGAGGTTTGAGAATAGGAAATGGGCTAAAAGTAACTGAATCCAGAGCTTGGGAAGCAAAAGGCCTTGCCGAAGGGGTGGGTTAGCCCAGCCCGTGGCTGGTCTGCGGAAAGCTGGGGTATCCCTGTGCCTAGAAGGACATCCTCCCGCCAGGGCCCCCTGGGTGCTGTTGCTTTGTCAAAATCAATCCCATATCTCAAGAGGCTGCCAAAATCAGGGTTCCCAGAGATGGGCAGGACCGGGGATTGGGCCACAGCAGGATTTTTAGTAAGGTTTTTGCATTCTTCTGGATGCACACACCTATTTGCATAATATTTCAAAAGTAGCGTATTTTTTTTCTGGGTGGTCGGAAAAAGGAGGGCCCAATAAAATAGATTTAGGTGCAGTTATTTCTGTAAACCATTTTGCATTTTAAAAATTGCCTTCTTTTCTGAGATTAATCGGGGAACTAAAAGCTGGCAGTAGTCAGGCAGAGGTTATCGTCACCACCGATGCATTCCTAGAAACAGTGTTTCTATCCCCCATTTTTCGTCGTTCGTGGGAAATGTTCTTTTGCATTTTCCAGGCTGTGCCCCCCCGTAAGAGATGGGGTGGCACGCTCTGAAGACAGCGGGAGTCTGGGCTTCATTCCCAGCTCTCACTCCTCTGCTCTGTGACCCCACTGCTTTGCAGCCTCTCCAGGCCTGGGTGTGTTTACGCTGAAGATGTGGAAATGAGGGCAGAATCCATATAGGAAGCCAGTTCCTGGCACGCTCACTGCCCTCCAAACGTGCAGAAGACTGCCCCCAGCCAGCCCAGCCCCCACTGTACTGGGCCTGCCCTCCCCAAGGTCACCTGCTGACCGCCCCCATGGCCAGGTGCAGGTCCGAGCTCTCCCCTGCGATGCAGTCCTCCCGCCAGCATGGGGCGCTAGCGGCCAGCACCACCGGCCTCTTTCAGATGGTCCACACTCAGTCTCCCCACCTCCCCTGAAAGTGTGGCCCTAAAGGCCTGCAACCCCCAGTTCTGCCCCCGACAGGAGGCACAGAAATGGAGAATGAGGCCTGGGTTTGGGATCCAGAGGTCTGGGTCCAAATCCTAGCGAAGCCAGGTACCCTCATTCCTTCCAAGGGGAGGGTCTTGCTCATAAGTCTGAAGCCCCCAACCCTCTTCTGGGGTTCCAAGCCGCACATCCTGCTGAGTGAACTTAACCTTCATGGTGTCATGAAAGCACTGACAACTCAGCCCGACCAGCACTAGTCTTATTTCCCCACAAAAGCGCCTTCTCTCGTGACCCCCGTTTAGTCCCTGGGGTCACGACCCCTCCTGTTGCCCGAGCTGGACCCTCGGTCGCCGCTCACCTCTTGCTGATTCTCCAGCGCTGCTGCATCTCCCCAGGGTCCTCAGCCCTTTCCTCCTGGACCACAAGGGGGTCCTCCCCATCCTGGCATCCTTGGGGCCGCCCCACCGTTATCTCGGGAAAGCCCAGCTCATCGTGCCGTGCACTGCTTAGTACCCCTTTCATTGCCTCCCCACTGCTCTGTGGGTCCTGCCCATCTCTGCCCCCCTAAAAGTTGCCTTCACCGTTACCCCAAATCCTCACCTTCCTCCAGCCCACCTCGCGTGTGCCCGTGCACCCTCGCCTCTGCCCACGAGGCCCTTCCCCATTCCCACCCAGGACCAGACTCCTTGAAGACCCAGCGCCAGCCCCTGATCCCGTGAAGAGCTCCCCAAAGCCCTGGAAACTTAATCGTCGTGCTCTCTGTACTTTTAGTGTGTGCCTTTTAATACTGTTATGATAACATTTCTTATATTTTGCTATAATCATTGTATTTATATTTGTTTGTATTTTAAAGTAAAATAATTGTAGACCTTTACGTACCTGTATTATACCTTCATTAGAACACATTACATTTTTGTTGTGATAATGTATTTTATTGTCCGTCCCCAAGGGAACTATGAACTGGTTGAGGACAGGGGAGCCTGTCCTCCTCATACTTACAGGCCAACATCCAGCAGGACACCTGATGTCAGAAAACCCTCAGTGAATGTCCTCTCGAGCTGGTGCTGCCGTCACTGGGACCCTTGTATCTTTCAGATACTCATTTGTCAAATGTGCAGAGACATTTATTAACTCGGTGCCCCCAGGTTTGGACCCGAGCGAAGGGTGTTGTGGGCATGAAGTCGGTCGTGGGAGACGAGGGACTTCCAGCCCAGGGCTTAGCTGACCTGAGTTCTGCTGCTGACTCTGCACCTGCCTGGTGACTTGGGATAAGTCACCCCCAACCCCAGGCCCCCATCTCCGAAATGATGCCATTGGATGGACCATCCTGAAAGGCACTTACTTCGTGCACCTCCAGCCTGAAATGGGGCGCCTGCAGCGTGACTGTTTACTCCACCCTCTAACACTCATGAGTTTTATTTGGAAGCTGAATGTAGTGACATCTGGAGAAATCATAATTCACCGGTTAAACTAGTTCCTGGGTTTGGAGGCCTGTGGGCCAGGAAGAGGCGGCATCCCCCTTGTCTCTGGTTACTCGGGACTGCTTGCCCTCACTGTCTCTGAAACGTGGGAGGACCCTTTGCAGCGTCGCGTGACTCATGGAGAAGAAATGGGACGGTCTCCCTCCGAGGCAGCACTGAGGATGGGTCCGCGGGGACCCCTGGCCTTCCTGTCATAACTCCCCTGGGAACTGAGCAGGGCTGGCCCTGGGGAGTCTCGGGCTGCTGGGGGTGGGCTCTGCAGGGCGGTCTCCCCAGGCAGTGACACTGGGAGGCACCAAGTAGGAGGGGCCTGCCTGGACGCCCAGAGGCAAGCATGCCCCCTCCCCAGCCTGTTCTCAGGGCTACTTCCCCATGGCAGACAGGTCACTGCAGACATAGCCTGAGTCACTGAAGCCAAGCCCAAGCCGGGGCCGGGGAAGAGACAGAGAGAGAGAGAGGGAGGGGGGGAGAGAACGCTGTTTCCACTTGTAAGTGGATGTGAAGTTCTTGGTCCCCTGGAGAAGCAAGGCCACCAGCTCCCCTGCAAGCCACCAGGGAGCCATAGGAAAGTCCTGGCATCGTAAACGCGGTCATTCCAAAGAGGATTCCTCTTTCTCACGCACGGCGGGCTGGCTGGGGTCAGACGTCTGAGTCGCGGAGCTTGGAGAGAGGGGCCACCTGTCCTCACCCTCCTTACCCTTCTTCCACTGACCCCAGACCCTGAACAGGGCAGGGGCCCCTGGCAGGTGGCGTCTGCAAGCAGGGGGCTTGTCTGGGACACAGAGAGGGGGCAGAGAGCACAGGGGGCGTCGGTGGCTCCAGCACAGACGGGCACGGTCCCTCTGGAACCCACAGCCTGCACCCGTGTCCGGGCAGCAGTCCTGAATGTCACACTCGAGCCGAACGCGCAGGTCCTGGAATCTTTTGACGTCCCCGCAGAGCCGAGAGGAGCAGGCAGTGCCTCAGGCATCCCCGCAGGGCAGCAGAAACCCCTCCACCCGCTGGGGGTCCTGGGAGCTTTGTGGTATGGTGGGATACCTCCCACCCAGCCATTCCCGGGAAAGCAGGACTGTCCAGAAGGGATGGGCCAGCCCCCGGCAGAGCAGCTCCGGGTCTCAACTCTGGCCCCATTTGCCACCTTCTTGGCGCTCACTGGCCTAATGAGACTCACATGGCTGCAGCCTCTGTCCCACTCTTTAACAAAGGGCCCAGGGGCCTGTAAAGAGAGGCCAGAGTGTCCTGCCTTCCCAGCCGCTGCTTGGTTCAGGGACCACTTACAGCCCCTTAAAGGGCAGGGACTCGCAGAGGGAGGGAAGGACCGGGCGAGGGAGGGAGGTGGGACAGCCGTCCAGAGGAACCTTGTAAAAACGTCACAACCTCACAAGCCCAGTGCTTTCTGCTTTACATTTGCTGGGAGAGGAAGCAGTTTGCCTTTTGTCTGTCCCTCCTTCACCCCACAGGGATATGTCCTTAAACTGCTCCTTTGAAAATCAAGTCGCAGTTAATAGAGTCCAGCCTACGGGAGGATGGCTCCGGGCTCCCTCCTGCTGTTCTAGGGTTTAGAGGTGGATTCCCAAATAGTCATTGGGACGGGGTCCGTTTTGTCGTTTGGCACTGCCAGTTCTCTACCCTTCTGACCCTTGGGGCTTCCAGGCCCAGCTCACAGCCAGGAGAGGCCACAGGGAGAGAGGGACCCTGAACTGGGAGGACAGAGGGCCCCCATGTGCAGGGGCAGCTGGACCCCTGCCTCTCCTATCGCCCAGGTGAGCCTCGGCCGCTGGTCCCTAAGGGAGGGGGTCCTGTGTACATGCTTTCCCGTTACCCAGGCCTGATTGGAGCTCGCTGCTCAGAGCTTCGCATTCTCTCCAACGAAAGCAAAACCGCTCTTTCCCCACGTCCCTGGACAAACATTTGTCACAGAAACTGCCTTGGGGCAAGTGGCTCTGGGGAACGAGCTTTGATCGGGCCACCCTCTGGCACTGCCCATCCCGGCCAGGCCAGCCGGCGGCAGGCAGGGAGGCGTCCAGCGCCTGCCTGCACCCAGTGCCCCATGGTCTCTTCAAATCCCCTACCCAGAGGGAAGAAGAAAACCCGTCCAGCTGAGTGGGTGATCCTTCCAAGACTCCCTGCAGGGGCTGTCGCTGGCACCCCTGCTGCCCACGCATTCAGGTGGGTGGTCATCGAGGTGCAGCCAGACGAGCTGGACACGGGTCGGCTGCACAGCTGTGTCCACTGCGTGTCCCGGGCGGGCCCCGGCGGGTCTCCGTGTCTGGGGCTCTCAGGCAGGATTGTAGCGGCTGGCACAGCCTCAGGGCCGGGCAGCCCGCGGGGGCCCCGCCCCCGGCAGAGAGCGTGATGAAGCTGGAATTCTCGTTTCTCCACCCAGCCATGTGCCCCGGCAGTCACAGCCCATCGCAGCCGCAGTCCATGTCTCTGAACAGGGATGTGGATGATGTAGGCTGTGCGCGACCCCCCACTTCTTCCTGCTCGGGGAGCATCTCCGGAGAACTGGGATTTTGCCAGCGTGCAGGAGCTGATTCCTCGGTTCCGGGCCAGACCTGCCGTCTGCATTTCTCACTGGCTTCCGTGTGTCGCTGACCCTGCTGGTCTTGAGGAGCAGAAGCGTAGAATAAACGGGAGTCCGAGTGCATTACAGAGTGCGGGTGTTACAGGGAGCCTGGGGCTCCTGGTCACCTGGGTGACCTTCACCTCTGCTGTGTGTCTGACCTCCTCATTGTAGCCCCTCTTGCAGCAGGTATCTATTGAGCACCTACTGTGTGCCAGGCACTGCTCCAGACCCTGGGGACCCAGCTGGGGAAGAATAGCGCCCTCTGCCCTCTTGGGACAGAAAGAGCGTTGACCACAGCGTCTTACCTGTTTGTCTGGTTTGCGGTGGGGGGGATTGTTAGATCATTTGTTGCCATGCCTGCAGAGACAGAGCCCGAGCTACTTTTCATCTGATGGAAGACGTTTCCTAGTAGTGTTTTGCAGAAGCGGGACCTGATAGGTGTACTTCCTGAGGTCTTAAATACCTCATGTTTCTTTCCCTCCCCACGGGGTCCATGGATTCTTGGGGAGCAGAGCTCCAGGGACGCCGTTCTTCTCCACAGAAACTCTGGGCGTCCTGGGATTGACAGTTAGCGGGTAGTGTGAGCACAGGGGAAGGCACCCCAGTCTGGTTCTTTTTTTGTTTCTTTTTATGCCTGGAAGCCTGTAGGAGGTTTTCTCTAGTCTCAGAATCCAGAACTTTGTGATGTGGCTCTGTTGCTTGTCTTGTTGGGTTTCCTTTCCAGAACTCGGTGCTCCTTTTAATCTGAAACCCTCGATCTTTCTTGAGCGTGGGGACTCTTCCGTCGGTATCTCTCCTGTGACCACGTCCGCTTCCTCCTTTCCACATACCTTGTCTTTTTGCTCAGATGCCGAGAGATTCCATGAGTCAGTCTCCAATTCATTAATGGTTTTTCATCAGTATCTATTTTGCTATTTTGTTTCTATTATTTAAAAAAATGTCTACTAATATTCTTTGTGTGATCTCCAAGAGTGCTTTTCCTGTCTCCTGGTTGTTCATGCCCTTTCAAAGCAGCATATTCTCATTTTATCCACACATACTCCTCTGGCTTCTCCCAAGACGATAATTTCCGCTGTTTTGAAAGCTGGATCCCCATTCGCTGGGCTGTCTGTGTGGTGCTCAGCTTGGCAGTTTCCCCACTGTGGTCCTCAGTTGTCTGATGCGAATCATCGTTTGTTTTCTACTCGTATTTACGGCACGTTTTGTTGGTGATACGAAGTTGGCTCTGTCCCTCCAAACCACACTCTTGGGAGCTGTGTTCAAACGGCCAGGAGGCTGTGGGCAGGCTCGGCCAGGGGACAGAGGGCCCCCGTTGAAAAACAGTGCAGGACAAATGCCCAAGAGGGAGGGGGGCTGGCCCGTGCAGAATGGGCGAGACCCACCAGGGAAGGTGGCAGCTGTCAGCTCTCCACCCCTGGGTCCATCACTGCTCATCTACCCCTGGCACATTCCACCCCCGCCCCTACACAGTGTACCTGGGAGCCCAGGTGTCCAGGGTCTTTGTTTTAGGCGTAGTGAACGGGAGGAGGGGGCAGCAAGGGCAGCCTGACGGGGGGAGCCCCTTCAAGTGAGCTGGGCAGTGCCAGGGGCCTGTGGAGGCAGAGATGCTTCCACTTTTCATGCTGAAGGGGCAGTGAGAGCTGTCACGACGCCCTGGATGTCTGCTCTGTGCTGGGGACCGTGGCCACGCCCCCGGGCCGCTGTGAACAGTTCCTGGTCTCCTGACCCTCGCCTTCTGCCCCCCAGTCTCCACTGGCAAAGCCTCAGGTGTGCACATGTGTGCGTGCGTGTGCTGTATCTGACCAGGAGACATTTCACATCTGTGGTCCTCTCCCTCTACCCTTATTCCTCACCCTTCCCTTCTGGTTGCAGAGTCTTAGCTGCACTTCCTCTAAAAGAGCTGTCACTGTCTACCCTGAGCTCTAGTTGTTTATAAACATGTTACTCCTCCCCCGCTAGATTGCTCTGATTCACCTCTGGGCTTTTTAAACAG
The DNA here is from genome assembly GCF_003031525.2 of Neophocaena asiaeorientalis asiaeorientalis. Taxonomy (NCBI): domain Eukaryota; kingdom Metazoa; phylum Chordata; class Mammalia; order Artiodactyla; family Phocoenidae; genus Neophocaena; species Neophocaena asiaeorientalis. The sequence continues at coordinate 2,087,101 of NW_020171809.1, read as the reverse complement.
CTAACAGCATTCCTGGCACATGAAAGATGCTCAGTACATGTTGGAAAGATAGATGGGTAGATGGAAGGGTGGATGGGAGGATAGATGGAAGGATGGTGGGTGGATGGATGGTGGGTGAATAGAAAGAAGGAAGGGAGGCAGGGAGGAAGGATGGTGGGTGGATGGAGGGTTAGATGGAAGGATGGTGGGTGGATGGATGGATGGGGGGGTGAATCAGTGAATGGATGGAAGGCCTTAAAATGAATGCTTCCCTCTTAAGCCCGCCCCTGCCTCACTTTCTGGAGAACTTTGTTGATGTGCCCCTCCCTGTGTCAGGCCCTAGGGATACAGATTCGAATAAGACCCTCGTTGCTTCTCAGTGCCCAATGCTTGGCGTGGGTGAGAGAGGGGGACGGCCAGCCTCTCAGTCCAGCTGCTGCCCGGCCTCTCTGCCTGCCCCGCTTCCTGGCCGGGCAGACAGATGCAGCGTGAACTGTGTACAGGACACACGCACACGGTTTCAGGTGGCTCTCACACGCGGGAGGCTGTCGGGGCCCCAGATGTTTTTCATTTGTGGCTGAGAACGCCGCCCATGTCAGCAGACACAGCTGGGGTCAGGGTGACATCAAGGCGGTCGGCCCCGAAGGCTCTCGGTCAGAAAGACTAATGAACCTGCCGCTCGCTCCTGCCCAAGCCCTGGGCCCCGCAGGCATGTGGAGTGAACCCTGAAACCTGCGCTCCTGGGGGCGGCCCTGTCGTTTCTGGCTTTCCACGGATGATGCTGTATTTCCCCTCGGAGGGCTGGCGCAGCTCATATATCAAAACCTGCTGTAATTGTTTCCTCCCACTGAGGAAGGCTTCCATTTAGCTTTCTCTAGCTGCCCCCCTTATTAATTATCTAATTACATCCACATTCTCCAAGAGAGAGCAGCCTTTGACTTTCTGCCCAGGACCACTTAAAAAGGCTTACATATTTGGAGTGCTCTGAACTTGAAAAAAAAGAAGTGCATGTGTGTTTCCACGCACTGGAGTTTGAGGGAAAATGTGTCTTTGCTTTTTTGCAGAGCTTTGTCTTGAGGCAGTAAAGGTTTCTAGAGTTCCCTGATCGGCTGGGCTTTAGTGTGGAGCTCAGGGTTCCACGGGGAGGGAGCTGGGGGCGCAGGAGGTCAAGGTTTTGCATTGGCTGCAAGCTGGCTGGGTGTGCTGTAGAGCTGGGTCCCGCAGGACTGGGCAGTCAGCAGTCCACAGCCCCAGAACAGCAGGCGACAGGCCAGCAGCTGCCCCAGCCACACGCTGCCTCTTTGGGGTGAGGTGAGGGGCCCACTGTGCTCACCCCCAGGGGCCTTGCCAGCGCGTGCTGAGGTCCTTGGCCAGGTGCTTGTGCCCCGTGATATCCCCGGGGCCCTCCCGCCGTCCCCACTGCGGAGACGTACGACCTTGGCTTACGGGGCTGCGTCACTCACTCTGTAGTCTGGTGCTCGGACACCCTGGCCCAGATCTTCTCTCCGGCACATTTTCTCTAGGACGTCGGTGGGCGCAGATGGCAGCCCGTGAGGTCCTGAGCTCCCTGCCCGCGGGGCCCACCCAGCACATGCCCCCTCCCTCTGCAACATCACTTGGTCTTCCACCTCCCTGTCAGCAACAAGCTTCACTCCCCAGCGGGAAGGCAGGAGTGTTTCTGGTAGAGCGTGGCCTTTGTCACTTGAATTGGTTCCTGGGAGCTTCACTGGCCAGGTCCTGCGGGAGGTGGTAGACATGGGCGTGAGGGGCTCCGGAGACGGCGGCTGGAAGCTGGCCCCAGAGCGGCATTTTGATCGACCCACCTGCACTTTATGGATCAATTGCGTGAGCTCCGGGGCTTCGTGGGGCTGGGGATTCAACAGTTGTGTATCTTGATCGCACTGGAGGGTGCCAGAATCCACAGGTGATGAAATAGCATGGCGCACGCGCACAGACACACACACACACGCACCTGGGTACAACCTCCTCCCACCTCAACACACACACACACACACACCTGGTACAACCTCCTTCCACCTCAACACACACACACACACACACCTGGTACAACCTCCTTCCACCACCAAACACACACACACACACCTGGTCCAACCTCCTCCCACCCCAACACACACACACGCGCGTGGAGTGAGGTGTGAAGAAGCCTCGTGTCCCGAGGTCCCTCTTGTTTGTGATGCTTCACGAGACTAGTGCAAGGTGATACCAGTGGGGGAAGCCAGGTGAGAGGTGCATGCGACCTCCCTGTACACTTTTGTTTTGCGTTGTCTGTGAATCTGTAGTTTTTTCAGAAGCACAACTGTAGAAATTCATCCCCCTCTGACAGATCCTGCCCAGCGGCCGTCCCATTTCTCTGCGTCCTCGCCCCCACCCCTCTGCAGCTGGCTTGGCTCACACCGCTGTCCTGAAGCCCCTGCAGCCGCCTCTCCCCAGCACCCCTTCCCCTTCCATGGTGGGCTGCTCTTCTCCGTGGGAGCTCCACTAGGGAGCGGCTCACCCACGGGGTCAGCACCGCCCTGCAGGGCACCTTGCGGGGCAAGGCTTTGGTGGGCACAGCAGACAGGAGATCCAGCCCTCTGGGTCTGGGTGCAGCCGGAGAGGGTGGAGGTGGGGAGGGGAGGGGGGCTCCAGGCCTGGTCTGGGTCCCTGGGGGCAACGGCCTGCAGGTGCCCAGTGGCCCTGACTACTGGTCACCTGTCCAGCTTCTGCCGGGGCAGACAGGGGGCAGACGGGTGCCAGAGCGGCTCGCACGTGTCCCGTCCCGTCCGGGGGCTCCTGAATGAGGGCGGTCCCTGGACACCGAGAGGTGTGGCGGCTTCTCAATCTCCCTCTACCTTGTTTTCCAGACTGTCCCGCGGGGCTGAGCGCACGTGGAACTGGGGTGCATCCGAGTCTGTAACTTCTGAAACCCGAATGACCTCCGGGAAACCCCCCCTCTCAGTGCTCCAGCACGGTGCCTAGACGAGGGCGCAGCGACAGAGCCCGGACCGCACGGCCCCGTCCCCGAGACGGGCTCCGCAGAGGAAGTGGCGCACATGGTCTTTCTTGCCGGTGACATGTTCATTGCCGTCCTCGCCGCTGTTTGAGGGTGGGAACAGACCCAGGCCTGGGTTTTATTTTTTATTTTTATGTTTTGAGGGGGCGGGGATTTATTATTTCTGAAAATCGCTGAGTTCAGGAACACATTTACAAGGATTTTGGATTTGTATTTCCCTCTAAGTGCCTTTTTTTAGTGTATATTTTAAAAAAATAATCCAGAAATGCCTTCCTGTACAATTCTGTTTAAACTGGACCAAGGCTCTCAGAAAAAGAACCTCGTGCTCCCTTCCCACCCCCAAGCCCCTGCATGATTGTTTCAAGGAAGCCTGGAATTCTTCTCACTTCTCCCCTTTCTCTTTCTCCATGATCTGCTCAGCTAACCTTTTTTTTTTTTTCTGTTTCAGTGTATATGTTGCTTATTTGTTTTATTTATTGAGATATTTGTAACAAGCTCAGCGACTGCAGTGTGGCTGTGTATTCTGCTCCCTCCCAGGAACAATAAAGACGTCTTTGCAGTCCTGGTCCTCCGTCTCTTCTTTTCTCTACTTTGCAACACGAGAAAGGGACTGAGAAAGTTGGGACGGGTTGCAAAAATAGCTATCATTTCACTTTAAAGGGGACCGGAAAGGATGTGAGACATTTTATAGCATACGTGATTGTAGAACTTTCTAGAAACTACCAACACTAATGCAGTTGAGTGTGTTAACAGACCCAGGCCTGGCAAAGCGGATGAGGTTGGCCTCAGCCCCTCTAGGTGCCCATCTTCTCACCTACCCACGCCCCAGACTCAGTTGCTAGAGGTACGCTCTCCAGACCATTTCTTGTTCTTTAGATCAAGAGTCACCCATCCTGTGTCCCAGGCCTGCTCTTCAAGGTCAGTGCTAGCCAGTGCCAGCGCTGCAGAGCCTTCCCAGGTGGAATTCCTTACTCTCCCCAGACATGACATCCATGCCCTCCTTCACACTTCTCCCAGTGGGTTACAGTCTGCTCTGCATATGTCCAGTCCCCCTGATAACATGAGCTCCACAGGCAACTGTCCCACCCTCCATAGCCCTGTATATGCCACTGGGCCAGGTTAAGGTTGCAGCACTTGTATGTGCAGGTAAGGATGGAGCTCAAGAGCAGAAGTCCCAGGAAGGCCACAGTCCACAGTCTGCATCCAAGAAGGAGAAGCTGGCTGAGGTCTGGTCTAGGCGGGCAGGGAGACGGTGCAGACACACTCCATGTGGGGCAGGAAGTCCCGCGCCCCACCTGCTGGCCTCCCTACTGTGTCTGTGGGCTTCACTGGGGGTTGGGGAGTGGCTCCCAGGTTAAGGGCTTCTGGTGGGGGGAACTACAAGTCCATGGGTCACCACCTTGAGCCACCAGAGACATGTCTCCTGGGGGACAGCCGATACCTGGGGCTGCTGGGTGGAGCTGTCCACAGATGAGAGGCCACACAGATCCCACCCAGCTCCCAGACGGGGTTCTCTGGCAAGGCTGTGGTGGCCCGTGAGCCCTCGTACCCCTGTCCTACTTCTGCTCCCAGGCCCACCAGAAAGGCAGGAGCTCCAGAAATACCAGCCTGTCCTCAACTTCCATCACCTGGCTGGCCCCTAGGAGTAACTGTGGTGCAGCACCTGGAGGGGTCCCTGCAGCACAAGCCCTAGCACCCACTGCACACAACAAAAGCAGGCGCGCGCACACATACACACACACACACACACACACACACCTGGACTCCTTGCTGAGACCTTGGGAAGACAGAGCTGGGCAAGCTGCCATCCTGGCAATGAGACTCCTGCCCTGTCCTATGCTATCCCACAGGGTCCTACAGAGGCCTTTGGAGGCCTTGAAGACTGCAGAGGTCATGGTCTCTCGCCATGGAGAGATTAAAAGAACACCAAATCATTATCACCTAAAACTTACGGGTGGGGTGGCCAGAATTTCTTTCTCGATTTCCAAATTGCGAAATCCATGCTCCCTCCTCCCAGAGCTGGAACCAATGTCACCCTGCAGAGTGACCAGCCCCTGGGTCTCTACTGTGGGTGACCAGGCCCTATGAACCTCCCCCACACAAGCCCAAGGCAGAGGGCTTGGCTAGGGGTGAGGCACAAGAGGTACCCATGCAGGTGACGCATGGCCCGCCTTGGGAGAGTCAGGGGACCCCCAGGCCAAAGTCCATGGAAAGAACCCAGGGCATATCTTGGGACCCGGGAAAACTCTACTCTTTGCCCCTGGATCCCCTTCCCCATCCAGACACAAACACGCTCAGAGGAAGCCCCACTTCCTCCAGGGCCCAGACCTTATAATGAGAATAGCCCTACCCCCCGTCCAGCGGTTTTCTGTTCACTCTCTACGTATCATGTTGTCTTTGAGTTCTCACCTAAATATGTCTCCCTCCCTCTACCTAATCAGGCGGGTTTTCTTCATAGACATTAAAATTGTCACCCAAAAAGCTTCCGTGGAAATACGGAAAGAGGGAGCAATACGTACGTCACGGGAAGCATTTTCCAGAAGGAACAAGCCGTGTCCACCTGGGTCTTGGGGACTGACAAAGCCAAGGGTACAATTCTAGGCAGGACCTGAACACACGTCGCAGAAGAGACACGGAATAAAACGCCTACATTTCTGGGTTCCACCTCAAAACCGCTGGATGGGGGCATCGCAGCTGCCCGTTCTCCCACAGCTGCTTCAGGTCTGGCGTAAGGAACAGAGTCCACTGCAGTAGCGCCCCCATGGCTGAAGGTAAACGCCGTCATTAGCATTTGAGGATCCTCCTCCAGGAGTGACACGGCCAAGTGTTTGTATCTCAGATAACATACTCACCTGGATGTTGTCTGCCTTTACCTTAGAGGTAGCACATAGATTCCATTCATAGTTTACCTACTCACCAGCGGCTCTGGGTCCATCTGCTTAAATATCCCTTTTGTTGCCATGCTCTCCACCTTGGACTGTGGCCCCAGAGTATCAGAACGGTTACCCGCTCCTCTCCTTCCCCACCTGAAGGGGAGGTCGTGGGAGGGCCCGACTTGGAGTCTTGAGAATTTCAGGTTGTCTTGATGCCATGACCCACTGTGGCCCAGGCTTAGGAGAGCAGTCGAGCTCTCTCTGCCTTATCCGGGGCATAGAAACACGTGGAGCCCGAGCCCTGGGGGTTCTCAGCTTCCCTTCCTAGCCTGGAGATGGCTGCTCTGCCTTGGTTACCTCAGTGGTTACTTCATGGTGGGAGCTCAGGGGCTGGGAGGCTGGAGAGACACAGGTGGGGATGCGGGAGGATGGGGGACCGCAGAGACCAGAGGTGCCTGTGGGGAGGGAAGAGTGGGCGGGCCCCAGGTTGAGAGTAGGGGAGCAGAGTTTCGGGGGGACGATGATGGTATTGAAAGTGGCTGAGGAGACAGAGGTATGGAGACATGTGCCCCCCATGAAGAACACACCTTCCCCCCATACGTTTCTCGGGATGCCAGTGAAGATTCGGAGTATCTCAGCATTAGGTGGCTTCTTTATTAAGAGGTGACTCCCGTATTACAGGGACATCGGGAGGCAGGGACAGGTGCTCAGCTGGGCGCCCACATGGGGAACGTGGTGGACGTCTACCCTGAGACTGTGGGGACACTGAGGGAAGGACAGGCCAGGCAGGCTGGGCCTCAGGAAGACATCTTGGAGAAGCAACCAAATGAGAAGACAAAGAAGTGATAACTGATGCTCAAGCACGGAGACAAAGATCCTCAAGATAGTAAAGCTACGAGCGCTCGCAATAGTAGAAGCATCCACGTCCTGTCACCACAGGAGTAGCACGTTCTCCCCACCTGTCTTGGCCTCCCCAGCGGCAACCCGGGGAACAGCAGTGCCTCCCTTGGGTGGTTGTCAGGACCGGGGAGGGGGGCACTCAGCACGTTTCCTGCCACCCAGTGAGCGTCCAGAATGGGAGCCATGGTTTCTTTTTTTTTTTTTTTTCCGTATGGGGGCCTCTCACTGTTGCCTCTCCCGTTGTGGAGCACAGGCTCCGGACGCGCAGGCTCAGCGGCCATGGCTCACGGGCCCAGCCGCTCCGCGGCATGTGGGATCTTCCTGGACCGGGGCACGAACCCGTGTCCCCTGCATTGGCAGGTGGACTCTCAACCACTGCACCACCGGGGAAGCCCGGGAACCATGGTTTCTGATCCCAGCGGGGAGCGGCTGCCCACTTCCCCTCTCTCCAGCTCGGTTTCTCCTTCTATAAACTGTGCCGTGGACCAGTGACCTGTGAAAGCCGTTCAGGTTTGTTATAGGTTCAGTTGTGTCCCCAAGTTCATACGTTGGAGTCCTAACCTCCTTTGAATGTGACCTTATTTGAAGTTAAGGTCTTTACAGAGGTCATCAAGTTACACTAAGGTCATTAAGGTGGGCTGCATCCCACGTAACTGGTGCCCTTATCAGAAGAGAAGATTAGGGCATGGGCAGAGGGGCAACCATGTGAGGACACAGGGAGGAGACGGCCGTCTACGAGCCAAGGAGGGAGGCGGAGACAGATTCTCCCTCATGGCCTCAGAAGGAACAGCCCTGCCAATACCTTGATCTCAGCTTCCAGCCTCAGGCCCTGAGAGACACGACATGTTCATTGTGTAGGCTGCCCAGCGTGTGGTACTTTGTCATCGTGGTCCTGGACAAGGCTGTAAGTTTCCTGCCCGTGTGTCTACTTTGAGAATAAAATAGAGAGAAATGAAGGCAGAAATGGAAGGAACTCATGGGGTTGGCATTCCTTCCCAAACTGCAAACGCATGGACGCCGCAGTGGCAGGTTCCAGCCAATCGCAGCCCTGGTCCCGGCTTCTCGGGTTGCAAGGAGGGAAGTAGGGGTGCAGCCGAGGAAGACAAAGGGGTCTGATGATGACTAGCTACTTGGACAGAAGTGTTGCTACCTGGTCTGCTTGGTGGCACTGACCGGAGAGGGAAATTACGTGTGGACATGGAGAAGAAGTGTCCCTCAGCCCCTCCCCGCCTGTGGGAGAGGGGGAGAACGCCTTGTGCCCTCACTTTGAGCACGTCCGCCTGCAGACAGCCATCCTCCACAGAGACTAGCTGATGCTGAGAAACCAGGGCGCTTGGCTGCTCTCAGATTTAGGGCCCGAAAGAGACACCCTCTCTCTCTCGGTGAGTTTCCACTCCACTTCAGAGGTGCCCAGCCTCGAGAGCTCTGTGGTCACCTCTCCCTTTGAAGTAAAATGTCCAGCTTGGAGCAAAAACCATCCAAATACAGGCACACATGCTTCACAGGCTGAGCTCCTACTTAAAGTGCGCTTCTGGGGGGCAGACCCCGTCACCCGACCCCCCCCAAACTGCGGTGAAGTAGGACCTCACCGCGGTCTGGGAGTTCCTTTCTTGGGGCGGCCAGTGGAATGAACAATCTGAGCTCAGAGCTGCTGTGGAAGACTTCTGGCCTTTCTAAGTGATTTCCTGGCTCCTCTGGTCAATTTAAATTTATGAAACTCAGGGCTTCAAAATCAAGCTTTGATTTAAGGGAGGAAAAGGCGCGATTGCAGGGCCATAGAGACTTAGTGTTCCCCAAAGCCCCGCACACCCACGGGGTGGAAGGGAAGCGGCCAGCTTGAACTGTGGGCCCGCTACCGTCAGACCAGAAACCATCTTCGGGTATTTTTACACATGAAAATGTTTCCCGTTGGAATGTGGCAAACTGGGTCTATCTCCTTGGGCAATAACAAAATCAGAGGGCATGTAGAGAGTAACTTGCCGAAATCCCGAGAGACCGTATCAGGAAGGAGGGGGAGGTGGAGAGTTGAAGGGCCGAAATCTCCACTGTTACAGGTTTTGCAGTAAAACATGTGCCCTTTGATGGTAACTTTTGCTTTTCCGTGAGTGTGAACTGTGCTCGTGGGTGATGATTCTTCTTCTCCAGCAGCAGCTCCGGAAACTCTTGACACCTAAGTTTTGCTGGAAGGGGGCTGAGCTGTTCGCATCACAGCCTTCTCTCTAGACTGGAGGTTGGATGCGTCTTGCTTCCCGTGCTGTGGTCCAGCTCTTCTAACTAAAACGTTCCGGGCCGAGAGGTCTCCAGACAACAGTCGTGGAAAGAGAGGCTCAGAATGGGGTGCAAGATGGGCTTGGGCTGGGAACCCCTCTGACGGGGTTTGGGCTGCAGCACCCATAAACATGTAAGGAGAAAATGTCAGCAGGTGTTCCTGACGAACGGGGTGGCCTGGCATCTGGCCCCTCCCTCACAGGTTACTCCAAACACACCTTCCGGACCCTCCATCACCCACGGCCCGGCCTTGGCGCACAAGGGGCAGGCTCCACCCAGAGCGACACTTGGCATGCGTGGGCTGGGCGACAGTGTCCCGCCATGGTGGACAGGGACCAGTCCGGAGCTCCCCGCTGGGCTCCAAGGACCTGGAGCTTTGCCCGGCTGCACTCTGCACTCACTTTCTGCCATTCTGCTGCTGGCATCAATCCGCATGCTTTGCCCAGGTGTTTGGGTCTTTTCCCAGCATTGCCGTGCAGCCCACGTAACCTGCTGGAAAGGCTGCAGGTTGAGTGAGAGGTGAACAGAGCTCTGAGCAGCCACTCCTGGGAGGCGGCTGCTGTCGGGCAGGTGGATGTGCTGGCCCAGGAATGGGGGAGACCTCTGTGCTCCCATCAGGGTGCAGCCGGCCGAGGCCAGGGCATGGCTGTCCACGGGCCGGAGAGCATCAGGGTATCTTAGCCGTCATGCTCCAGGGTTGAGACTCAAGCTCACCTGGTGCTCATCAGAGAGGACCAAGGAGGGCAAGTGAGACAAACCTCCCCCGGGAGGGCCCAACCCTCTCCGCCCTGAATAAGGTCTCCCTTTGAGCCTCGAAGAGCCTGTCTCTGCACACCAAGCAGTGAACAGTCCACCCAAAGAAACAGGGGTGGTTTCGGTTCTGCTGTTACTGGTGATTTCTGTCTCTTCTTGGTTGTTCCGAAGCTGTTGTTTGCTGCATGTGTCATACCGTGTTCCCGGACACGCAGGGCAGAGTCACTGTTGGAAACTTACTTTGGGGTCCCAGTTTCCTCAGCTGTAAAATGGGGATAAAACCCCATTGCTACCTCTCTCGTGGGGTTTCGTGACAATAAGCAAGGTAACCTGTGTAAAAGCATCTCGTGACTTGACTCATAAACAGTAGATTACCAGCAAGACCCTGGAATGAAGAGACACATGACACCACGCTCTGGTAACACAGGCTGAGAGTTTTGCTTGCTTCTCGGGTTTGTTTTTTAACCAGGTGATTGATTTTAGGGGGCGGGGACAAAGCAGGAGGGAGCCTGGGTCTCCCTTCACACGTGCCATTCAGTAGAGAAAGTCAAGGAGAGTGCTTTCTCTACACAGACCCCAACTCCCAAACATTCTTCAGTTTCTGTTTCAAAACAGTGATTGCGCTATTAGCAGAAACTTAGCTGAGACAGTGGGCCAGGTCCTCGGAAAACCAGCTGAGAGTAAAGTTTCAGCCGGGGAGAGGAAGGGCCAGCAGAGACTCCCCTGCCCCAACATTCCCTTCTTCCTCGCCACCCTCCTGGTCCCCCCAGCAGATGGAGAAAAGTCACTCGTGGTAGCGGGGGCGGGCAGAGGCCGAGAGATGCTCAGCTTAGTCAAACGTCTACATGAGTGAAGAAGAGGAAAGACGTTGGAAGAAGGCACTTTGTAAGAGCACGTCTGATGCTCCTGGGCTTTCCTGGAGGAGCCTCAGCTAAGCGCAAGGTCAAAGGACCGCAGAAGAATGACTCCAGAAACTGTGCTGTACCTGGGGAGGGTCAGGTCCTCAGGGTGGCGGGGACAGTGCCTCATCTCAGGCCCAGGAATGAACATAGGGAAGACAGCGACGTGACTGCCCATCTCACCTGGCTCCGAGTGGCTGGTGATTAGAGCACGTGCTCGCGGCAGCTCTCAGAGCAGTGCTGGATGGCCTTCTCCTCGGAGCCACCCCACTTCACGGGGTTCTGCATCTTGGGATCCTAAGGGGAGCCCTTCAGCAAGTGGTCCCCACACAGGTGCCTTCCGGTGCATGGTCCCTGCAGGGCCCCATCACCTGGGGAACCTGGGGGCTTGAGGAAAATACCTCCGGATCCAGGAAAATACTGGATGGGGGCTCAGTGAACCTCAGGACTCTTGCTGGGGACAACTCATCTTCTTCAGGGCAGAGTCGGGCTGCAGGGACAGGTCCCTCTGCAGAGCCACTAGCTATGAAGGGGGAGCAGTGTGCCTGAGTGCTGGATCAAACCTCTCCTGAAGGTCCCCGAACCTATGTCCTCTCCCCTGAGGTGACCAGTACATGGTCCTTGTTTACATCCATTTGAGCTGAGCTCCCTGTCAGTTTACGATGCAAAAAGTCCTAACAGAGAGTGCGCTCCAAACTTCCACCAAAATAGGAATTAGATCATCGTTTGCTAACAATTGTCACGCTTGCAGAATTTTATGAGGGAAGAAAGAAACCTTTTTGACATATTGACATCATAATAACCCACATCCAAATAGTAACCTTTACAGCGACACTGGGGAAAATAGAACTGCTGCCAGGTATGACGATCTGGGAATCCAGGTGAGTGTGAGGGTCACCTTCACACCTGTCCAGGCCAGGAAAGGCCTATGTGCTTTCCCGTTCCTACCGTTAGAAGAAGAAAGACCCAAGAGACAGTTCTCTGATTTGACAAAACACAACACAACAAACAACCACAGCAAATAACCCATTTTCCCCGTTTCCCCATCTGTGAGGCAAGGGTCCTGGAAACCAGATGTAACCTGCAGGGCTCTTGAGGACATAAATGTGACAACACATGAGCAAGTCCCCTGGGAAGGGCAACGCAGACATGTGTTCTCATTTTGGGGGGCTGTGTTGATGCCGCACCTCCTCAATGCCCAGAGACTGGAAGAAACTTGGGAAGATGGAAGATGAGTGTCGAGAGCAGAGTCCAGCCTCCGGGCTCCTGATCTAAAATGTACCAGGATCAGGTATGCAGCCAGGGCTCACGGACTGACAGGTGGGCAGCTCCCATCTCAGCCCGACACGCTAAAGATAAACATCCTCTTGGGGTCCAGGTCCCCGAAACCTGTGCTCGAGCTCTTCTTGATCTGTGGTGACATTCCCGCTGCTTCCAGACCAGGTGAGCCCCGTGAGCAGTGCTGAGGCCTCGGGGAGGTGACGCGTCCGTCCTGAGACTCACGTCCTCTCACACCACGTCAGATGAAAGCACTCCACCTCCCAGCAACAGGGGGTTAAATATTGACTCTGCACACAGAATGTTTTTTCTCATTATTCTTTTTTAACAGACTCTCCATAAAACAGGATGTTACTTCTTTCGTGTTGTTACTGCTTTATTTTAGTTCAGATTTTGAAAACACATCATTTAGATGCCAAGATTAACAAAATCTGGCTCTTTATGATGTTGGGAATTGACCCAACAATTCACGGATTAAAAAAAAAAAAAAGCAAAGCTAGTCAAGCTGGAAAAAGTTGCACATTCTGTTCGTCAGATGATCTGCTGACCCCGCAGACCCAGTTCCTCCCATTGTCCTTTTGGGGAGTTGTAAGAAGTAATAAAAAACAAAATGAAAGCTCCCTGCTTCACTTGTAGGTCCTTTGTGCTGCTGGTGTCTTCCCGCCCACAGCTCTTCTGGGTGAACAGCCATCTCCCTACACAGCCACCCATGGTCCCCACTCCTGTCCCCCTGCCTCTGCCGTCGAGAACAGGGTGGATGCTGGGCCAGCAGCAGCTGACTGCCAGGCTGCCAAGGGCACGTGGCATGAGTGGCCTGGGTCAGAAAGATGACTGGGCCAGCAGAGTCCTCCTGGGAATTGGAAACAGAGAGACTGGTCTCACTGATGGTGGGAGCCGAGACCACAAGCCTGTGCGTCTGGAGTCACAGCAGGGATGGAAGTGCGGTGCCATTGGCCCCCAAACAAGCTGGAGAGAGAAAGGGGGAGAATCTACGAGGGAGGAGAGAGAGCCGGCAGGCGGAGGGGCCATGGAGAGAAGCGGAGATGACCGCACTGTCCCAGGTGCAGGAGGAGAGAGGGCCACCCGATCCTCGACGTCCTCAACTTCCAGACCACACGTTCCGTGGTCCATGGCTTTGTGCAGACACCTCTTAGGGCCTCTGTCACATCCTCCTGACCTGCCTCTTTCCCAGTCCCTACGGAGGAATGAGCTGTGTGGGGCTGTGTCCTGACCGCTTCACCAAGGGCATCAAGTACTACTCAGCCACTGCCCTGGGGCTCCCGACCACTCGTCATGGACCTCTGGTCTGTTCTGGTGCATTCTCTGAAGTGCTAGTGCACGGGAGTTCACACACCCTGGGGTGACTCTTCACCCGTAGGACAGGAGCTGGAAGAGAAATATTCCCCTTCCCTGTCTCAGGAGGACAGTTATGTTCAGAGGGTGCCCAGCAGGGTGGAGCCCTGTTGTCTGCAGTGCAGCCGGCTCAGCGAGGCACCCCTGGATCAGCGTTCCCTCCTCCCCTGTTTCATTGTCCCAGTACCCCCGTCCCTCGTTCCCTGGAAACTTTACAGAATAAGCCACTTGTGCGGAAGCCTTGTCTTAGATTCTGCTCTGAAGGGGAAGCCAAGCAAAGACACCCCTTTTCTTGAGGTGACATAAATGAATCCCTTTTACTGGCAACCAAAACCACGCCATCCAGAAGATCCTTTAAAAAGTAGTTAGAATCTTCTACTACCAGGAACATGACAAACTAGGTTACTCAAACCAAATTCCTGTTGAAAACAAATAGGCTGGAGGAAAAAAAAATCTTTTAAAATTGTCTTAAAAGCAATGAAGAGCCAACAAGATGGTGAGAAATCAACAGGCTAAAATGTAGAGAAAAATGGGTTCCAGAGAGACAAACAGAACATGGCAGCTGCAAGTGGCCCGCGGGTGTTTGAAGACTCGGACAACCCTGGGCCGCAGCCTTGACAGTTTACGTGACGCAGAGACCTCTCAACATGGCATGCTGAATAAAAGACCCTCCTCACATCAATCTGAGACTCCCAAACGGACCACTGCTTTCCCCAGACCACATTCAGGGTACTTTAAGGAAAGGTGCCTTGGGACTGAGTAGAGAGGAAAACACACCCGTGAGAAGTTGTAAACACAAGCCAATCCTGACATGCATTTGTACCTTAAATTTACATTACTTTGTGGCCAGAACATAATGAAAATGGAATTTTGAAAAAATGTTCAAGTAACCCACAGGAAGACAGGAAAAAGATAACAGAGAGAGTAAACAGACTCCCCCACCATGCAGACTTAAAGCTAAAGCAGTGCTGAGAGGAATATTTATAGCACTAAGTGCTTTACATTAAGAAAGAGGAAAAGTCTCAAGTCAGCATGTGAGCTCCTACCTGAAAAACCCATAAAAACAATAAAAGAGGGCTTCCCTGGTGGCACAGTGGTTGAGAGTCCGCCTGCCGATGCAGGGGACACGGGTTCGTGCCCCGGTCCGGGAAGATCCCACATGCCGCGGAGCGGCTGGGCCCGTGAGCCATGGCCGCTGAGCCTGCGCGTCCGGAGCCTGTGCTCCGCAACGGGAGAGGCCACAACAGTGAGAGGCCTGCGTACCACAAAAAATAAAAAATAAAAGAATTCAGAACAAACAGAAAGAAGAAATTAATGAAGATAAGAGCAGAAATCAATGGCACTGAAAGCATAGCAATAGAGAAACTCATAAACAAAGGTGTGGTATTCTGAAATAATCAATAAAATTGGCAAACCTCTAGAAATACTGACAAAGAAAAAAAGAGAAAAGACAAAAAAGACCAATAGTGAAACAAAGGATGTCATTACAGACGCTTTAGGCATTGAAAGGATAGTAAGCAAATACTGCAAACATTTGTCAGGTTAGATGAAATGGACCAGTTCCTCAGAAAAAAAATACCACAACTCACCTATTATGACATAGATCATTTGAATAACTTATAAGTATTAAGGAAATTGAATTCACAATTTTAAAACTAAAAAAAAAAAAAAAAAAAAAAAAGAAAAGGAAAAGTACTCTCTGGCCTAGACGGTTTCACCAAAAAATTTTACTAAATGTTTAAAGAGAATTAACACCAATTTTACACAATCTCTTCCAGAAAACAGAAGAGGAGGAAGACTTCCCAATCTACTCTATGAAGTTAATATTTTACCCTGATACCAAAACTGGACAAAGATATTACAAAAAATAGAAAGCTCTAGACCAATAGCTCTCTTAAATATAGATGCAGAAATCCTTAACCAAATATTGGCAAATAAAGTTCACCAATACATAAAAAGAAATGTATACTATGACCAAGTAGGATCTATTCTGGGCATGCAAGGCTGGATATAAAATTAAAAATACAATACCTGAGCTTCGCTTGGTGGCGCAGTGGTTGAGAGTCCACCTGCCGATGCAGGGGACACGGGTTCGTGCCCCGGTCCGGGAAGATCCCACATGCCGCAGAGCGGCTGGGCCCGTGAGCCATGGCCGCTGAGCCTGTGCGTCTGGAGCCTGTGCTCCGCAATGGGAGAGGCCACAGCAGTGAGAGGCCCACGTAATGCAAAAAAAAAAAAATCATTTACAATTGCTCCAAAAAAATGAAAATTCTTAAGTATAAATCTAACAAAACATGTACAGGACTTATGTGCTGAAAACTACACAATGTTGGTGAAAGAAATCACAGATGATCTGTGATTAAAGACATTACAGGTTCATGCGTTGTAAGACTCAACATAGTAGAGATCCCCATTCTCCCCAAATTGATATACAGTTTGAAAGCAACTCCCATAAAAAACCCCAGCAAGAGTTTTAGCTAGAGACAAAATTATTCTAAAATCTTTATGGAAAGCAAAGTAACCAATAGCTAAAATAATTTGTAGAAGAATAAAGTAGAAGGAATCAGTCAACTGAATTTCAAGACTTACTGTAGAGCTACAGTAATCAAGACTGTGTGGTATTGGCAAAGGGACAGACATATAGATCAATGGAACAGAACAGAGAACACAGAAATAGACCCATGCAAATATGCCCATCTGATTTCTGATAAAGGAGCAAAAGCAATTCAATGGAGGAAAGATAGGGTTTTTAACAAATGCAGCAGTTGGACCTTAAAAGGCAAAAAATGAACCTCAACTTAAATATTCTTCTTTATAAAATATTAACTCAAAACGGATCGTGGACTTAAATATAAAACCTAAAACTGTAAACTTTTCAGAAAAAAAAAGAGAAAATCTTCATATCTTAGGCTTGGCTAAAAAGTTTTTAGAACTGATACCCAAAGCACAACGTATAAAAGGAAAAATCAATAAGCTGGACTTCTTCAAAATTTTGTAACTTGTGCTGTGAAAGACTGTGTTAAGAGAATGAAAAAAACAAATAACAGACTAGGAGAAAATATTTACAAACCATATACCTGACAAAGGACTAATATCTAGAATGTGTAAAGAACTTTCAAATCTCAGCAGTAAGAAAGAAAATCAGACAGTTCAATTAGAAAATGAGCATAAGATGTAGACAGACATCTCACCAAGGAGAACATACAGAACACAAATAAGCGCATGAAAAACGTTCAGCCTCATTAGCTACCAGAGAAATGCGTATTAACACCAAAACAAGGTATAACTGTACACCTATCAGGTTATCTAAAGTAAGAATTAGTGGGCTTCCCTGGTGGCGCAGTGGTTGAGAG